>NC_080857.1:21816309-22119339 GCF_030435755.1 Ochotona princeps
ATTCATCACTTCGGGATGATTGCTCCCATTTTAGCTCACAGGTGTGTTGTGTGATCTAAGTTTAGTGTTTGTGGACCATCACGGCAGCTAGAGAATCTGGCAGAGTTTCACAGATCTGAGCTATGAAAGAGCAGGAGTAGATTTAGTCTAGGTGTCTCCATATTTTAAAGCTATAGCTAACCAGTAGGTATTAGAGGACAGGGGTTATGATCCTGATATAAAAGTAACTTCATATAACTTGGAGCATTCTAACCCTAAAACTGCCTTTAGATGGAACAAATCTTTTTCTGTGTCAAGAATGTTATAGGAGTCTTTTTTGTGTTAAAGAGAAAGAGGGCAACTGGCTAGGTCAGAGAGGTCCTTTTTACTTATTTATTTATTTAAATATATATGTGTATGTGTGTGTATCTATATAAAAGCTTGCCATTAGCCTAGCAATGAAGACACACATCTGAGTGTGTAGGTTTGATTCCTGGCTTTGTCCTGATGGTAGCTTCTTGTCAATGCAATGGTGATAGTTCAAGGGATTGGATCCCTATTTCACATGTAGAATATCTAGATTGAGTGTCTGGCTCCTCCTTAGGCATTGACCCGATCCCGATGGTTGCAGGCATTTGGAGAGTGAGCCAGCCAGTAGTGAATGTTTTTCTCTCTCTTTCATAAATCAAAATATATTTATTAAGAAATTTCTATATACCAATAGCTGTGCATCTTAGGATTCATTGGCAGTAGAAACAAAGTACTTCCTCATGAGAAATTTTCAGTCTAGTGGGAAAAACTGGTTTAAATAACAAATAAATATGTACAGTCTTGGTGGTGAGAACATCATTTGCAAAAGCCCAAGGTAAAGAACCCAGCAAAGACACAGTGATGAAAGCAAGCCAGTGTGGCAGGACTTGGTAAGGCAGAGAGGCAGGGAGAACCTTGCAGGCCCTTGTGACTAGTTTGGATTTTCTTTTCAATTCAGTCAGAAACATGGGAGGTTTAAAGTAGTTTTGCATACTAAAATAATATGATTGCTATTTAAAAAGCTAATTTGTCTGAGGGTGGCAGCTTCTTAAATAAACTCTTGTGTGCTGGGACCACACCAAGAGCAGCAGCTGCTCCAATTCAGCTCAGGTCCTCTTGCCAAATCCTGTGTGGGACAGAGCTCTGATTCATAAAGGAGCCATTTCTCTCCAGGAGAAACCCAGCCGTCTGTCTGGAGAAGTCTCTGTGTCAAAGAGAGATGCGGCAGCCAGTCCAGGGGAGACAGGGCTACTGAAAGGAAGGCAAGTAAGTGCTGAGCCCTTCTCCTTAAGTCAGAACCTTCAGTTGGGTCACCCAGAGGGACTTGTTTCCAGGGTTGGTGCTCAGTGGCTGGAGAAGAGGATCTCAGCAGCAGCTGTAGCTACCACCTAGTTATCCACTGGGTGGTATTATTGTGTTCCAGCCTGTGCCTTCCACTGGGATATGAGAGTAAATGAAATATGCAAAGCTATCACCATCAGGGAGCATGACTCACCTAACAGAGTTGGAGTAACCCTTAGAGGAAGTCACTGCAAACACTTCCAAGAAAGACAGAGGACAAATGCAGCCATGGATGCCAAGCCCCCATCAGAGGCGAGAAAGAGAGAGAGAGAGAGAGAGAGAGAGAGAGAGAGACGAGTTTTTAAGGCCTGAACCGAATAGTAAGAGGGAAGTTTGGAAAGGAAAACAGAGGGGAATGACAAGAAGAATTCTTCAGATGGAAACATTTACCTGCCGTGGAATCTCACTCTCTTTCATGATTCCTTTTCCACCCCAGCCCCCAAGTTTGAAAAGCTTGGAGGGAGCTCGTGTTAGGGTCGTTTCCAGTGCAAGTTCATGGAAAGCAAGGACTGCCTCTCTGAGTTTTCAGTTTTCCCTATGCCCAATCCTATCGCAGAAAGTGGCTTAAATGAAAGGATGAGCTATGGCTCTTTGAGCTGCTACGACTATGTAGGAATCCTCACTGGACAGCACTGAGGTGCATTAATCTACTGCAGCATCCCTACGAACCAAGAGGCTGGCTTCTACTGGAAACAACCCAAGGCCTGTGCACAGGGCAAGTCAAATGCCTCCCACACTGGGACAGGAGATGCCTCGGGTGCCTTTACTGATAGTATCTGTTGTATAGATGTGCGTGTCTATGAGTACATGGTGGCTGTGGGCAATGTTTGTTACAACACAAACATAAAATGTACTGTTTGGTTCAAGGATTGTGATAAAAAAGAAAGTCAGCCACTGTGGATTTGTAAGGAGCCTGGCTCCACTGTGACTGTCCAGTTTTCTGTCGCTACTCTACCTTTAGACTGGGGAGCAAACTAGAAGCTGTCTACCCATTGCAGTTCCTTCTCCATCATAGGTGTGGTCATCTGACTTTCTGGAGAGAAACTGGTTGGTTTCAAGCATTTTTTTTGATTAATGTCAAAATCAAAGAGTCCCCAGTCTGGTCCACAAACCTTGTCCAGATTTCACACCCACCTATTCTTTGTTACTCATGCTCCGCCACATGACTCTTGGGACCCTGAACTTGTTGCCTTTGCTTGGCATGGTCTTTTTGTTCTTCTCCACCAATGACATTTTTCTCACTATTATTACTGTTGTTATTACTATGTTAATCTAAAGTGGACACCTCTCACAATACCATTTTGGGAGCCTAAGGATATTTCTTCTCTACCCTTTCTCCTGCCCGCATTTTCAACCTATCTCCCACCTTCTTTCTTTCTTCATATTTTCCCCAAGTTTTTACAATGCTGTACTTTCAGTTCACTTTTCAGTCACAGGCTTAGTATTCTATTAGGTTAATGATTCAACACTATGTCAGTTCTCAAAAGGGTCAATCTTTTTGATTGACACATTTTTCTACTCTTTCTATTAGTTATTGCAGATAAAGGAAAACGTACAACATTTGATTTTTGGTGGGGAGGGGACTGGCTTATTTCAGTAAGCATGATGATATTCAGTTGTATCCTTTTTGCTTTAAGATGTATTTCATTCTTTTTTATGACTGAGTAGTATTCCTTAGTGTGTGTGTGTGTGTGTGTGTGTGTGTGTGTGTGTGTACAGTTATTGTGAATCCAGGTGCAATGAACATGGGAGTTCTGATACAGCTGAAGCCTCAATGCTTCTAAAAATCCTCCCCACCCCTTCTGAAGTGCCTCTTCTGGGTTCCTGTAGCTCAACTTCTGTGCTTGGCACTGGGATATAGTCATGCAGCAAAGTGACTGTGTCCTCAAATCCTCACGATCTGGCAGGACAGCAGCTTTCTATAGCAAGGGTATCAAGATTAGTATGGAATAAAGAATCAAGTTAAATTAAACACGGCCCCCAATTCTGAGATCTTCATCATAAAGTTCTTGGTTGCTCTAGTGATATCACAATTCTATCTTGGCACCATTTTAGGCACACACATTAGGCTCCAGCCAGTTCCATCTTTTTTAAATTATGTATTTATTTTCATGTTATTTGAAAAGGAGGGAGAGATCTCATCTGCTGGTTCACTCCCCAAAACTGACAATAGTTGGGGCTGGGCCGTACTGAAACCGGTATTCACTGAGAATCTCCCATAACTGTAGCAGATACCCAAGTACCCGAGTCATCATCTGCTTCCTTAGTGCCTGTCAGCAGGAAACTGAATTGGAAGCACAGCTGAACCTAGGAACTCAGCAGTGTCTTAATTGCTATGCCAAGTACCTGCTCTGAATCATTTTTTTAGAAAAAAAGATTTACTTATTTATTTTGAAAGGCAGAGTTGTGTGTGTGTGTGAATGACACAAAGAGAAAGAGTGCACTCAGGCATACAAGAGAGGAGAGACCGAGAGAGGTCTTCCATCTGCTGATCCATTCCCCAAATGGCTGTAGCAGCTAGAGCTGGATCATTCCGAAACCAAGAGCTTCTGCCAGGTCTGCCTTGTGGCTGAAGGAGCCCAAGACCCTGGATCATCCTCCACTGCTTTCCCAGGCACGTTTGTAGGGAATTGGATCAGAACTGCCGCAGCCAGGACACTAACTGGTACCCGTATTGGAATGCCTGCGCTGCAGAAGGAGACTAAGCCTACTATACCATGACACCCCCCGCAAATACTAGATTTTGCTTGTATTTTATGGCACTAATGTCAGTTTGTCAATCAATAAATGAAACTAAACTATACTAATAGTTTTGAAAAGCAACTATAAAGCACGTTCAATTTACAGATATTAATCATATTCTATTCTTTCAAGACCATTTCCTTATTCCATAAAATATAAAATACATGTGTGATTTTTTTTTGCACAGAGGGATTAAAAATAAAATGCACTTAGTCACATGTAAAATAAGTTACACAGGTATTAAGAAATGGAACGGTGAAGACCACTGTCAGGGTCATAATATTGATATAGCTCTAATTAATGTCCTTATCCTTATAGTACTAAAGGTCACAGCGATTGCATAGATTTACTCTTTTTTTTTAAAGATTTATTTTATTGTTATTGGAAAGTCAGATATACAGAGAGGAGAAGAGACAGGAAGATCTTCGGTCTGCTGATTCACTCCCCAAGCGGCTGCAATGGCTGGAACTGCACCGGTCTGAAGCCAGAAGCCCAGAGCTTCCTTCAGGTCTCCCATGTGGGTACAGGGTCCCAAGGCTTTGGACCGTCCTCAATTGCTCTCCCTGCTACAAGCAGGGAGCTGGATGGGAAGAGGGGCTGCTACAATTGGAACCAGTGCCTATATGGGATTCTGGTGCGTGCAAGGCGAGGACTTTAGCTGCTAGGTTACTGTGCTGAGCCCAGATTTACTCTTTATTAGAGAATTTTCTTTGTGCACTCAAGCCAATCTAATTTTCTTAAAAAGCTCTTATATGACCTTATATTTCTCGATCTATCCTCAGTGGTGACTAAAACGTTGCTGCTGTGTTATATTGATCTGATTATCCTTTTGCCAATACCCTATTGACTTGATTTATGTGACATTTTAATAAGTAGGATGAGTTCTCCAATTTTGTTCTTGTCCCATGACTGTTCAGATCCTTTGCGTCTCCTGACACCTTTTAGAATTAGCTGTAGATTTCTCTTTTTAAAAAATTGGTTGTAATTATGTTAGAAAACGTATTGTTGGCTATCAGGTCAGTTTGAGAGAATTTAAATCTTAATCAGTGTTCAGGCTTTCGAATCATGAACGTGATGTGTTTGTCGTTTGCTTAGGCCTTTACTTGGTCTTGGAGCTGTTTTATTATTTTTCGGTATAGATGTCTTACACACATTTATTGGAATCAGATTTGCTAGGCTTTTGACCTTTGCTACTAGTGTAGAAATGCAGTTGATATTTTATTCATACCTCTGTGTCCTGTATCCTCGCCAAAATTTAGTCATAGTGAGTGGTTTTATATTTTCTCCAAGAATTTAAAAAAATAGACCGTCACATTGTGTACGGTTTAACTTGATTTCTATATTTATTTCTCCTAACTTTCTTCATGTTTCATTTCACTGTTTAGAATTGTAGTGTATGTGTTGCTGAAGCGAGCCCTCCCTGGTTAGAATTGAGCATTTTTATTCCAGCTCCTGTTTGCTGATACATTATTTTCTACCATTAGTAGATTTTTAAATTTTTGCCATTTTTCCTGTATTTATCAAGAAGATCATATGTTTTTGCTTTTTAAAGCTGTTAAGATGGCTTAATTACTTATGCTGCTTCTCCAACTTACTATTATGATGCTGTAAAATGCAAGTGGGATCCTGACTTAGCAGCACCTTTTCATCTTGCAGGATTCTAGCTGGTACTCTTCGGTAAGGGTTTTTGTGTCAATTGTCATGAGAGAGATTGATCCGCAGTTGCTTCTTGTAAAGGTCAGGGTCGTGGAGCCACGGATGCTTTACAAAAATGAGTTGAGAAGTACTCTTCTTTATTCCCTGAGGGAATTTGTGTAAAACTGGAATTCTTTTTTCCTTAGATGCTTACTGGATCACCTGAAATCATTTGGGTCTACAGTTTCCTTGTAGAAATTTTTTTTTTAAATAAAGAATGCAATTGTTATGGTATATATTTTTTTGTTTGTCACATCAGCTTGTGATAATTTTGGTGAATTGTGTTTTTCAAGAAATTTTCCCATGTCATCTGTATTGTTAAATTCGCTAGCATAGAATCTTTCATAATGTTCCCAAATTACCTTGGATTGTCTGTATATTCCATAATGATACTCATTCTCCTCTCTCTCTCCTTTTATGGATTAACTTTTTATTTGAAAGGCAGATATACAGAGAGAAACATCTTCCATCTGCTGCTTCACTCCTCAAGTGGCTGCAAGGGCCAGAGCTGAGCAGATCTGAAGCCATGAGTCAGGGGCTTCTTCCGGGTCTCCCACGTGGGTGCAGGGTCCCAAAGCTTTGGGCCATTCTCTATTGCTCTCCCAGGCCACAAGCAGGGAGCTGGCAGGGAAGTGGGGCTGCCAGGATTAGAACCAGTGCCCATATAGGATCCCGGCATATGCAAGTAGCCATGAGGCTACCGCACCAGACCCTCTTGCTTTTTCTTTCTAAAGATGTGTTGTTAGAGAGATTTGTCAGTTTTATTAACCTTCTTGATGAACTATATTCATCCTATTACATTATGCTGACTTGTTTTTGTTTTTGTTATTTTTTTTCCTACGGGTTTAAGACATCAACACTTAGATCCTTGATTTTGAACTTTCTTTTATTCTGATACATGCATTTAAACTTGTAACTTTCACTTCAAGCAGTGCTTTCGCTGTATGACATCATTTTTGTTACTATACTTTGATTTTTATAAAATTCAACATATTTGAATTTTGGTTGCAACTTCTTTGCTTTACAAATTACTTAGGGGTTCACAATTTCCAACTCCCTGAGGTTTGCACAAAAATATTGTTACTGAAAGTTAACAAGGTGAGAAAGAAGTATGCTCTATAAAGTTTCAGTACTTTCACGTAAGAAGAATGTCTTCTGGCATACAAGTTGGTTTATCTTGGTCAATGTTCCTTGTACTCTTGAAAAGAAGGTATATTCTGTAGTTATCGGGTATAGATTTATTTAAAATGGCAGTGTGGTAATTGATAATGTCAGTTGTATGTCATCTTTAGTGAATTTTGTTTAATTATTTCAGGAATTACTAAGACAAGGGTATTAAAAATACATATCTATGAATGAGGATTGTTATCCCTTCTGTCTTACATTGTGTCAGTTTTGTTTCATGTTATTCAAAACTGTTATTAGACACATAAAACAGACATATATATTATATGATAGTATCTTCCTGATAAATTGATTCCTCCATCATTGAGCAAATATTTCTTTTTGTTTTGTATGAATCTTAAGTCTTTTGTCTGATATTAAAATGACTACTTGAAATTTTTCATGCTTATTTTTTTGCATAGTTTATATTTTCCGTTATTTTTCTTTCAATGTTTCTGTCTCTTTAAAGTGCTTATCCTATAGATACCATGTGGTTTATTGTGTCTGGATTATTTTTTCCCTGTATGACAATTTCTGCCTTCTCACTAAATATGCTTATTAGTATGGTTGGGCTTACGTTTGTCATTTTGCCTCATCTTTTATCTTTTGTTGTTATTCCTCAATATCTTATTAATTGCTTTCCTTTAAGCAATAAAAAATTTTAGTATCATTTTAATTACTGTTGGTTCTATTGGCTATCCTGGTATATTTACATAGATTCTTATCAGTATCTACTTAGAAATACTATCTATTACTACACATAAAATATTAGAAACTTGAAGCAGTTTATACTCCTTTCTACCCTCCATTCTTTGTATTATTGGTCTCAAATGCAAGGAGCCTTCAGAAATTTCATGGGAAATGTGCATTATGGAAAACCACACATGGATTTAAAATTACTTAGCACCAAAATAAACTCATGTTTCAATTCCATTTTCTTCCAACAGCAATCTGAAGTACCCTCATAGCTCACAGCTACATGCATTGTAAGATCCACAATAGAGTATTTCAGCTTTTCTTTCACATTCTCATGTGGGCTATAAATTTTGTGAGTAGAAAAATACATGAAGCAGCTCATTCTTACCTACGTATATGCCATTTCTGCTTTCCTTTCATTCTTGTTTGTGGGCTGCTTCAGTCAGCGGCAGATAAGTTTTCATTTGATGTCGTTATCATTAGCATCTCTAGTGCAGAACTGCTGGCAACACATTCTTTGTTTGCATTTGTCAAATGTCTTTATTTGGCCTTTATGTTTGGGATGTATTTCCATTGGATGTGGCATCTAATTTGGAATCTTTCCCCTGGGTACTCTTGGGTTTCTTTGGCTTTTGGCCTCTGTGATCTATAAAGAAAGGTCGTTCGTTACTTTCTTTCCCTGTGTTTTCTTTGTCTGCTTTGAAGATTTTTCTTTTTATCAACGACTATCAACACTTCAAATATGGTGCCCTGAATGTTTTGTATTCACGCTCCTTGGTCCTCCCTGAACCCTTAAACTCTGTAAGCTTTTTTTTTCCCAACAAATTTGGAAATTTTTAAGTTACTAATTTTTTATTCCCTATTCTTTCTCTGCTTTCTTGATTTGCTTTGTTTGATTGATTTTTAAGGATTTACTTTTATTTGAAAGAGAGTTTTACAGAGAGAGGAAGAGAGCATGCTAGTCCATCCCCTTACTCATTCTTAAAATATTCCCAGTGGCTGCAGCTGGACCAGCCAGGAGCTTCTTCTGTTTCCCTTATGAGTCCAGGGACCCAAGCACTTGGGCTCTTCCACTGCTTTTTTTCAGGTGTATTAGCAGGCATCTGGACTGGAAGCGGAGCAGCTGGGACTCGAGCCTGTGCTATGATGTGGAATACCAGCGTTGCAGACAGTAGTTTAGCTCAATGCACTATGATATTGGCCCCTCTCCAATCTTTCTGAAGCAGCAAGCATATGTAAGTAGACTTCTTGATGTTGTCCCATAGATCACTGAAACTCTGTCCATTTTTCTTTCAGTTTTTCCCCTCTCTGCTCTTCGGATTGGATCCTATGTCTTGATCTTCTTGTATCACTTTCAATCTGATATCGTCAAGACCTAGAACTTGTATTGGCTTCTTTTCTTAATAGTTTTCATATTTCTTAAAGCTTCTTCATCCACTTGTTTATTGCGAGCACATTTTTTCTTTAGGGTTCTTAAACATCTCTGCAACAACTACTTTCAAATTCTTGTCAGCTAATGATAGCATCTAAGTAATACCGGTGTCATTTTCTATTGAGTAATCATTATCTTGTCTACAAGTCCGATTTTCCTGTTTTTGCATAGTTACTAGGCTTTGGGGTGAACATTGCAAACAGTGCCAATTATATTATATACCAATTATATTTCTTTAAAGAAATTATATTTATATATAAGAAATTATAATATATGCCAATTATATTTCTTTAAAGAGTGTTGGCTTTTGTTCTGAAAGTTGTAAATTACTGGCAGATGTTTTTGTTTCTGTCAACTGTAATCTTATTCTTTATTCTGATGAGTCCATTTTAGTTTTAAATTTAGACCTGGGGTCATGCTCTGTATGGCATGGTCTTCGATTCTGCTATACATTTTCCTATTGCCTGAGATAGTAAGATCTCACAGCTTAGATTGGGCTGATAACAGTGCCTCCTGTACCCATCTGACAGCTCTTGGGCCTGCAAGAAGAGGTCTCTGCTGGCCCTACAGTCTTTCCTGTACTTGGGCACTCCTCCTCAACCAAAGACCTTCAGGGAACCCCAACAACACTGAACTCATGTCTGCCTCCTAGGCTCATCCAGGCTGCCTTTGTTTACTGGGACTCCATCTTTCTGCCCCACAGCAGAGCCTTTTTTCTTCTCATTTTCACAAAGGAATTTCCAATAGAACTCCTCTGAGTCTCACAAAACCCTGTAAGGAAGATTGTGAATATTGTCAGATAAGGGTTTTGAAACAGAAATGCCAGATGGTTTTCCAAAGCTTCTACCACCGACAGCACAAACACGGTAAGAATGGTCTCCTGACATCTCATCAGGAGTTCTTTCTAGAGGGCCTGTTGTTCTCCCCTTTTTTTGAGTTCTTTCTACTCTTACTTTTTCAGGCTATGTACAAAGTATAATCTTTCTGAAACAGGCTTGTAGTCTTTCATTTGGGAATCATGTTGGCTTTTTAGATCCTTAAGAAAATATCAGTGAGCCCAGAGGAAACTCTATGAATGCTTCCAATCATTTTGTTCCCATCAATTTCCACCCTGAGCAGCGTTTCCTCATTCTGATTCTTGGCCTCGTGGGGCTCTTTGCCATTCCTGTTAAGATATAAAATTGCTTGGGTTCTTTTGGTGCAAAAGTACATCCCAAATATTCTAACTTCTCCTTTTTTGAAGCCAAGAAACACTATGCCAAAACTCAGCCATCAATCGAGAAACCCCTAGGAGTGAGCTAAGGTTCCTCTGTGATCCACACAGAGATGCATAGGACACAGAGAAGCACAGGACAACCAGCTGAAGCTGGGAATGCCATCTCAATGTTGGGCCATGCAAAACTGGGTAGCTGATCCATGCCTAACCTTAACTTCATCAGCACCATTTTGACTGAGAAGCCCAGAGATTTATTTTAAGGAGGAGAGTGAATGCAGTGTGAGTGTCTCTTTGGGCCTTTTGAGCTCATTTGTTTATTCATTCAGTTACAACTGGTAAGGAGGAGCAGAGTGGTGACTTTGCACCGTGAGCAATGACCTGGTTTCTAACAGTGTGTTCTTGGTCATTTTTCTTCTGCTTCGCATTCTGAAGACTTCAGGGTAGTCAACAGAGGCTGCTTAATGTAACATTGGTGTTAGAAGCTGGTGTATCTTAGAACAGATGGTGTAAGGCGGCGATTTGGGTAAGCAGCAGATCCTGGCTTTAATATTCAGCCTCAAAGTTCTTTTCAAACTCTTTGTGACCCAGGGTCCCTGAATCCCTGGAACACACAGAGTCTCAAAATCTTGGGATTTCAAATTCCTGAATCAGTCAGTTGTGAGGATAGCTATCTGGTGCATATCCCAAACAAAAGGGCAAAATATTTGCATTTGGGATAGTCCTTAAAAGCAAATGTAGTTAATTTCCCCACAGCATTTTGAACTTATTT
Source organism: Ochotona princeps (assembly GCF_030435755.1). Classification (NCBI taxonomy): domain Eukaryota; kingdom Metazoa; phylum Chordata; class Mammalia; order Lagomorpha; family Ochotonidae; genus Ochotona; species Ochotona princeps. Next base: position 21,827,374 of record NC_080857.1, read on the forward strand.
TTCCATCCTTCCAGTGCCAATGCTAGCTACATTTACTGAGCATACAAGGGCTGACTGCTTTGCTGAGCTATTCACTCCATTCTCTATGTGATAGGAGCGTCCTGCCTATTTTTGCAGTTGGGAAAATGAACAGCAATGAAATTAAATAAATTCCACCATGTTATTGAGCTTGTGCATGGAGGAGCTGGAATTTGAAACTAAATTTGTCTGTCTGGTTCCATTGCTTTGCTCTAAGCCAGAGGTGAGTAAATTATTTCTGTAAAGGGGAAACAGTATCCCAGTCTTTGTTACACATAATCATTTTTCCTTTTACAACCTTTTAAAAATATAAAAACCATTTTAAAATTACTAAGTTTACAAGAATAGCTCCTGGGTCAGATTTGAACCAGACGTGACTTATGGACCCTATCTGCTGATCCTCTCTTGCAACCAAGTGCACAATGCTTCTCAGAATGTGAGAAGCTGGTATGTTTGCAGAGGTGGCAGGATTACAGCAGGCACTATCCCTGCTTTGATGCGATGACATCAAGGGTCATTTGTCCATCTGACAGCTGTGTCCAGAGGCTTTCAGCTTTGCCTCTGAGATTCTTTCAGGAACCTCACGCCTCCAGCAGCCCAGAGCAGCAGGAGCAGAAGGGAGGAACCTCCTCAAGGGAACAGAGCACATGCAAGGTTAAGCCCACCTTCATTTGGCTGAACTTTCTCTGCCTCTCTACTCTGACTTTCAGAGCACTATCAGGAGCCATAGAATCAGCAGCTTTTTATGTATGTACGTTCATTTTCTTCACCAGCTGCTAAGTTTTTGACTGTTTAGGGGATTCTAGTGGTAAATATTTATTCCTAGCCTGGAAAAAGTTGTGGTTGCCTTCACAGAGCTAGCACAGCGTGGTTCCTGGGAGGCTGCAGGCCAGAATGGCTGACTGTCCCTGGCAGGTACAGTTCCCAGCCGTGGACTGAACCCCTTCCAGGAAGAGTGGCCGGGCCAGGAAGCTTCCTGTCACTCTTCATGGCCTTCACCCAACCCAAACTTCCCATCTCCTCTCCACATGCTTCCCTGCACTCTCTTTTTGCCTGGCGCAGATAATTCTTTTGCCTGGCAAAAGGAATCTTGTTTCCATGGAAGCCTCATTAAATCTGCATCTTGCTCAGTTTGGGTTTGATCATGGCTGCCAGGAGTATTTTTAGCCCTTGCAGTTATAAAATAAGATAGGGATTGGGGGAAGGGGATGAGACTGTATGGACACACAAAAAAATTTTTTTTGAGCAAGTGGCCAGAGGGAAAGGGAAACCTCAAAGGGGGGTTTCATAGATTCTGGGAGGGATGGAGCACTCTGTTTGCGTGGCTGTGGCTGCCTCTTCCTAGCTAGCTCCTTCCCACTGGATGCTCATGGACACTGGCCATGATAACTGGCCTGGTCACATGTCAGGGGAACCTCTGATCTGCCTCCCTGTAAGCTCAGATGGCCAAGCAGAGTGACACTGAAGTCAGGAATTTTGTCTGCTGCTGCTGCTCACACATTTCCTCTTTCAGGGACCTGAGCTTTGGCAGAGAAGGGGCTGCTTCGGGGCGTACACTGTGTGAGAGCACAGAGAGTAGTAGGCAGCAACATTAACCTGTTGGAGATCAAGCTCAAAGACTGGATGTGGGGTCCAGAGAAGGCATCCACTATGACTAGAGTGAGAACCAGCTCCCTTGGCTATGCAGCTTCAAACTCTTGCTTCTGTTGTTCAACATGACGCCTGTACTTGCCCTCTGCAGAGTTATTAAAATATGGCTGGTTGTTTGCAGGGTTGTGATGTCAGTGTGTGTGTGTGAACATACACACATGTGTGTTCTTGTGTAACAACACAGGAAGAGATAAAACTAAGGCAGAGATCTTAGCTCTGTGGAATCTGTGCTAAATCAGGTGTTGTTTTAAGCATGCTGGATGTATCTCACTTTTCCTTTCCCTAATTCTATGGACTAGACAGACATTAATCATCTCCATTCCCCATACAAGGAAACCGAGGCCAGAGAAGTTAAGAGATTTGCTCACCTCATTGGGCTCCATAGTGATGGAGACAGGTCTTGGAAACAAACAACCTGACTTGAGAATGCCATCTGAATTAGCAGCATGTCATTGGCCTGTTATATTTTTTAGGATCGATTTTTTAAAATTTATTTGAAAGGCAGAGTTACAGAGAAAGAGAGAGAAAGAGAGAGATCTTGCATCCACTGGTTCACTTCCCAAATGGCCATGAAATCCAGGGCTGGAACCTGGAACCAGGGCTTCATAGGGTTTCCCACTTATGAGCAGAGATCTGAGCACCTGGTCCATCCTCTGCTGCTTTCCCAGGACATTAACACAAAGCTGGATCACAGGTGGACTAGCCAGGACTTGCACCAGCACTCAGATGGAATACTGGTGTTGCAGGCAGCAGCTATGGCACAATGCCAGCCCCTGTCATATGTCTTAAACAATTTTTATGCACAGGACCATGTATGGCAACTTTGTATTGATGAGCTGGAAGCAGTCTGCAGATGTGCTGCGGGGTTTTCATTCATCTTCAAAGACGTGGGTTTCTTTCAGTATTTTACCGAGGAGGGTATTTAAATTCATAAAAACCTTTACACTCAAAATTTCCACCGGCTTATTCTGACTTTCCATTGACTTTTATTGCCGTATCTCTCCTGAGCCCCCAGGGCACCCTGGCATTGCTGTCAGGGCTATGTCCTGGCTTTGCATGCTCAGGCACTGGGAGTTTCTCTCCTCTTGCAGTTCCACAATCCTGTTGCTCCCCTCGGGACAGCATTTAATTCCCCACTCTCTCTCCAGTCACTTCCCCAAGGGGTGGCTGCCAGGGCCTTACTTGGATTTGGCAGGCTGCCTCTCCTTGTTCTTTGCTAGCCAGCCTCTTTGATTATCTCTTTGTCAGCTGCTCCACTTCAAGGGCTAGCTTTCTCTGAAGTTACCAGCTTCTTTTTATGTACCTCAAAGTACCAAAGTAGTGAAAGACAAAACCCAATCTGTTCCCAGCCCCACTGCCACAGCCTTCCCTTGCAATGTGTTCTCTGCTCTGTTAAGACCATGAAAATAATGCAGGGAGCACAGTAAGGATTCATTTACTGTGTGGCACACCTGTGGATTTACAATATCCTCATGAGCTGAGTACCATAAATACTCTCCATGTGGGAGAAGAGTAAATGGAGGCATGGAGAGATGGAGTGACTTGTCAAAGTCACACAGCTAGGAGGTGGTTGGAATTGTGACGTAAATCTAGGAATCTGGCTCTGGGATCTGAGCTCTTTACCACCACTCTATATTGCTTCCCGCTTGAAAGCATCTAAGGAAAAGTTTGAGATATTTCAGCTGAAATCTTGTACAACTGACCTGGAGTTTCACTGACCTTGTTGTTCACTGTCAAGGGCTTGGTTCAGCAATAGCCTCTGTCAACCCAAGGACAAGACTGAATGCTGTGAATACTGGACACTACCAGGAATGACCAATGACCATGATTGCCTCAATCAGGTAGTCCACTCAAGACCACACATGTATTATGCTTATCACTTGCAGCTAGGAGAAGCAGGAATCACTGATGGTCAAGCCAAAGGAAGATTGAATGCATGATAAAGGGCAAATGGGGGCCCGGCGGCGTGGTCTAGCGGCTAAAGTCCTCGCCTTGAAAGCCCCGGGATCCCATATGGGCGCCGGTTCTAATCCCGGCAGCTCCACTTCCCATCCAGCTCCCTGCTTGTGGCCTGGGAAAGCAGTTGAGGACGGCCCAATGCTTTGGGACCCTGCACCCGTGTGGGAGACCCGGAAGAGGTTCCAGGTTCCCGGCATCGGATCGGCGCGCATCGGCCCGTTGCGGCTCACTTGGGGAGTGAATCATCGGACGGAAGATCTTCCTCTCTGTCTCTCCTCCTCTGTGTATATCTGGCTGTAATAAAAAAATGAATAAATCTTTAAAAAAAAAAAAAAAAAAAAAAAAAAAAAGGGCAAATGGGAACGGGGGAGTGGCCAACAGCTCCTGTCTTTGTCCCCAGAACCAAATGGGTTCTTATGTTCTTCTCTCCACACCCGTGTCCCATTTCACAGTCTCTCTCTCTCTCTCTCTCTCTCTCTAATGTATCTCTTGTTGCTTCTTCATGCACATAGAAAGACTTGTAGCAACATCTAAGTGTATACATTGTTGTTTTATGCAACCATGGTGTCCATTTTTGCATATCTTAATTTTAATTATTATTTTATGATACAGTTCCATAGGCTCTGGGATTTCTTCTCCTTCCTTCCCAAGTCCTTCCTCCTTGTTGATTTTTCCTATATTATTGCAATAGTGTAGTCCTTCATAACAATTATAAGTCCATCATTCTAACATTTAAGCATATTGTGACATTGTAGGTATGGATAGTGGCAGAAAGCCCAGCATCCTATAATCAAGATCTATTTAACAGTTTAGCTGGGAATCCATCTTTGATTTGGATATAGAGATGCAGACTGCATGGTATCTTCACATCTGTATATGATAGTCTCTGTTGCAAAGTTACTGTACATCCCCTTAAATAAAATCCATAAAACAAAATCAATAACAGGAAGAAAAATAGAAAAGTTACAACAGCATGAGGTTAAATAACATGTTACTGAATGACCAATGTGTCACTGAAGAAATTAAAATCAAAAGCCTTCTTGAAGAAAATGATGCTACTGTATGAACTATGTGTCACTGAGGAATTGAAAAGAAAAAAATTTTGTTGAAGAAATGAAAATAAAAGCAAAAATATTAAAACCTGTGAGATGTAGCAAAAGCAGTATTGAGAGAGACATTTAAAACATCAGATACTTATAAAAAATCAAAATATCTCAAATAAAGGATCTAATAATGCACCTCAAGAATTTATAAAAAAGAAAAAAATGAACAAGAAAAAAGAAATGATAAGAATCTCCACCCCATATAATCCTATGCTGCGGCTGCACCATAGTCTGCACAGCCTTCCCCACTCTCAGTTCTAGCAGTGTCTGGGATTATGGAGACACCAGCTGTCCTAAATCCCTGTGTTGCCAGTGGTGCTTGTCTTGTCAGAACCTGCTGGCTGTTAGGTCCAAGGGCTACCCAGACTTATTTTGGATGGAACCTATAGGATGCCGAGTTGGTACTGTTTACCTGTGTGACCAGTGCAATGTGTCACGCCAGAAATGAGCTCACTCCTGGCTTAATGCATGCACAGCTTGCTTTTGTCCCTCCAGCCCCACAGTCTTTTCCTCAGTACACAGAATGGCACCCAGTGTGGCACTGGTAGGGGTGAGCCATGAAATCCGCCCTGTTCCTGCAGCTGCCTGCTTGGGCTCTGCCACTTTGCTTTTGCTTGTGATCAAATTAAGCAAATCAGCAGGGTGGCCAGTTCTATGCCTGGGTTCAGTTTCTGTGCTCCTGGTGAACTCTTCCCACTGACCACTGGTGGAGCTCTGATCACTGATCACCGACCACTGCTGGGATATCTGGTCACTGGAGATTATATGGGGTGGAGATTCAGCTGTGTCTGCTGCTTCCTTGTGTCCACAGGTCTCCAGGTGTCCCTCTACCGTTGGTCTGTCCTCTCCTGTTTCCCAGAATCGCACCCTCTTTGCTTCACCCTGGCTAATGATCCTCTATTTAAATGTGTCCTTACCTTATTCAGCCATCTTGATTCTCAGTATCTTTTTTTTTTTTTGAAGACTTATTTGTATCAAAGAGACAAACAGAGAAAAAGAGAGAGAGAGAGAGATATCTTCTGCTTGCTGATTCACTCCCCAGATGGCCACAATAGTTAGGACTCCACCAGGCTAAAGCCAGGAGCCAAAAAGTACATCTGGATTTCCCATATGGATAGCAGAGACCCAAACACTTGGGACATTTTCTATACTCTTCCCAGGCCATTAGAAGGGGCCTAGGCTGGAAGTGAGCAGTCAGGACATGAAGTGGTGCTCATAAAGGGTTCTGAAATTACAAGCTGTGGCTTTACCTACTGTGCTGCAATACCACCTCTGTAATGTAATTCTTTAATTATTACTTATTTTCATTTACTTGAAAGGGAGAGAGAGGGATCTTCCATGCATTGGTTCACACTGTGGATATCTATAGCAATCAGAGCTGGGCCAGGCCAAAATTGGGATCCCAGAGCTACACCTGGGTCTCCTTGATGAATGGCAGGTAGTCAGGTCCTTGAACCATCATTTGTTGCCTCCCAGGCCACATTAGCAGGAAGCTGGATGGCAAGGAATACCTGGGGCTGGAATAGGCACTCTGACATGGGATGCAAGCACCCCAAGAGGTGGCCGAATTGGTAATGTCACAATACCTACCCTCAAAGCACCCCGTAAAGCTCCAAATTCCTTGGAGAAATCAAGACAGGAGCCCAGCAGAAGGGCAGGAAAGTGGAGTGAAGCTACATGCCCTAGGCCCATCAATGTAAAGAAACCGTTCAAAAGTGATGGTCCAAAGCGAAAGTCATTCATGTCCTTTCCACAGACAGAGAAACTGAGGCACAGGGAAACCTCACTGGAATCTTTGTCCCTGATGACTTTTGAGAGTGGATTTCTTCTCTATCCTTGTTGTACAGTCTGCAACAAGGTACTGGCTGACCAAGAGCTACTGAACTCCTCTTAGGGCAGATACAGGTCAGGAGCCCCAAGGCAGAAACACCCAAAGTGACGCTCTGGGATGAGGACATATGGGTCCCAGGCCAGCTCTTTGCTAATCTGTCACATGGCCTGTCTCCAGAGTTCTTCCTACCATGTAACAAGCTCTCACGAGTCTCACCACATGGCCCTGAAGTGAGTGCTTTCAGACTTATGTGGCAGACTGGCATACTGGGGCTCGGAAGGGAAGCAGAGTTTGAGGTTGCACGGCTGATCCAGTGCACAGACACAGCTCTGTGTCTGGTTCCTCTGAACCCGTGCTGTAGCCACGCTCAGTCCTCCAGTTCTCTGCTTCATTTCCTTGTCTGTCAGATGGAAATGATAATCCCCATCTCACATGGATATTGGAGAGGAAAAACAGATAAAAGAAGAGAAAGTGCTTGGAAAGCGGAAGCAACCCCTGCAGATGGGAATTATTTTTGTGGCAATCACACATCATCAGCCCTTAGGGCTTGGCTGAGCTGTACTCAGCTGAGAGACCTGGGAGTGCTCACTCCCCACAGGCAGCAGTCTGTCTTGAGCTAGACTGACAAATGAAGCCCACTCCTGCCACCGTGCCAGGGGGATGGATCGCTGCTCCTGCTATGTCTGCCTTGTTATTGAGGGAAGGCATAACCTATAATTTCAGAGTCAGCAAGTTGGAAAGATAAGGACATAGGTGCTTCCCACAAGATTTCATTTTGAAACATTTTTATTTGTGGACTCAAATTGTCATGCAAATTTCTCCCAGAAATATATGGTATCTTGAAGTGGGTACTGTTTGTTTTATAATTGAGATGGGAAAGAAAACTGACATTTATTGAACATCTGTTATGTACCAGACAAGCTACCTGACTGTTGGTCACTTTCGGATTGTAATGTGGACTTTATTATCTGCATACAGTCACCCAACAAGGCTGTGTTCTATGTGTGAATTCCCACTGCTAGCTGGCAGCAGAGCTGGATCTGAACCCCTTCAGCTTTCTACCACTGCCTCCTTAGTGTCAGAGATGTCTCTTTCCAGCCTAGTTGCCTGGGAAGCTGCTGGAAACTTCTTAGACAAGTTATCAGCAGGGAAGGAAGCAGAACCGAAATTACTAGGGGCCTCTCTGGCTACTTGCCTGTTCTGGCCTCACCACCCAGCCAGCTGTTATCCTTGGGTTTGCTTGCACTCTGCAGAGATACCCTACACATTGCACAAGCTGGGACAGTCTGTCGGGCATCCTCCAAGGCTCAGTCTCGTGTCCTTGTGCAGGTACCAGTGAATGTGTTCCAAGATAAGGAACACATAGGCAGGACACAGACTCAAGATCCATTTTTCATAACCAAGAGCCGAATTGAGAGGATTTCTAAGCAGTGACTGAAAGTGAAGTGTCCAGAAACTTTGGATGGCAATTGAGCCAGGAGGACAGAAACAAAAGAAATTGCATGTCAGACGTCAGGAGGCTTACCTCAGCTCCTTGAGGAAACTCGTCAGGCCAGCTGATGTGTTGCTCAAAGCAGGCCCATCAGCTCTGCCTTGGCTTCTCAGCTTGAAGGAGGACCTAGTACGAACCCCCAAGAAGCATTTACCAACAATAGTCAGGTGTTTCCATCTGTGTTCTCGCATCTCATCCTCTCCATGGTCCTTGGAGGCATGAGAGACACATGGTGTATATGGAAAATGGGGCCCATTTCATCTCCCACAACCAATACTCTGTGCACCAAGCCAACAGGAAGTCTGCTGGGTAATCAAATAGCCCATCACTGAACATGCAGGCTGCAGTCACCACATCTTTTTTTTTTTTCTTTCAGAGCTATACCTAACAAAAGCTAATTATTCTTGGTTACGGAAGAGATAACCACACTTCTATAGAATGCTTGACCAAATACAACAGAATTAAATGGAGTTACTACCAACTATTTAGCTCTAAAGTGTGACCCTCACAATTTGATCCTGGAATAACCTCTTTTCTCACCTCAGTGCCTGATTGCACATTATAATGATACAATTCAGGATTTAAACTTATGGTGGTTACATTTATGGCTCTCATAAAATATCAAACCCTAAATTAGTTTTAGAGGTAGAGATGTGAATAAAATGATCGCTGTTTCTTGGGAGGATTTCTTGGTTGCAAATGGCAAAAACTCAACCTACATTTGTTTGGTAAAAGAGTATTCATTGGCTTACAGAAGCAATGCATGACTCGGGAAATCTGGGCGTGCCCCAAACCAGGAGATTGTGTGTCCGCAGGATTCTTTCTTTTCCCTCCATGCTTTTTTTCTTTGGGGCTGGATTCTTCTACCACGCTGGAGGTAAGAATTTCCAACATTCATCAGGCCTACATTTTTAGCTTAAACATTGGATAATTATTGTCCCTGTTGTATCTGAGAACACTTGAGACCTCTTCCTTTGCAGGAGAGGAGGGTATGCCAGGAGATGGCAGCTCCCAGTTGAACCATAGAGTTAATGGGATGAACATGCGCCACAGGCAGGGGTGAAGAAGGGAGGCCGACGCTGCACGTGACAAACAGCACACTGCTCTTGACTTTAGGAGTTGTGGGTCCAGTGGGATTATGGACATGGAAAGGTAAGTCAGCAGCTGTAATGTAGTGTCAAGAAGCTTTGCAGTTGCACAAGAGCCCTAAGAGGCCCAATGAAGGTCACCCCAGTATGACTGGATTGCTGTGAAGAAGGGACATCAGGAAAACACTGCAGAGGGAACTGAGGGACACTTTGAAACTCAAGTTTCCAAGGATGACCAGAAATCATGAAGTACACTAGGGATGAGGCTGGGGAAAGGGGCCTTCAAAAAGTTGATGGAAAGTGTGAATTATGAAGAAAACCATACATTTCAAAATCTTTTCCACCAAAATAAGCTTATCTTTTAACTCAGAATTTTCATGAAGTTTTTGGAATAGTCTCGTTTGTGGAGGTAGGATCTCAAGAAACTGTGAAAATATTTAGAGCAGATTTGAAGAGCTACTTGAACAAATTTTAAAGGGCCGTGAGGAGTGAACAGCAAGTAGCGTGGTGAGAAGTGTTGGCGTGAAAGCTGTACGTCCATAACACAGTGGTGTTTATGCCTTTGGGAAGGGAGAGGAACTGATGAACTTCCCTGCAGATATAAAATCTTAATAATCTCTGTTATGAGGATGAAGATGCAGTAGGCAAAGTCGTTGGTGGTATAGAATGGAATTCGTAGCCATTAAGCTAGCCTATCCACTGGGTCGTGCTTTTATATATGACTTTGGAAAATCAAAGTTCAGTTAAATTTGAAAAGAGCTATTGGAGGAGGGAGAGTATGTTGCCTCGGGTTACAAAAGAGCAAGGGGGATGGTGACTCATATGATCAAAAGTACCACGCTGCCTGTTAAGATTCAAGGGAATGTGAACAACTGAAAATCAGATCTGTGCGAAGTGAAATGGAATGAGATAAATACTAGGCACTCGGGAGATTGGAACTGATAGAGGATTTTCAGACACTAGCTCCCAGAAAATGAAATGAGACCTAATAATGGAATGTGGGAGTCAAGGGAATATATGCCCAGAGAAGATGAAGAGCAGGGGGTTGTGGGAAGGAGGGGAAGAGATGTGTGAAGAGGGGCTCTTGAATGCAGGTACATATTCCTCCTCATCTCTCCACACTCTCTCCTGTTTAAAAAAAATCCTGGCTTATTTTAGTTGTAATGAATGTAAGAAAAATAATTAAAAGGGACACTTTGTGTTTTCATCATAAAATCAGAGTTCGACTGTAAAAATGAAAGTGCATAACAGAAGGAGTAGAAAACAGAATATCCTACTGAAAGAGATGGCAGTCCACTCAATGAATGCCATGCTGGGTTAGGCTATCGGAAGGCTGTGCAGCTCCAGCTGGGAGTTGAGGCTACTGCCCAGCAGTTCATATTGCAGTGCAGCTGCCTTGTGCACATTCTGAGCTTGGTGAAATCCTCACCCATCAATAATTGCTCTTTAGCCCATAGCCCTAGGGTTAGTAACCTGAAGTCCATGTGCTTTCAGGGGGAGCAGAGCCAGTTCAGCCCCTGGAATTATATACAGAGCAGTGTGAGTAAACCTATACGTTTTGCTGATAAGTGATGCCAAATATCATAACAGCTCATGACTGTTCTAGGGACTACTTCTTAGGGCAAAGGAAAGTGTTGCTCTGATCTCTGATTTTCAACATAGAAGCTCACACAACTAAGATGCAGTTTCATGTTTCAGTAGTAGACCTACTTCCAGCTGGACAAATTCATCAAGGCTGTATTGAAGTAATTCCATAAGAATCAGAAAGTTAGTATGTTGTCTTGATTCAGAATAAGAGCCATCATATGCCAATCCTCCCCAGAAGTTTATTGGCTCTGTTTTTGGTTGGAAAGAACATGATCAGATTCAGGAAATGTCCTCGTTTCTCTAATTTCAGTCCTGGAAGATCAATGTGACTTCACTAAATTAAACCTTTTACATCTAAGAAAATGTTGGTTGATTTTGGCTGCTGGGGGTAAAAGGTCAACCTTGGGAAGAGCCAGTACACTGAACTTTTATCTGCTAACAGGAACTGAGCTTTTGCAGTTCAACAGGAGGCAGAAGGATGTGCATGTACCATGTGCTATGTCTAGGACTCTTAGATGCTCTCTTGCAATGGAGAAGATAATTTAGAGTACGCAATTTCTCGTGGAAAATCAATGTAGAGGAAGCAGCAGGAAGAACAGGTAAGAATATTTCTGTTAAAATGTGGATGAATCGATAGTCAAAGAAATTATCTTTTGACAGAAAACAGTAGCAGCCTGTAGCAAAACAAGCATCATGCTGCACAAAGGCAGCATACGGAAGTCACAATGGCCTGGTTGTGGAGCAAGGTAATTAACAGCTGGATTTATCAAACTATGGTAAAAAAAAAAAGAGAGAGAGAGAGAGAGAGGAAGAGTAGTTAAAGGAGAAAAATGCATCCCAGCAGGACTTCAAAATCTAAAACATGGGGAGTGTTCTTAGCAACAATTTACTGTATGTTTCCAAATAGCCAGAAGAGAGGATTTTGAATGCTTCTAACACACACACACATACTCACAATAAAATACTCAGTGTGCTGGTCATCTTGATTTCGTTGTTGCAGATTGTATGCTTGGGTCAAAATAACACACAGTGCGCTGCATTTGTGCAAGTATTATGTGTCAAGTGTAAAACTGTAACAACAAAAACAATGGAGGCAATTATCCAGAAAATTAAGGGGAAAAAATCCCATTTGGACTCGAATTATCTGGATAATTTGCAAGCTTCATATGGAAAATCCTTTCTCTAAACATTATACTGAAGACATCAGTTATGGGATGGATTCCAAGATACTTCCATTTGTTCTAAGGCTCAATTCTGTGCCTCTTGAGCTCTGTTCCCTCAAATACAACCTTTCTCCAAGTCAACACACCCAGAGTGAAAGGGCCATTTTCATCCACAGCCCCTTCTCTGAAGGCACCTCTGTGTAACCACTACTTCGTGATACCCATCTGCTTCACCCAGTATGAAACTTTAAGTTTGTCTTGGACTTTGACCTCCTGTTTCTGCATTCAGAATGCTCCACTCTCGTCTGACTTTTCATGCACTCACTCGTCCATTCGTGCATTTCATATGCTCACTCATTCATGGATGTATTGCATAAGCATTCATGACATCATGTTATGTTTTAGAAACCTAACATGTTTTGGTGCTGGAGATGGCCTTGTGAGCTAGAGGTTTCAGCTGAATGTGGTGAGTGCTGTTACAGAGGCCACCACAGGGTGCTGGGGAAGAACCCAGGCACACCATTCTAGTCTCAGGGGTTGGGAAAAGCTTTGCAGAGAAGGTGTCATCTGGGATCTGAAGCTGTGTAAAAACTCACAGAGAGAAAGTAGCATTATTCCAGAAAAGAGCCTCTTGTAGTATGCTAAGAAGTCTGGAGGACAGTGAAAAAAACATTGATAAATTTTGAGGGGGCATATATTTTTTTAAGATTTTATTATTATTGGAAAGCCGGATATACAGAGAGGAGGAGAGACAGAGAGGAAGATCTTCCATCCGATGATTCACTCCCCAAGTGAGCCGCAACGGGCCGGTGTGCGCCGATCCGATGCCGGGAACCTGGAACCTCTTCCGGGTCTCCCACGCGGGTGCAGGGTCCCAAAGCTTTGGGCCATCCTCGACTGCTTTCCCAGGCCACAAGCAGGGAGCTGGAGCTGCCGGGAAGTGGAGCTGCCGGGATTAGAACCGGCGCCCATATGGGATCCCGGGGCTTTCAAGGCGAGGACTTAAGCCGCTAGGCCACGCCACCGGGCCCAAGGGGACATATTTTGAAGCAGTAGTTACAACACCACTTAGGACATCTACATTCTGTATCAGAATACCTAGGTTTGCGTCTCAGCTCCACTTTCAGTCCCAACTTCCTGTTGATGCACATCCCAGCTCAAGTTCTGGGTTCTCTGCTTCTCATATGGAAAACCCAGGTGGAGTTCAGAACATGAAATTTCTGTGTAAGTATTTAGGAGTATGAGTCTGTGGATGGAAGATTTCTGTCTACCTCTGTACCCCTCTGTTTTTCAAATAAATTGAAATAAGTGAATTTTAAGACTTGTACCTTGAGTAAATGATTACAGCTATGTCAGAGGAGGAAGCTGAGTAGTCACCAATCAGGTTGGTTAGACGAGTTGGGAGATTGGCATCAGAATCTGGGCCGGAGGCAACAGTGAGCAACAATGGGGAGTTTTAGCAGGAAATGAAAAGAAGAAAAATTATTAGTGAGATAAAATTAGATAAAGGCAGCAGAATATGGGGTCTGATTGGAAGTGGCATTAGTCCAGAGAGGCGTCCTGGATGCAGGAGTAAACGGAGAGGGGAATGATCCACTGACCGCAGGGTTAGCAGAGGAGATGCTGCTTTGGTTCTGATGTAGGACGTTTGAATTTGATATCTTAGCAGTGTAGCAGCTCCAGGTGACAAGGCTTAGAGTACAAGCTGCTAGAGAGGTGAAGGTGCTGAAATGAAAAGATGGAGGGGATGACCATCAGGAATGTTTCGTCATCTTGGACCACTCACATCACCCAGCACGTTGGCCAGAAGATTGTGATCCAGGTAGCAAAGTCTTCAAGATTGGAAAAATGACTCATTCTAGAAGATTCAGGGGACAGAAAGCAGGAGGATAGAGGATGTTAGCCTGATGGGAGTAGAGGGAGCGCTTGAGAGCAGCAGGAAGGACAGTGGTATCCTAATGGCACAGCTCTGAAGAATTTGCTTCTATAGCAATTCTTAGGGAAGAAACAGCAGTAGGGAGATAGGTGGTGGACACTAGACTCTTGAGGCAGTCCATCTAGAATTTGTTCCAAGGCTTAATTGGCTCTCAGGATACGATCAATCAGATGTGTGCCTTATTATTGGTCCTCACAACCTAGCTACAGGATCCTACCCTGTCTGCTGGGCATAACCTGCTTTCCTGTCCCAAAATTTCACACTTCATATCTTTCTATCTGCTTCTTCATCTCAGCTACATTATTACATTATTACATATTCTTATTTCCTTTTAAAGAGAGAGAGAGAGAAAGAGAGACACCTTTGGCAGGAATAAAACTACCTGAACCATTACCATTGCCTTCCAGGGTTCACATGAGCAGCAAGCTAGAGTCAGGAGTTGAAAATTAAACCCAAGTACTTGGATATGGGACTCATGTCTTAACTGCTAGGTCAAAGGCCCAGTCCATCTCTATGTATTCCTTTTAAAAAGATGTATTTGTTTGAAAGGCAAAGTCACAGAGGGAGACAGAAAAAGGTTGTTTTATCTGCTATTTCATTTGTCGAATGACTGCAGTAGCCGGGACCAGGCCAGGCCAAAGCCTGGAAGTCCATCCAGGGTGCAGGAGCTCAAGCACTTGGGCCATCTTTTCAGTGCTTTTCCAGGCATAATGACAGGGAGCTAGATGGGAAGTGGAGCAACAGGAATGCCAGTGGTCCCCAAATGGAGTGCTTGTGGGGCAGGTCCAACCTGCCAAGCCACAACACTGGCCTCCTTATATATTCTTAATGATCATCTTCATCCCAGCTCTTCCAAGAATTCTTTAGTAAATAAGTGATGATTTTCTCCACTGACTACACACTTCTTGTAGCACCCATTCTTTAACGATCACATACACAATTAGCAGAGAATCTGATTTCTACTTAGTCCGTTTCTAGCATATTTCTTTGCATATGTTGATGCTGAATGAATTAGAAGACTGGTTAGTTTATCTCCTACCTGACATAGCTGCAAAGTTTTAGTCTATGTCCATCTTGTGTAAAATAGGAATGACAGATAGTTCAATAAGTTCAAATTCTATATTGCAAAGCATATGAGAGGTGTGGCTGATTTTTTTCCCCCTTTTAGTTCTTGTAATCATTGTTTTGAATTCGTTTGATTTGCCTGGGAGCTGAAATTGTGAATGGCAGCTTAGGAGATTTTTCTGTACATCCAAGAAATGAAACTGAATATCTGATAGAATAACTGCTTAAGACAGGAAGAGAATTAGATTGTAGCTCTCAGGATATATATATTTTTTTTACAGCAGAGCAATTGAAAAAATGAAGATAAAGGAGGTGGGATGGTGAGCATCTGAACCGTTAGACACAGGCCTTGGCAGCCATTGATGGAGACAACGTTTCTCTGACTGCTGAGCCGTCGGCATGTAGATCATGTATGCCAGCCACCACTGTTCCAGGAAGCTTGAGAAGATGAATGGGAGTTGTACAGCAGCCGGAGAGCCTCCCTAGGAAGGCAGTGCTCCTTCAGAGTGCCATCTGCCTGTCCACCTGTTCTTATCCAATCAAACCATTGCTCGTTTCTCATTTTTGTGATGGTTCTCCCAGTAATACTCTCTTGGACTTTGGCCAGGACATCTGCCGATAAAATGGATCCTGAATTATTCCCCCCTTTGGACAGTTCTGGCAATTTTTAAAATGTTAGATGGGTAGGAATCCTTGGAGATTTTCTGGGGTTTTTTGCTTGTTTTGTTTTTCTTTGTTTTTTTTTTTTTTAAATAATTGTCAAAGACAGAGATGCCTGTGCTTTGGATAGTGGTGCCCGTGGTACATGATGTCATCACTGCCTCCCACCCCAGCTCCAGTCAGAGTCAGTCAAGGTCAGAAGCCACAAGGGCCACATGTAGTTTTGTCTCCATTCTCTTGCTTCCAGCACTCCTAATGCAGCCCCGGTCCCTGTCACAGGGGCACTGGTTTATAGGATCTGATCCCATCTCATGCAGGGCAGCCAGTTGGCATGTGTGGTTTTAGGAGACCGCAGTAGAGGCACTTACCCTATTCTTGAGATGCACCAAAGCTAACCCATCACACTGACAGAAGAAAGGCATGTCAAGGGAAGGCATTGACCTTGGAGTCAGGTGAAGTGGCGTTGGTATTCAAGCTTCCTCTCCCTTTGTGTGAGTCTGGGCATGTACTACATCTCTCTGAGTCTCCGTTCCCTCCCCTATAAAATGGAGGCATTTTGGCACCTTCCCCATGGGTTGCCATGAGTTAATATGAGACAATTAGTGCAGTGTCTGGTAAGCAAAAAACAATTAGCAAAGGTTGGTTGTAAGGAAATCAGAGACCTGGGGCCACAAACTCCTTGTTTTAAAGATCTAGTTGAAGGGCAGAGTTAGAAGGAGGGAAAGAGGGAGAGACACAGAGAGATATTGACATCTGCTGGTGTATTTCCCAGATGATCTCCAGCCAGGGCTGGGCCAGGCTATAGCCAGAAGCCAGGAACTTCATCCAGGTCTCCTATGTGGGCGGCAGGGAGGCATTTGGACCATGTGCTGCCGTTTTCTCAGGTTCATTAGCAAGGAATTGGATAGGAAGTAGAGTAGCTGGGCATCCACATGGGATGTTAGTATGGCATTTGAATTTGCTATACCACAAGGCTCCTGGCTGTACAAGCTCCTTCTGTTTCATTGAGAAGAATTTTTTATTGTCTCATTTGAAAAGTCATGTGGTATAGAGGTTACAGGTAAGTTCAGATTGCATCTCTCTCATTTATTAGTTTATGTGACCTTAGGCAAATGACTTCACCTCCCTGTGCCTTAGTTTTATCATCTGTTATAGAGGAGTGATAATGTTGCATACCTTGTTGGGACACTTTATATGAGTTAACATATATAAAGCACTTATAACAGTGCCTAGAATGTATTAATTGCAGTGTAAATATTGGCTGTTACTATTATCAAGAAGCGTTTGGTGCAGAATGTACAGCAACTTCAAATCCTTTGATGGTATTCACCTGGTTTCATAGATCAGATTGAGTTTACTGTGTTAATTTCTGCTTACATGTTTGCCTTCCGCCACTAGGTGTACATTGTTTTTAAAATTATTCTTCTAATTTTATGTATTTGAAAGGGAAAGAGAGAGAGAGGCGGAGAGAAGATGAGACAGAGAGAAAGACAGAGGAGGGAGGAATCACTTACTGTTTCACTTCCAAAATGCTCACAACATGTAGGGCCAGAGCAAGCTGAATTCCAGAGCCAGGAATTCAATCTGGGTTTCCAATGTTAAGTATCAGGGACTCAATGACTGAAGCCATCAACTGCTGCCTCCTGATGGCTGGAATTGAGAGTAGAGGCAAGATGCTAACCCAGAAACACATAGGGGATGTGGGTGTCCAGAGGGGCGTGGTTACTCCTGCTTGGACTGCAAATTCTTCAAGACAAGGAAATAATTTTATTCATCTCTGTATAAGATCTTATCTTCTGATGCCTGATAGACACTAGGCACCAAACACTATTCAGGACCTATTGTAGAGATCGCTTGATGTGAATCAGCATAGATAGGAAGATAAGTCAGGTAAAGATAAGGAAAAGGCCTGGGGACCCATCGCAGTGAATGCTAACCCACACAAGCCACCAACACTGCTGTGCAGGAGAAATCGGATCAGTATTTCACCTTCATGTCAGCACCAGTAGTGCCCAAGGAGACTGCAGGAGCCAAGAGGAAATTATCCTCTGCTTCTTACTATTATAATTACTACTGTATGGCTTTGTATATGGTTTGGCTTGTTTTGTCTCAGTGTGAGAAATAAGGAACTAATCCACTCTTTCCTAGGCCTAGAACTCAGGGGACATTGCCACAAAAAGAGATTTGTAGACTATGAATTGGCTATAAAGAGTTCCAGGTCACTTTTTCGCCAATTCACCTGATACCAAGCTCTCTGAAATAAAGAACAATGTTTTACACATTTTTTAAAACTTGCTCTGCCCCTAGTGCCTATCACATACTTTGTCTTTAGAAATCCAATATCCATTTGGAAGTGGAATTGAATTTTCACACTCCAGAATGCCTCTCACCTTCTCACCTCTCTTCTACTGTACATGTTGTCTGGCCACGTCTTTCTCCATCATGTACCTTATAAATCATGTGCAAACCCTAGGTGCCTCTTCCCTGCCTCAGGGTCCCTGGCATCACTGCTGTGCTTCTCCTACATGAAGAACTGTGAATGCCAGTTGGAAAACACAGTTCTAGACACCTGAAAGCTTAAGGTTATTCAAAGCCTGCCATCCAGGTGTATTATTTTGTTTTAATTTCTGTCCAACCCCATTTGTCTTCTTCCTCAAGTTTTTTTTCTCAGTCCCCAGTAAACATATAGACATTCCAGAAAATGTTGTATTTCTCTTTGTCTTCAAGCCACACTTGTGGATACCACATTCCCTCTAGAGACTGAACAGTCGGGTGAAATGGAAAAGCACTTTGAATGTATGTGTGTGTGAGGAAAATGCTGAGTGTTCTCTCTGTCTGATCATTTCAATGACTAGTTTGCTTTGTAAAAAACTGGACTAGACAGAGTCTGAAGGGAAAATGAAAAGAAAGAAATGTGTTCAGCTTGGCTGAATGATCAGTAGGGTGAAAAGGTAACCATCCACTTTTGGGAATTTCTGTCCCCAGGACAAGAAGGTTGTCAGCATTTAGCCTTGAGGTCACCCTAATGGAGCTTCTGCTTAAGAAGCAACATTATGATCCCTTTTAGGAAATGAGATAGGAAAGTTTGAAAAATAGAGAAAATATCCAAGCATGTGAGATACTACCTTCATCTAATAAAACAGCCAAGACCTGGGGTCAGCCTTGAGGTGTAATGGCTTAGGCCTCTGCCTGCAACAGCAGCATTTTATATAGGCTTCAGTAAGAGTCCTGGCAACCTGCATGTCTGATCCAGCTCCCGGTTAACGTGCTTGAAAGCAGTAGAAGATGGTCCAAGTGTTTGGGCCCCAGCACCGATGTGGGAAACATGATGAAGCTCCTTGCTTCTGCCTGACCCAGCCCCAGCCATTGCAGTTGCTTGAGGAATGAATCAGTGGACAAAAGATTTCTCTGTCTCCCTCTTTCTTTTAACTGACTCAGACTTTCAACTAAATAATTCTTTTTAAAAAAGATACCCAAGATGATTCAATCTTAGAATCTTAATTAAAAGAGGTTCAGTGATTCATGTCTGTGTCGTTGTCAACAGCCACACAGCAGTGAGTATATATTGTGTAATTCATGCTAAGCTGTTTACAAGAGGATATCTTCACTTAATCCTTTTACAAATGAGAAAATAGAAGTTTAAAGAAGTAAAAAAACTAAAATAACATAAAGAAAGGAAAAGAGGAGGAATGAATGTTCTCTTAAAAACTGCATATATGAAATATATGAAAAATTTTCCCCTTATAGAAATTTAAAAGAAATCGAAGTAGATTTCCCAGTGTTTGTTATCTAGCTACCAATGGCAGAGACATGCAAATATAGGTCAGTCTAGTTTCATGATCTCTGTTGATAATTTCCCTCCTGTATCATAAAGCACTCTGCCCATTTGCTTTTCTTACTTTCAGAATGCCTGGATGTGGATTGGGTAAAGCTCAAAGGCAGGGAAAACAAGCAGAGTATTGAAAGATCCCTGGATTCATGATCTGAAGACATGAGCCTGGCCTAGCCGTGTGAACTGGGCAGATTCCTTGATGCTCCTGACTTTCAGTTCCCACTTCCCTCAGCTAAGAGAGGGTGGAACTGCTTGGGGCTCACTGGGCATCGAATGGAACTATTCTGTAAAGCCAAGTGACCAATGTAACCTCAAAGGCTTATTGGCACTCTGAATCCTTCAGTGGTTAGAAGTTGGTGGTAGACAGACTGGAAACAAGAAATATGGTTCGATATTTGCAGAGGTTAATTTTGGTTAATTTTGGCTCTATGAAAAGAGGGCAACTTTCCTCTGTCTTCCTTCTCCAAAACACAAGACATTTACAGCTGATTCTCCAGTAGGATTTTTATTTATAATGGAGAGAAGAAGAAGTAGCTCAAGATATTTCAAAACTTCATAATTCTGTTTTCAGCAATGGACAATATGATATCCCTGATAAGTGCCCTGCCCAACTTACAGGGTGGTTGGGAAACTCATGAATGGTCATATATGGGAAAGCATTTCATAATCGACAGAGACGTCCAAAGAGAAGACATCTCAATCAGAAAGCACCATGCTTATGGCATGGATTCTTGAAGACTGAGCGTTATGTGGCTGGAAACGGAAGAAGATGATAAAAGGAGTCAGGTTAGTCTTCAGGATTAGAATCACATAGCTTCCTTTGTTGCATCAGCTCAGACAGTGAGCTGTTCTGGACCAGGTCTCCTTTGGGTCTCCAATCCTGTGTGTTCTTGACCCCAGGACAAAGTCATAGAAATTGAAAGCTGGTGTAAATAGGGAGTAGAGGGAAGTATTCCAAAGCATTTCCACTCAGATTGAAACTGTCTAGTAAGCTAGTGGATTCTGTACTTACCTCTTTGTGGGCCCAGAGTTCCTTGGCTCTCTTTGATTGCTTTTTGTTTTCAGTTCAACTTGCCTATACCTGTCTGGAGTTCTCAATGGCTTAAATTAACTGCCCTCTGCCTGACATTGGAGAGACAGGTTTATGGCATGGCCGTGTCTCCAGGGGACTCATGGGACACTGAGAATAGGAGAAGAAAAAAGTCGTGGGTGCTCGGTGCAAGTGATAGCTACAGACGGGAAACGTGACTGGGTTCTGAAGAGGAAGAGCTGTGAGTCAAGCCACCAGGGAGGGATGCTGGAGAGGATGGGGTCCCAGTTCTGCTTTGGAGGCCTGGTTTACGTAAGAAATATATTCAGTCTTTTTTGTTGTTTTAATAAAATTTTCTAAAAGAACAACTTAAAAATAAAATCTGCTGAAAGAGCAAGAATCATCAAAGGTGAAAACTGGGAAAATAACCCCCTTAAGACATTCCTTCACCTCCCTTGTGTGGTGCTGGGTTACCCAACAACATCCACTAAATGGGGTCATCCCCTCAAAAAAATAATTGAAAAAAGACTTGAAAATAGTATTTAGAAAATCTCATCACAGGTGCCTAATTAAGCTGTATCTTACTGGGTAGTTTTGAGAAGGAAGAATGTGCACGGGTCTTGAAACAAGACCACTGGGGATCAAGTCTGTCCCTTCCGAGCTGGGTGATATTGGACAGAATAACTTCTGACGGCCTCAGTTTCCTCATGTGCAAAATAAGAATGTAACTAGCACCTCATAGGATTCTGGAAAGGATCAAATAAGTTATTTGTGCAAAGCACTGTGGCTAATAGGAAGCTGGTATGTATAAGGGGAGAATTTAATAGGCACTGAGATTTCCTGTCTTCCTCCCCAAGTTCCCTCCCCTCCCCACTGATTTCCCCTCTAGTTTTACATGTGTGTCTTTCATGAATATTCCTAAATCCATCATGCTGCTATTGAAGTGTCTCCCAACAATGTGGGCATGACAATGTTGAAGAGTCCAACATCCAACTGTCAGGACATCTTCAACCATTTCAAGGGGAGTCCATCATTATTCTGTATGCATAGAAACACACTGCTCTCTGTCTCCATCTCTGAACTTATCAGTTTCCACTACACCTCCATTATGCATCCCCTTAAATACAGAGCCAGTGTACACATTCCTCAACGTGAAGTTAACGAACATGCAACAAAAATACTAATGTATTGTTAGAGTGGTGAAAAAGAGTATCAAGAACCTTCATGTAGGAATAGATGTCAGCACATGACCCATGTGGTGTTAAAGAAATTCCAGTAAAAACCAGAACATCATTACTCATGAGATGTAGCAGTCACAGTGGTAAAAGGGACATTAACAATCTCAGGTGTTTACAAGTAATCAGTCTTTAATGGATGATGGATTAATGAATCACAAGAACTGATTGAGGAAGATACATATAACTAGGAAATGAAAAACAGTTAAGTTCACAGGAAAAATAATTAGATTTGACATCGTAAAACTTGCAAATTTAAACAAGAAATAGTCATTGCTGAGAAGATGTATAAAACATCCTCCAGCCATGTTAGCATTGAGCAGCACCAGGACACACTCTCTTAAAATTAGGTATGCATCTACCTTCATCCCTTAGTAGAAAAACATTCTATTGATTTTCTTTGATTCCTGGTAGTCTAGTTTCTGTTACATCCTTTGATTGTGGGGTTACATGTGTTCATTTGTTCTCCTTTTGTTGTTGTTGCTGTGTATTTTTGATGGATGTTACCTTACATTAGAGCAAACATATGATATCTGACCTTTTGGGATTGGTTCATTTACCTTAGCATAATGGTCACCAGTTTGGCTCATTTGGCTACAAATGATTGTGTTTTCATTCTTTTTAATAGCTGAGTAGTATTTCGTAGAGTAGATGAACCAGTTTCTTTATCCAATCCTCTGTTAATGGGCATTTAGGCTGCTTTCATGTTTTTGCAATTATCGATGGTGCTGCAATGAACGTAGGTGTAGATGTTGCTTTCTCATATACTAGGTCCTTATATTCCTAGAAGTGGGATTTCTGGGTCATATGGTAGGTGATTTTTCAGTTGTCTGATTATGTTCCATACCACCAGCAGTGCAGTAGGGTTCATTTTTAACTGCATCTTCACCAGCAGGTACTGTTGGTAGTTTTCTGTATGTGGGCCATTCTCACTGAAGTTAAATGGAACCTCAGTGTTTTTATTTGAATTTCTCATTGCTAGGGAGCTTGAACATTTTTTCATATGCCTGTTAGCCATTTGGATTTGTTCCTTTGAAAAGTGCGCATTTCCTTTGCCCATTTCTTGACTGGTTTGTTCGTTTTGTGGTTATGATTATTCTGGAGTTCTTTGTATATTCTAGATATAGGTTATCTATCTGCTGTGTAATGTGCAAAGATTTCCTCCTGACTCTATTGGTTGCTTTTCTACTTCGTTGATTGTTTCCTTTGCTGTGCAGAAGCTTCTTGGTTTGATGTAGTCCCATTTGTTTGTTTATTTTGGTCTTGACTCCCTTTGCTTTTGATAATTTTTCTAGGAAGTCTTTGCCTGTACCTATATCTTGTAGAGTACTTCCTACATTTTCTTCCAAAAGTTTTATATTTTCTGGGTATAGGTTTAGATCCTTTACCCATTTAGATTTGATCTTTGTGTATGGTGAAAGATGGGGGTCTTGTTTCTTAGCTCTGCAGGCTGCTATTCAGTTGTCCCAACAGCATTTATTGAAGAGACCTTTTTTTTCCTTGGGTTGTTTTCTGTTTTCTTGTTGAAGATTAGACAGCTGTACATGTGTGGGCTCCCTTCTGATGTTTCTGTTGTACTCCATTGAGCTTCCTTTCTGCTTCTATACCAGTACCAGGCTGTTTTGCAGATGGCCAGTAAATTTTCTCACATACTGATTTGGGACTTTCTACCTAATTAACATTCTTTCTGGGCTCTCAAGGTGGCACTTGCCCTCACTCCCCTGCATGCAGAGCCTCTCCACTTGACATCAGCTTTGTTCAATTCCAGGACAACCCCACCAAGGCCTCTGTAAGATTCCCAAAGACTATAGCCCTGGGCTCAGAATCCCCAGTGATGATTGGAAAACCGCAAAGCAATCCAGCCTGATTGTTCTGGAGTGCATGGCCATGGGCTGCCACTGATGAGTCAGAGGACTCTGATAGGACATGAGATATGGGTGATGCAATTCTGTTCCATCTCCCAGCTTCACAAGTCAAATTGGCCAGTTTGTCTACAGCTAAACTCGTATTTACCTGAAACTCCCAAATTCTTGTCCAATCTGGATCCTCTGTCAAAGAATCTCTAGTTTTTCTCTGCTTTCTTTAGTTGTGTTTCTCAGTGAGCTTTCTTTGCATACATTTTCTTCAGCTTTAAAGAAAAATTGAGTTTGGTAGTCATTAGTATCATGAAAAGAACATTAGCTTTGAAGTCCAGGCAGCCTAACTCTTGGCTCTACTGTTTACCAGCTGTGTGACAGTGGCAAATGGCCAATTCTCTGTGGCATTTCTTCATGAAAGATGATCCTGCTTCATCTGGGCCATTTTGAGGACCCAGTGAAATGCTGTGTGAGCAACAGCCTTAGGAGTCTGGGAGCAGACTCCAGTGCAGGCTTTTATCTCCAGCTTAGAGCTGCCGTGCCCACATTCAAATCCAGCAAGTACATAGAGTCCCTTCTGCCCTTGCGTGGCTTTGGTTTCCCCTGTGGATTCACATCATGACAAGCCTGAGCATGGCTTGAAGATGGTACTTTCTTCCTGGGAAGAAGTCAGATCTGAGCATCTTCCAACCTCTGGAAAAACTGATGTGATGTCCCTCCTCTCCTCCACTTCATTTCCTGACACCTGGCTTAATTGATAGAGAAGCCATTGGAGGAAGGCTCCAGAAGTCGAGGCTGTGTCTGTCCCCTGTGGAGTGAGCAGTTTTCAGCAATCCTCTTCAGCTGTCCTTTCTTGTAAGCTTTTACTTCCAGCTCCTTCACCCTCCCCCTGCGGCATCTCCTGATGCACAGAGAAGGACCCTTGGAGAGCCTGTTGTCAGAGCCCCACAGGCTCAGCTTCATCCTTCCTTTCAAACTGTACCCCTTCCCCCACCCCCACTCCACCATCACCATAGCAACACAGCAGTGTAAAAAAAAGTAAAAGAGATAAGGTATCTAAATATAGTCTGAGTCTCCACACTTCCAGCATGGAGCCTAAAACCTAGGGGGTGACAACTAGGAGTGTCCAAGCAATGACTGGCAGCCAGGAGGGAGAATGAGTCAAAGAAGGGGTCAAGGGGAAGAAAAAGAGCAGTCATTTCTCAAGCTTACTGCCTGTGCTTTCTCATTTAAGCTCCTAATCATCTGATGAGGATGGTATCCCCTCCACAGTATAGCAGAGATTAGAAACACGGCTAAGGTCACACAGCTGCAAGTAACAGAGCTGGGCTTTTCAGCTAGGTTTTGGTGTCCTTGAATGTATGTGTTTGCTCCCACAGATGAAAGATTTCACTGAGCATGAGGTGATAGGCATGAGTTCAGAGCTCAACTAAAATGTTGGATGAGACTAACCCAGATACTCAGCATCTACCTGCAGCTCCTGTGTGTTCCTGGAGAGCCAAGGAGCATGATGAGGAGTGTGGGTGGGACTGAATTTCCCAGAGCATATTATGGTGTGGAGTAGAGGTGGGGGCCGTTAGAATGCTCTGAGACGGTTCCTAACACTGCTGCAGAAGGGCCTTCATCAAGAGACAGCTCACTGACTCATACCATCACACATTCATTCAATAAATATTTTAATTAAGCAGCTGACATGTGCTCAACTCTTGTGACATCGAGACAAAACAAATGCAACCCCTGCACTTGCAGAGACTAGATGACAAATAGGGAAATAATTACTTCATTGATGGATCCCTAATAACTGTGACAGGTACCACCTATACAGGTTGTACCACCGAACAAGAGGAAGACACGCTTGCAAAGGAAAGGAATCCATTGGATTAATTTTATTTTTTTGGATTAATTTTAAAGGTGATGTGCATTTCCCAGAACAGAGAGGCTGTACTAGTACCTTAGCTTCAGCCATGGACTTGTATGACTGCTGCCCCCGCATGTCTGTCTTCTACCTGTATCTTCATGATAATCCTAAAGTTGATCAGGTAACCATACAGTGAGATCTAAAGACCCAAACAAACTAGATCCAAATGAAAACTGACAGTAAGGAAATTTCTAATATCTTCTTTCTATTGGCATCCCTGATATAAAACTGAGTGTGTGAGCTGGGAATATGTGTGTCTTGGTACTGTCTAGAAACGCACGGTAATGGAACTACGGTAGTATTAGTTACTTAAGGGGAGCAAGAACAGCCCTGAGAAGTACCTGTGAATTATACAGAAGTGGAAACAGAGAGTAGGCATTCAAATTGTGAATCTCTATAGATACAAAACCCTCCGAAGTACCTGCAAGGCAGCCAATATGGGGGATGTTATATGAATGAGTTAGAATTAGATAATGTAATGTGTGTGGAGCCCTTTAGCTCTTCAGAGAAAACGCTGTCTAAATACATAGTGTTCCCATCAAAGATAATGATATAGTTCTCTATTTTTAGTGCTCTGCTTCCTACCTGCCAGCTACTTCCCAGGGATGTGGTAAAGATGAATGGGCAAGATCTGGGGAAAGTGCTTTGAAATCCTTGATTAAGGGCCCTCTGGGCAGATGTAGAATTGAAAATGTATTATATGACTGTCCCTGTCATTATGTTTTCCTTTATCGCCCTGGAGTGTCACTGCCTTATGATTCAGGTGAGCAACTCCGTCTGCCTGTTCCATGCCCTGAACACCATCGGGAAGGCAACAGCCACAAATGTGCCATATAAACAAACATGTTCTTAGCAGAGGGAGCCAGAGGTTTTCTGGGCTGGTTCCTGTCAGCTGGCCTTTGCCTTTGTTTAAGCCTAGGCTTTCCCAAGCTTGTTTTAGAGCCTCCTACAGGATGGGGATATGTGAACGTCCTTCCTGGAATATGTGTTGAGCATAGACCTTCTGCCCCCAGACAGAGGTGAGAGGTGGACCCTGGAGAGAGAGCAGCTGTATCCTGAAAAGGAAACACTGTCTTGCACCACCTCCCCCTGCCAGCCAGGAGAGAATGGGAATAGGTTTACTGAAGGGGAGCCAGGGGAAGGAAAGAACTTGAGATATGGGAACTGAACCCACACAATCAGATTTTGACATCTGTGATAAGAAAAGGGGTAGCAGCTCCTCCATCAGCTAGGGTGAGCCTAGAAGGAAATGGCTGCCCAGGGCTGGGGACCCTCAGAGTGGCAAGTTTGACACCATAAGCTCGCTACACACACACACACACACACACACACACACACACACACACACTCCCTTGAAATCCCGCTGTCTCCAACCAGTGGGGTTTAACTATGCAAATGACTGAGCTCTGCAGCCGCCTAATAGGAGAGCAGATAGAATGTTGGATGGCATGTGGAAGGCTACCCTTTGAAAAGCCTTTCATCCAACCTCTGGGCCTTCAGACTTCCTGAGACAGGATAAGGCATGCAGTGCTATGAAAATGAGGACAGATGTTGAGGAAAATCAGTATCTCTCCAGGCATACCCCTTGGTCTGCAGTTCTTCCTCAGGCCAGACCACGAAGTTGAGAAGATACCCTGTCTGTTTCCAAACATGCAAATTATCTCACTCTTCTGACTCAGTCCTGAAAGCAAGAAGAAAATCTTCTTATTGGTTGTTACAGTTGTCACTTTAACAGGCCATTATCAAATCAAGTGACACTTATGACTACTTCATCTATGCCAGTTATCAAACTACGATATCTCATTTGATCTTCTCAGAGCCCTTACAAGGTAGGTTTTCTTATGGTACTCATCTTCAGATCCAGAGACCAAGGCTAACAGAGTAACCTACCACAAGTCCTAAAACTTGTAGGTACTTTATCCAGATATTCCTGATTATAAGGCCCATGCTCATGACAACTAAATGATGGGATGGATAATTATTTTCATGGCATCAGCTACAGGAAGGAACAATGAAGAATGTGTTTGGCAAAAGCTATAACTGAATAATTGAAGTGACAGCAGAGACAGGATTCCAGCCAAGGTGACTCCTTTCATGCATGTCTTGAAGGCTAAGAAAAGCAGTTTAGACTTTCTGGGGCATGAAAAGGGGAACTAGTAAAACGATCTTTTCATTTAAAAAAATGGTATTTTCAAAACAGAAAGCCCAAGCAATACTCCAAAGGGAGCAGGATGTATGAGCAAGGATTTTGCTTGTTTTACCCTGAAATAAACTTCTATTTTTATTTCCAATTAACCTTTTGAATTGCTCTTGTGTGTGTAGGAGTGGGGTCGAGGAGACCAGCAAGAGAGCCTCAGTTTCCCCATCAGGGGTTTCGCGTTAAGTGCTGAGCCCAAGCTGTAAAGTCACACAGCACTGGGCCCAGTTTCTGGATCCGCCATTTAATGATATTCATACATTAACCATTCATTCACTGAACAAATACATATGTGATCTGTGTGTGAAAGACTTCCCAGTGCTGGTCAAGAGGCAAGCTTCTGCTCTCACGAGTTTTTATTCTGGCGGACTGTACAGAAAAACATACAAGATAAAAATAAAGCAGCATGATATCATGGATAGTTTCTGGAGATCAGATTGGATAGAAAACGGAGTGGTCTTTGATCTGATACAGTTAAAATGAACCGGATTATGGAAGAAAATTTCCAGGCCAGAGGAAGCAGCTGGTGCAGGAACATGGTCATTGCATTTGAGAAAACACAATGAAGTCACTGATGGTAGGGTATGGGTAGTCAGGGGAAGACGAATGGAAAAGCAGTTGGCAGGCAAACGAGGCTGTTTCCAGGGCTTGATTAGCAGTGCTCATCAGTGAGATTCTGGAGTCAGCAGCATTGCCACCAACCAGGAACTTATCAGAAATGCAGATTCTCGGGCCCACCCCAAACCTGTGGAATCAGAAACGCTGGGGTGGGGACCTAGCCTTCTGTGTTTGGGCAAGTTCTCCAGATGACTCTGAGTAGTGGAAACATTCAGAGTTCCTCAGCTAAATTATACAGTTCAATTTCATCTTAAGAGCAGTAGGAATCTGTTGAGGATTTCAGTGAGAGTAATGTACTGCATGACCTTCTTCAAAAAGGTGGCAACGTTCTCTAGTGGCTGAGAGGAGAATGGAAAGTAACTGGGTACAAGAACTGGAAACAGGGAGAAGGGTCAGGGGTCTGTTGCGACAGTCCAGGTGAAAGATGGCCGTGTTTGGGTAGGGTGGAATGGCCCAGAGGAGCCATCCCTGCAGAGGGGGTTTGTGGTGGCAGACAGAGCACACGCAGCCCTCGGAAGCCTGACAAAGGCAGAGAAGCAGAAGCTAGGGCCACTGTCACCCATCCAGAACACAGTTCAAAGGCAGTCTCCCCGAAGAAGACACCCTACCTTCTTCCCACGCTCTCCCTATTGTCTGAGAATGGGGAGCAGCATGGAGATCTGGTCACCTTTGAACAGACATGTGGGAGTGGGGCTCTTGAGGGTGGGTCCTTCCTCTGGTGAGGAAGAGGAAGAACAGGAGGGCTGAAGAGTGATGAACAGGTAGACTAAAGGGATGAGAAAGTCACCTGGCTTCCTGATGGGCTGAAAGGTTAGTTCTGGGGGGAGGGTGAACCAGGAGCGTATTTACATTATAGCCTCACCCATAGACTTTGTCTCTCTCTTTGTCTGTATATGGACATAGATATATATATTTCGCACAAACACAAATACACAGTTGCATGAGACCTACAGTTTCAAAACATGAGGGTTTTAGTTTTTTGCTGCTGTGATTACCCCTAAATATCCCATTGGAAATATAGGACTTCTTGCCATGTTTGCACAGGCTCAGCAAGGGAAAACGGCTTAGGAAAACCTGCAGCAGGCAACAGCTCCAGCCTTTTCCTAATCTCACTTGCTCTCCACTATGGCATCAAATGACCACCAGAGTGACCTAACCAGGGTAGGATTAGGGTGAGGTGATTGAGGTAAATTAAGCAAGTTCAGGGTGGGAACCCGTCTTTAGTTAAAATTTTGATTTTTGTTCATTGAGGATTCTTAATGCATTATTTCTAGCTTGTGAAAAACCTCACATTATGGCTTTTATCGTGATGTCAGGATTATTAGTGCACCCTGAAATCTGCCTCTGAGATTCACTTGTCTCATCTTAATCCCAGTCCTTGATCTGCTCTTCTCTATCAGCCTCTAGCGCCAAGATTCTTGGAATCAGCAGAAGGCTAGACGCTCATGTGAGAGCCAAGAGCAGGTGCTGCCACAGCTGAGCTAGAACCAGGATTTCAGCCTCCGAGCTCCAACTCTTTGACAACCTCCTCTCTGTTTTTCTTTTAAGCATTGAGAAAACAAGAACCTACTCTTTGGCAAAAGAAGGGAAGAACCTTGAGCCGGAAAGCAGGTCATTTTGAAGTCGAGGACAGTTCTTCCCAGTTCTGTATTCCCAAATTGATCCCAATGGTTGGCATGTAATCTGCATGCTGCTCCCTCATCGACAGCCACTGTTTCGCACAGCTCCAGGGGCAGGATACCCATGGATTTCTGCAAGGACACTTCAGAAAAAAAAAAATTTACGGAAAATGGAATTGCAGCATCAATATATTTAGGTGCGAAAAAAACCCTGAAATCCATATATAGAAGGGATCTTCAAAATGTCCATGAAAATGCTAAGAAAAAGCTATGCATGGATTTCAAACTCGCACCCAAATCAACTGTTCTTATAATGCTGCTTTTCCATGATGTTTTTGAAGTCCCTCAGTGTGCGCGTGGAGCCCAGGGCAGCTGTGCAGTGCTGAGCTCTGCTATAGTCAGTCCCCGATTTAGTCAGTCACTCAAGATAATGTCTATAGAATCAGCTAATCTTCCATGTAGTTAAGTCTCTAATTGAAGGATTTTGTCCGTCCAACCTAGAGATAGCAATCTTTCCTGGATTTGCTATTCGGCAGGATCTCTAGCAATTATCCACCAGAAATACAGGCTCTGGAAATGCTCAAGCAGACAGGGAATTAAGATGGAAGGCAAGGAGCTTTGACTGTATTAGGCTCAGGTCCTGCAGAGCCAGCTACTTTCTCTTCCTAATTATTAGAACATTTTTGCCCCCTTAGGCCTTGAGGTTACTTGTCTATACAATAAAAACTTGTCTTCGTTCCTCCTGGATCAAATCCCTCTTTTAAAAATGAGATCCCCAGCAGAGAGAGAAAGCAAGACAGACAGACCCAGTATCTCCAACGCTATGAATCAGAGAAGTGTCCACTTGTTCTGTTTGGAGCTAGGCATGTAGACACAAGGGTAAATAAAAATGGTTTTATAGATTGCCCTCAGTGCCTTTTCAAGAGGGGCATTTATCAACCTCAGAGCACAGCTACCATTTGTCCTCAGACTTTTTTTTAACTTTCTCTCTTGACTTAGAAGAAGGAGAGTGTTGGTTGCAGTTATGGATCTTCCTCTCTTCCCACACTCCATTCTCCTGGGGTGAGTCAGAACAAATTTGAGGCCCAAACAGGGCTGCAAATAACCAAGTCACATGCCCAGCTGAAAGCTGTGCAGGACCAATGTGATGGAGATTGGAGATTGAATTCCCCTTTGAGAATAAGTAAGCAAGATCCCCTACTGAGTTGAGTCTCCCTCTAACGTATGGGGAAATGCTTGCAACCCTCACCCACCCCAAGTTCATCAGAGCTACCTTTTCCCATCATAACCTCATTCAGACACTTTGGTAGAGTCTGGCAGTGTCAGTGGTATACTGAAACAGTTGCCTTCCTATTCCCAAGAGCTGGTTGTTGAATGCTTAATAATTTCGCAAGTTGATTGTTAACATTATTAGCAGCTTGAAATTGATATTAATGGGAATATTTCCAACCACTGAAAGCCAGCTTTAAAATCGAGGGTTCTTTTTTTTCACAGGAAGCTGGTTGGCCAGCTCAGCACTGGAGGTAACCCTTTGGAAGGTCTCTATTTGCCCTCCTAAGGCACTTAGGTATCTGTATCACAGCTTTCTTGTAAGGATTCAGTTTCTTAATGCAAGTCAAATTCTAAGGCCCGTGCCTAGCACCAAGGACACATTGCACGTGCCAGTAAATCAATTTGAAATCTGGTTTCTAAACACCTCACCATGCTAATCATCCTTTTCAGGGTATATTTACTTCAGTGTCCCCCTAAAATGCAGTGTTAGAATTAACCTAATTAGCCCAGCCTCTAGATCCCTTAGTCTGGTTTTTTTTAATTTATTTATTTTTACTGCAAAGTCAGATATATATATAGAGAGAGAGGAGGCGAGATAGAGAGGAAAATCTTCCATCCAATGGTTCACGCCCCAAGTGACCACAACAGCCAGAGCTTCACTGATGAGAAGCCAGGAGCCAGAAACTCTTCCGGGTCTCCCACACGGTGCAGAGTCCCAAGGCTTTGGGCCGTCCTCAACTGCTTTCCCAGGCCACAAGCAGGGAGCTGGATGGGAAGCAGGGCTGCCGGGATTAGAACCGGTGCCCATATGGGATCCCGGCGTGTTCAAAGCGTGTGCTTTAGCTGCTAGGCCACTGCACTGGCTCTCCCTACCCCCGCCTTGGTCTGTTTTTAACAGAGATTTCTCCAAGGCGTCTTGGGCCATAGCCCAGCATGTGTACACCCCAGGACCTTGTTAGAAATGCAGAATTTCAGCTTCCACCCCAGTGTCAGGATCTACACCTTGGTAGTATGCCAGAGTGGTTCACATGCTCACTAAAGTGTCTGCATTGGGCTCTCAGGGTGTGATCAGGATGGGAGCATTTCTGTCCAAGATCACGGAGTCAGAAATCTGGCCAGGGAAGTGGTTAGAGTAACTGAAACCTGTGGAGAATGATGAAGGATACTAAAACTAGACGCCAACAAGGAGATGTGAGACATCTGAGAACTCTCACATAAAGGCTTACAGCTCCTCCCCAGGCCCTGTCCTACTGCCCTGGCTCCAAGAAGCTGTGTAAGCTGGAGCTGGCTTTACAAAAGGAGCCCTTCTTGATACATTGAAGAGCCATTGAGTATGAACCAGGAGGGAAGAGTCCGGCACCAATCCAGAAGCCCAAACTCCATTTAGGGTTATTTCTAGCATGGGTAGGACAAAGGGTTAGGAAGCCAGCAATGATGCAGAGGCAGATTCACGTATTACCTGTTCATGCTGCCTGCATTGCAGCTGCAGTGGCACCAAGAGCTCACCCACCTGCTCGTAGGAAATAAACTCTAGGGGTAATAAGGGACATAAACTGAAATCCAAGTTCTGCTGCTGATTAGCTGAATGACTCTGAGAAAATTCATTAATATCTGTGGATACCTAGTTCTCATTTTTTAAAATGGGCATACTATAAAAATAACACCTTTATGAACACAGTGGAAGAAGGATATGAAAACATCCTTCTTGTGGTACCAGACACAATGAAAACATGTATGAGGGCTCTTCAAAAATAAATTCATGGAGGGGCGAGAGTTGGGTTCACTTGTTAAAACTTCCCATAAGATACCTACATCCCAATGTCAAATTACCTGGTTCAAGTTCATATGCTAATACACATCCTGGGAAGCAGGAGGTGATGGCTCAGGTAGTTGGAGTCCTGGCACTTAAATGGGAGTCCCAGGTTGGATTCAGGCCTCCTGGCTTTTACTTTGCCCATTGTTGACATTTGGAGAGTGAATCGGTAGATCTCTTTCTCTCTCTTTCTCTCTCTCTCTCTCTCTCTGCCTTTCAAGGAGAGTGAATATAAATTTTAAAAATTATTTATGATCATGGAAAATGCATATTATGAAAAATTACAGAGATTTCCAATTTTTTGCAGCAAAATAAACATTTTAATTTTCTTTTCTCACAAGTTTATTGAGATTCCCTCAGATACTTAAATTGACTTAGATTCCTATTTTCTGTGTAAAGTGAAATTCACAGGGTCCATCTACAATGTGTTATGTACTCTAACTAATCAATGCTGCTTTTTCCCTGGTTCACGCTAAAAGAACTCAAGGGTACTGAAGAGAACACCTCCCTTTGCTGTACCCAAGCATCAGAGGACTGATTTGGAATTGTGTGTCCTCAATTCAAAAACAATTTTCCAAGAGGTCAGCCAGGCAGCTCAGAAATACATTTCCTGATCCCTTCTGAACTGTTAGTGGGAATCTGTTTGGGGCCTCTTTCCCAAGCAGCACAGCTGGGAGCACTGCATGTTCCGGCACCTCCATCAGCAAGAGGCTCAGCAAAGTGGTAGGTTCAGACCTAGAACCTCTAAGAGCAGCCTTGCGTCTAGGAGTAACAGCTTGGGATAATCTGTTGTCACAATCCTTCAGTTATCACCACCAAGCCAGGAGGAAGAACTAGGACTCAGGAGTGGTCTCAAAAGCCCTCACCTGGGGCCAAGTTGTTAAGGCACCCATGTCCTTTATCAGAGCCTGGGTTCAATGCTCACCTCTGGCGGCTGCCATCAACTTACTGCTGACTGGAAGGCAGCAGTGAGGACTCAAGAAATTTGTTCCTGTTGCTCACATGGGAGATCTGGATTGAGACTCAGGGCTTTGAGCCATTGCAGAATAGGAGCTCTTACTCTGACTCTCAGAAAGCAAGCAAGTTAGTCCACCTGAACCAACAAATTAGATCCATCACTAGTGTAATAAATACATTAGTTATCATGAGCTGAGGGTCTCTGTTTGGTGATCCTGGACTTGAATATCTTTGTCCCAACAAGAAGCCTTCAGCATCCACCATGTAACCTAATGACATTTTTGTCCCTAATGACATTTTTCTTTTATTATAAAAAGCTAGAGTTGTTTCAGGAAGACCCAGGTATGACAGAAATTCCATCAGTTGCTGAGCAAGGCATGACTGGGGACTCCCATGTGCCACGCACAATGCCAGGTGCCAGGATGACAGTAATGAATAAGACAGATAGCTCCCCCTCCTCGTGGACAGACAGGCTATGAACAAGTAACTCATTAGCTACACTCAGGAAGCCAGCAGTTCAACATGATGGAATGTGATCCATATGGTAGAGGAGATATCTTCTAGATAAAGTGACCACTAAAGACCTCTTTGGGAGTGTAACACTTACATGGAAACCCAAAGGATGAAGATAAGCACAAACATGGGTGAAGACTATCCCAGGCAGAGGGACCAGCATGAGGAAAGAACTTAACATGAAGAAGAGGAGTAGCATGGCTAGCACCCAGAGCACAGGGGTCTGGGTACGTGGTCCAAAGATCAATGCCAGCTGGACCATATGGGATCCTACAGGCCATCCTAAAGGCTCTGTGGATATTCCAGAACAGGGACTGTGCTAGGACCTGGATTTCACTTTTAATAGCTATGCCTGGCCATAAGGTAGGAGGAGGACTGATGAAATAGGGCAAAGGCAGAATCATGAAACTATCTTTTAAAGACTTTTTTGTTTGAAAAGTAGAATTACAGAGAAAGGGAGAAGGGAAGGGAAGGAAGAAAGGGAGGGAGAGAGAGAGAAAGGAAGGGAGAAAGAACTTCCATCCACTGGTTCATTCCTCAAATGACTGGAATGAGGCCAGGCCAAAGCCAGGAGCCTGGAACTTTATTTGGATCGCTCATGTGGGTGGTAGGGATCCAAAGACTTGGGCCGTATTCTGCAGCTTTCCCAGGCACATTAATAGAGAGCTGAATCGGAAGTGGGGCCATAAGGACTTGAAACAGTGAGGTGGTGACAAAGTACAAGGGATTGGCCATGGTGCTCTTGACCACAGACTATTTCCTGGAGGTAGGACAGGCTCACTGGGAGGGGGGGGGAAGAACAGAATCGGAGAGAAGTGGCAACACTGGGGTTAGGATCTGAGCCCTTTGGTAAATGATGTCGCCAATGACTGAGAGAACCCATTTGGGAAGAGAAGGCAACACTGCTGGACGCACTTGCTAAATGTGCTTGTGGCCTCCCTGCAATGTGAACAGACGTGAGAATTTCCTTGTTTTTTTTTTTTTTTCAAAAGGTAGTAGACATTCCTTTTCTTCCAGGCATGGTGACACCTTCAGTTCCAACAGATGTGGTATATTCCTTAGGAGCCATTGCAGTAGGGGAATCCTATCCCCAGCCTCCATTCATCCACCTTCTTCCTTGCTCCAGCCAGCGTACATCCCTCTTGTGGCTCCTTAGTGCCAGTCCTCATTTTTCGTGGCCTCAGTTAACGTGCTGGTGACATCTCCTTTGCTGTTTCTGTGCTCACCAAAGCTCAAACCAAGCTAGGTTATTTCATAGCACATGTTGGTCCAGTGCAGAGCTTGTTGCTGACAACACAGACCAGATTTTGAAAAAATGTAAGAGTGTCTCAGTGTTACCATTCTTGGCACGTCAGGCCCCTCTAAGAGCCCCTTGGGGATCTAGCATCTTGTTTTACTCAAGCTTTTCTTGACCTGACTGTCCTATCTGGGATCACACTGGCTGAAGTTGGTGATATTTCTTTCCATATTCCTCTCAAACCACCATTCCAGGTCATTGTTACTCTTCCTAATAATGGCCGCTGTTTATGAAGTGTTTGCAGTGGAATACACATCCTACCAAAGTGCTTTACTTGCATGATGTCATTTAGGAACATGACAAAGTAGGTGTTACTCTTAATCCGCTTTACACATGAACTCGCCAAGTGTTAGCAGGTTGCCCATCAGCTCCCAGCTCATGAGAGGTAGAGATGCAATCCCAACCCAGATCAGGGTCTCCATTACCTTGCAGATGGAATACTGAGGCAAGTGTGTCCTCTCAGAGGTGATATATAGTCTTGCTCTCCATGGTAATGAGCCAGATTTCTCAGTGACCAGGTGAATGTGGCAAGTGATAAAGGTTTGGAGTCTGTTGATGTGAATAGTGGAGTGCCAGACAGTGCAGCCCATTAGTCACTGCTGTTGCGTTCATGTCAGGAGCTGAAGACCCAGGTTTGACTCTGCAGCATCAGCTGTATGGACAACAGAGGCTCTGTGAAGTCTCAAAGCTCTAGTGGTGACTTGAGGAAGTCCAGGCAAGCAGTGGAAGATCTTCTGTCCTCTGGTTTACATCCCAAGTGGCCACAGTGGCTGGAGCTGGACTGTTTCGAAGCCAAGGAGCTTCTTCCAGGTGTCCTACATGAGTTTAGGGTCCCATGGAATTGTGCTATTTCTTTATTGCTTTCTGTCTCCAGGCCATCAGCAGGGAACTGGATGGGAAGTGGAGCAGCTGAGACATGAACTGGCACCCATATGGAATTCCAACAGTTGCAAGGCAAGGATTTAGTCACTGAGCCATCACACCAGGCCCAGTAGCATTTTTTTTAAGATATATTTCTTTTTTAATTTTTAAGTCAGATATACAGAGAGGAGGAGAGACAGAGAGGAAGGTCTTCTGCCTGATGGTTCACTCACCAAGTGACTGAAACGGCCAGAGCTGGCTTTCCAAAGCCAGGAGCCATGAGCTTCTTCCAGGTCTTCCATGCAGGTGCAGAGTCCCAAGGTTTTGAGCCATCCTCTCCTGCTTTCCCAGGCCATAAGCAGGGAGCTGGACGGGAAGCGGGGCCGTCAGGATTAGAACTGATGTGCCTATGAGATCCCGGTGTGTTCAAAGCAAGGACTTTAGCTGCTAGGCTATTGTACCAGACCCCCAGAAACATTTTTTAAAAGAAAGAAACACTAAAAGTGTTTTAATGTTTACATTAACCATATAGCTCAGCATGTATTGCTAGTCCTGAGGTTCTTGTTAAGGCTTAGAAACTAAGTGTAATTGAGTGCCTAGCACTAGTGAGTCTAGCTACTGGGTCTACGTGGCTGCGCAAGCTTCTTTGGATTTTGAGGTCTGTTGTAAATTAGCAGAATGTGCAACATGGATCAAACAGCCATCCTGGCTCCCTGGCAAAATCGCTGCTATACTGAAAAAGAAAAATGTTGGTAAGATTCACACTGGTAAGGCCGGTGTGCCCCTTCCTTGCTGTAAAATAAAACTTGTGGGTCAATGTCCACTGATTTCAAAAAGACAAACACCCCTGCCTTGTCCCTAAAGCAGGAGGGATAAGAAAGCTATGCATTTTGAGAGGATTAAATGCCCAAGCCTGTACAAGCAAACAGTGGTCTTTGTTCTTTATTTCATTTTCTGTGGTTTGCTACCTACAGCCAGCCTCATTCCAAAGGCATGGCATGGAAAATTACGGAAATGCATTTCCTAAGTCTTCAAAATTTTCATTACAGAATATTGTGATAACTAGTCTATATTATTAGTAGTTATTGCTATTAATCTCTTACTATGCCTAATTTATAAATTAATCCTTGTCATAGATACATATGAGAGTATTTCCAAAAGGTCACGAGAAGTGGAATTTACAAACCAGTTTATTTTGGTGCAAAAAGAGTTTCAAAATCCAGACCATGGGAAGAGTCTTCCAAAAGTTCATGAAAAAAACTATGCCTAGATTTCTGTAGTTGGGGTTGGGGGAGGGGCAGCATGGAGGCTCAACAAGCTAGTCCTCCACCTTGCAGCACCGACGTTCCATATGGGTGCCAGTTTGTGTTCCAGCTGATCCATTGCCCATCCAGCTCCCTGGTTATGGCGTGGGAATGCAGCAGACGCTGGCTCAAATTCTTGGCCTCTTGCCCCCACGTGGGAGATCTGGAAGAAGAAGCTCCTGGCTTCAAATTGACTCAATTTCTACTGTTGTGGCCATCTGGGGAGTGAACTAGCAGATGGAAGATCTTTCTGTCTCCTGTTTATCAATCTGCCTTTCAAATAAAAAAAGATAAATCTTTAAATAAAAACTATGCATAGATTTGTAAAGTTGTTGCACCAAAATAAGCCTGTTCTCATGAATTTTTCAAGTACTCTTGGATGTACACGTGAAAAAAAATAAAAAATGTTAAGTGTAGTAATAGGATTCAGTATTATCAGGGGTTTTAAGCATCCATTGGGAATCTTAGAACATAGCCCCAGCAGACAAGGGGAAATGATTGTGTTATTATTTTGCCATTGCTCTTACAATTGTCCTGAGATGATAGAAGCGTTATTTGTCTCATTTGTACATCAGTGAAAGCATTTGTCCAAGGTCACACAGCAATCCATAGTGAGAAATCATGGAGCTTTGGACCATGAAATCTGAGTTTTCTTTCCAGTATTCAAGTGCGAACACACCACGAAGCCATACGAAGCCCAGAGGAGCCCAGCGAGGTGGGAGGGCCCGGGATAGCCCCTCACCTCCAGGGCCTAGGTGGTATTGGGATAACTTGAACCTTTCTGGATCTCTTTGCTATTTCCTGTTCTTCCTGTGTCTTCTGCTGGCTCATCCCCCTCTCTGTTCATTGCTTATGATACTTCTTTTTCCATCCACAGCAAAACAATTCACATCAAGGTAATTGATGGTGAGGCGTATGAGAAAAACAAGAATTACTTCATTGAGATGCTGGGCCCCCGCATGGTGGATATGAGTTTTCAGAAAGGTGTAGTACCCTGTCCTCCACACTAACATTAACATTCTTCTCTTTCTTCCTCTCTCCAATCTGTGTGTCTCCTTCTCCTCTTGTCTTTTACCTCTCTGATTCACAATCCCTTTTTTCTCGCTTGCTATCT
The DNA here is from genome assembly GCF_030435755.1 of Ochotona princeps. Classification (NCBI taxonomy): domain Eukaryota; kingdom Metazoa; phylum Chordata; class Mammalia; order Lagomorpha; family Ochotonidae; genus Ochotona; species Ochotona princeps. The sequence continues at coordinate 21,866,362 of NC_080857.1, forward strand.
TTTCACTTCTTCCTCTCCTCTATGCTCCCAGCTCAATCCTAACACCTACCAGCCTGTCACATGGTATGCACAATAAGGATGTTGGAGACTAATGGTTATTTTTTCTGGGATGAGAAAATGAGTATGAGGAGTGAGGGTGGTGCTGGGGAGGGGGGGCACACACACACACACACAGAGAGAGAGAGAGAGAGAGAGAGAGAGAGAGAGAGAGAAACAGAGATAAACCTAGATTCCTAGGACTGTTGTGTTTGAGGCTGTCATTTCTCCTGAATGGCTTAGTGCACAGGAAGAAGATAACTAATTAGCACAGTACCAGGCAGGAGGACAGCAGTGGGAAACACACCCTTGGCATGGATTCCCATCAGTGTCCACGTGGCAGTTACATTCAACACTGAGTTTGTAGTCCAGGAAGTGTAATTGCATGATGGTTTTTCCCACTCTCCAAAGCAAGTCTGTTGAGGTGCCATCTTATCGGTCACACCCTGAATGTCAAAGCTGGTTTCTTGCTCTGACCACGAAAATGCTCAGAGCACAGGTTTGAGTTGCAGATCTTAACTCTGCCATCCTTATTAACAGCATGTAGGTGTAGAGGCAGGGAGTTAAAATAGTGGTAATGGGGGTTCTGATATGAGTGGAAGTTCCACCAAGAGTCTGTGGGACTTCTCAGACTGGAAGGAACAATGTTTTAACTTTCACCTTACATGACCCCAAATACCCCCTAGCATCTAGTTGTCATATCAGGAAATCCTCTGGGACCATGCCCCTTCCCTATCCTGCCCCTCCAGGCCAGGCCCATGAATGCTCAGCTCACCCACAGTGGGGTCTTTATCGGCAAAAAAACAGGTTCATCATTTGTAGCCACCCTCAAGATCCTCTGTATAGGGCCCAGAGAGAAAGTCCCCAAATTTCCCCTAGAGCAATGGTCTTTGATCCACTGAGCGGTGTGAAAGATGCCAATAAAGTATCTGAAAGATAACCCCAAAATGGACTTGCAAAATACACAGAGTCCTGAGCCCTGCAAACTACCTCTAATCAATCTGTTGTTCTATGGGTAGAAAATCCAAGTGCATCTTCAAAACATAAAACCTTTAAGGGTCTGCTGAGAGCACATTCAGGCTGCTGGCCATCAGCACCTCCTTGTTATTTTTGAAACCATTAACATTGTAGGCAATTAGGCAAATAGGAAACAGAAAATAATCCCAGACTGTTCCTAGGACCATGGATACCACTGTGGTTCCAGGAAGAGCCAGGCAAGCCAGGCCTACCCAGCAGCCTGTCCACATGGCAGTGGGCCTGGGCCAGCCGTGAGCCAGTCTTTGAAGACAAGTCATGCTCTCCGGGTAGTCTTTTGATTGGCAGGGTGGCTTAGCTGTAAAACACCTGTGCTTTGAGACATCCAGAACTGAGCAGAAACCTTCAACAGCTTGTGGCCTACACTCATGGTTCTCAGCATTTAGGAAACCAGCCTCTGGAATACCAACCCCCCCCCATGATATAAATCCAAAGATGATTCAGAACTTGATGACCTGCATGATTTTCTCTACATTTTTTCCCAAGAGTACCTCATGTGTAAATGGTAAAGGATAGTCCTATCCTATATCATGGTGTGGTTAGTAGTGCGTTTGAAAAAGTTGGTGGAAAATGCAGTAAAAATAAGTTTACCCCAGATTTTGAAATCCATGCATACAAGGGATTGCCCAGAAGTTCATCAAAAATGCACATGGCAGGGGAAAATACTATGTATGAATTTTCATAATAACTTTTGCACCAAAGTAAACATATCTTTAAACTCCCTGTTCCATGAACTTTTTCAAACACTCTCACACATACTTGTATTTTATATTGGTTCCCACTACTGACACTCCCTATGAAATAAACAATGAGAAAGATGATGCCATCTCTTTTCTTTTCCCCTCTCTCTCACTCTGTAACTCTGGTATCTTTTCTTCATAAACATTTTGACATTTTTAGTTATGACACTCACATAAAAAATAAGGGACACAAGCCCTGGGTTTTGCTGCTCAGTTTCCTGTTATGGAAGGAACCTGGGTGATTCCCAATAGAGAGCTGGTCTATCTATTGCCCAAAAAAATGCCACTGCTACCATGTGACACCTGATGGAATGTGCTTTCCAGCTCACTTCCTCCTAACCTTCAGCAGGATCTAAACCAACTCCTCCTCCCCACCATCACCTTCCTCCTTCCCTCCAGTCTTCCCATTTCCTTCCTGGCCATTCCAACGCCCTTTCTTTGCCCACATTTCCCTGCCTCTTGGATTCCTACCCCTATTGCCATAAGAACAACTATGACCAAGGAGACAAGAAAAGCTAAGCCCATTTTTTTTACACCAGAACAGCGTAATCCACCATTACCCTATCAACAGCCTCCATGGCGGGACCAGGCTGCATGTGCCAAGAACGATGGGGAATGATTTGAAAGGCTGTGCTCCAGGTAAATGAGCAATCTACCGACCCACTCGACATACTCTCTCTTTTGTTGTCCCTACAGGAAGACCATAAGGGTTAAAATAGTAGATGAGGAGGAATACGAAAGGCAAGAGAATTTCTTCATTGCCCTTGGTGAACCGAAATGGATGGAACGTGGAATATCAGGTGTGAGATTCTTTAAAAACCAAACAAAAAGAAAAGCAAGCAATTTAAACAAACCGGAAGGAAAAAAAAAGCCACTACCTCTCGCTCTTCCCCCTTTTCTTCCCTTCTGCTTTCTCCTGACCAACAGATATTTTGGGTCTTTTCCTTCCTGTATTCTTGCTCTCACCCTGTTTCGGTATCATCTCTGCCTTTTGAACTTCAGTTTATTTCTAAATTCCTCCTTTCCCGCCTTCCAGGCAGCACTGCAGCCTAAATTCCTTATCGCCCTCATGAGTTACTTTCATGTTTTGCTGTAGTTATCCTATGTCCTCACCACTACTGTCTTCTGCACCCCCACCCTAGCACCCCACCCTTATACTGTCACTTATAAATGTGAAAACTCCTTGGTGGGTGGAGAGGATAAGAAAACAAAAGGAATGAGATGTTGTGCATGTCTGTGCCCTGTCTTGCCTTCCTGCCCTGCCACCCTGTGCCCTGTGGCCTGGATTGAAGGTGGGGGTGTTGGGGTTGGGGACTGGATGATGCTTTGCCAGTCATCTGCTGTATTCCCTATCCTCCACTGAATGCTTAGCAGGTTATTCTCCTGCAGGGCAGCCTGCAGGTCCCTCTGCCCTTTGTGGAGGTAAGTGCATTACATGAGTATTTCACAATTGGGTAGACTGACATGCAGAGATATAGCAGTTGTCAGAGACAATGAGGCAGCTGGATTCTGGGGTAGCCGTGCAGTCTGGAATCCTGAATTACCCTTGCCTTACATCTCCCTTACCCTAAATACTCCCACTCTTCCTCTGTCCCTAGCCCAGAGTAGAGTGCCTTAGGATCATGCAGCCTCTAAAGCAGAAAACTGAGTCTGCAATGGGAAGAAGTAACCGTAGGCATGGTAATTCCCCTAGCCAGTGAGCCCTGGAAAAGGAAAAACAGTGTGCATGCTGACACGTTGACTTGTGGGTTTTCCAACAGGAGAAAGAACTTTAAATGGTGTAGTTGGTGCTGACACCCGAGAGACAGGCGCTGGACGGTTCAAGGACACCTGCTTTTGCTTGACATCTACAAGTGAGCATGTCACCCAGACCCCACAATCACCCTTATCCCACACTAGAGAACAGCTTCACCTCCTTTCACTGAGACACACACCTCAGATTACCTGCCATTGGTTGTCCCTGAGAGGCTGACCATGCTGCAGCCAGAGCACATGTAAGGAAGGATTTCTTTCCTTAAAGAAAATGATCAGAAACCCTTACATTGGAAATGTTGCAGGGGTCACTGTGGTGTATAGATGTGGGGTGGAGAAAGAGTGCTCCTGAGAAATACCAAGAGAAGGACATTCACAGAATGTGATGAGAGTCTTAGAGAGACTGGGGTGGTGAAATTCACCTATTGGTCCCAAAACAATGGTCATCCTGTAACTACTTTCTGGTCATGTGACAAGGAGCAGCAAAAAGCCTGTCACTCAAAGCCACATGGAAGGAATTCAGCAACAATGCTCCAAAGGGCTCTTTTATGGGCCTTCTTCACAGATCCACCTGACCACTTGGCTATCTCTGTCTGCTGGGCCACTCTGCAGAGCTGGCCTGTTCTCTGCCCATAGTGGCTTGGACATACCTGGAGGCAGAAGTCCTCTCCTTCCTCCAGTGCTCTCTCTCCTGCCATCAGTCTGCCTGCCAAAGAAAGTCTCCATTTCCTCCATTGTCTTCCTGCCAATCTTCCAGGTCTTGTCGCCAAGAATATTCTCAGAAGGTGTCTCAGCACTTGCTCTACTTCATTTCCACATTCATTGTGGATTAACTCCATGATTGCTAAGAAGCAGAAACTCTCCAAGGCCATTGTAGAGCAGCTTCATCAGTTCTCACAGTTCCAGCTACTCAGGTGCTAATGCAAGTAGCACAAGTAGGGCAGCTGGAAGGAAAGCACCCATGCCTTTATTTCAAACATTTACTTATTTTTGAAGTCATAGAGAAACAGGGACACCAACAGAGGTCTCTGATTCACTGGTTTATGACCCAAATGCCAGGAGTTGGTGTGAAAAGGACAGACCAAAGCCAGGAGACAGGAACTCAATTCAGATCCTCAACATAGGTTGCCGGAAGTTGGAGTTGGAAATGAAGACTGAACTCAAATCCAGGCACTCTGAAGTAGGATTTGGTCGTCCCAAGTGACATCTAACTGCTCTGCCAAGCAGTCATCCTCATCCATACCTTTGTTCCACCAGTAAGGAGACTCTTGTGCCTTCCATAATGTCTTCTACCAGCAGCTGAGGGACAGAGATAAAGACGGGTGCTTTTGAAGAGGCCTAATGAGATGAAATGTCTACAGTCACTCCCCATTTGAGGATATACTGCTTTATTGATTTTATTCTTTGTCCAAGGAAGTATCAGCATGCCTTGGTGAAGCCTTATTTTGAGAAGGCAAGGTAAGTAGAGGAGAGAAGACAAAGATTCCAATAAGCTCTCTGGTATGCACCCAGCTCTTCCCAGTGACCAAGATACTAGGATGGAAGGTGCCAATAAATTTCTCAATGTCACAGCCTCCTGTTCTGTTTCCGGAAGGTTAATTTTCACCTTCTTCAGTTCTTTCCAGATTTGGGTGTCAAACCAGATTGTCTAGACTCAAAAGCAAATGAATAGCTTTTCCAGATTTCCAGAATGCCCTGCTGTTCTCTGAGTAAGAGATGGTACAGCGGAAATTACCTTTCATTATCTCTGCTGCCTGGGAGAGTCTTGGGAAGTCAAAGTGACATAAACTCTGCATGGTGAAATGACGATTGCATTGGAAGAAGGAAAAAAAAAAAAAAGACTTGAAATAGGAGATTATATTCTTGGCAAACAGTGCAGACTTCAGAGGTGAGCTTAAGAACTCCAAATAAGCCAGGGAAGGGAATACTGGAGGGATGAAAGGGCAACCCAGTTGGCCTGAAATTGAGACACAAACTTCTGAGAACAACATTGAGCAATTTATCCAAGGCTTCTGGAGATGGAGCTGAACACTGAAAGACTCTCAAATGAGACAGGAAAATCTCATCCCCAAAATGGGGCCTGGTTGTTTCTCTTCTTGCTACCTCCATGTGCTTACCTGGACATGCTGCCCAGATGTTTGCTGACTAACAAGAACTACGTTCATTTGTACTCACCTCTGGAGTGTCTGAGAAGGGATAAAAGATTCTCACCTGGCCCTGAGGACCAATACAGCAGAAGGTGCAGCTTCAAATATTCAAAGAAGCAGCAGAAGAAACCCCTCAAGCTATCACATCACTTAGAGTTGGGCTGCCTGGAAGTTGCTGATCCATCTACAATGGCTGAGGGGGGAGACTTGGATTCACGGATGCAATGACCAGAGAATGATACTACGCCAGCTACTTTCAGGATCTCTCACTGCTTCAGGGATGATCCAGGCATTGCGAGGAACCTCTGAGTGAAAACCAGACTATCAGGCACCTTTTGGTAAAAGACATCCTTATCTGATCTGCCTAGGTGCCTTGATACAGACCTTATCTGGTCTGCCTAGGAGCCTCTGATCCCCACCAGAACTTGAGGGCCAAAACTCTGGGCTCTTTCATGTAGCCCATAAAAGGACCAGAAGAAACAAGCTGTCTTTATGTTTACCTGTCTATCATCTATCTATCTGTTTCAATGTAGTGAGGAGATTGTTGGACTTATTATCTTTCTTGGAATTTTTTGATGAGAAACATCAGAAAAAGTCAACTGTTTTGTGCTTACTCTTCCACATGGATTCCAGGTCTACATGTGACTTCAATGGCTGTGGATATGGAATGATGGACCGCAGGCCTGAGTTGCATTCCTAGAGAGTCTTAGAAGAAACAACTCACACACCCTATACACACGCACACACATCTTCCTCATCAATCTCAGTCAGTCACCACCTGCACTGGGAGTGCATAGAAGGGTGTTTATAGATCTTAATCTGACAAGAGCCAAGAAATGAGGGACTGTACCAAGATATCCTTCAGATGAAAAGGTAGTATGTCATAATAATTTTTGCTTTTATATTTAGACCTTGAATTCTAGGAGAGTTTAACTGAAGTACACACTCAGGACAACCTGTGTTGAGTGTGTCTGGCTCAATTTCCAATTCCATTTAGGAGTCTTACATTTTTAATCTTCATCCTACGTACAGATCTTAATATGACAACTTTTTTGTTCTGTAATATCTGGATTCTAACTTAGCTTATCTTTTCTGGAACAAAAAGACCATTATTCAGAAATGCAGCACCATAGGTTCTTTGGAAAGGCAGTTTCCAAAATAAACATTGAAGAACAAATATTTATTGTGTGCTAGTAAGCATGAGGACTATGTTAGACTCAGGTGACACAAAAATGGTAAAAGTTCTTGGCCCTAAACTCCAGAAGATGCCAACAATTCAGATAAAATATTCTGCAGGAATTATATGTCACTAAACTTTTCTTTTACAGAGAATTCAAGTTCTAGCCAGCATGGTAGCCAGGAAGGCATTAGTGGCCATGAAAGCCTTGTGGGCACTATTGCCCATGAGCAAGATCTGACTATGAGGTCAATGATAGAAAGCACAGAACTGAGCACTGTCCCAGTCTTGCACATTGCAACCCATTACCCAAGTTCCCATGGAAGCTCCATGGTGATATTTGCCATGATAAACCAGCTGCTCTAGCAGGGTTACCAACTACAGATCACAAGTAAACAACTTGCTTTTGGCCTCATCCACTTGATTCCCCCAATCCTTGTTCCTCCACCCTTAACCCTCAGGTTACAGGGAAGACACAGGGTAAACTCGTAACTGCAGGCTTTGGTGCCTGCCAGCCTCTTCAGCTGCCATGCCTCTTGCTGCTGCTGCTACGCACGCTTCCAACGCTGCTCTTTTGCATGTGGCGGCTGAGCTTCATCTGCTGAGCTCACTGGTTTCCTCTCACTGCCAGCAGCCACAGTGAGGATGTGTCAAGATTGGACCTTAATGCTCTCTTCTTTTCTCTCTTTTCCTTTTTTTTTTTTTTCTGATATCCATTTGCAAGCAGCACTCCTGTTATCTTCAGGTAAGAGGTGCCTTCCTCCTCTTTTTCAGTTCTTGCCAATCCCATTGATTGGCTTAAGGCCGCTGTCCTTTATTTGTTAGGAATTTCAGGCTCAAGCTAATTTAGCATGCTCTTCCAACAAGTAAGAGTTTACTTCTCCACATGAAGTAATGATGCAGAATTGGGCAATTCCTTGAATATAATTTCTGTTGGTGAATGTGGTTACAAAGGCATAGCTGATCCTTTCTGAGATCAGAAAGAGAAGTGAAATTTTCCAAGGAGATGGTGGATTGTAGACTTCTCCTACATCATAGCTCACCTGCCATCACCTGTTGTTGAAGCCAAGAAGGTCAGTCAGAACTGTATTCTCCTAATAATATTGTGATAGAAATTGAAAGAAAATGTTTTAACCCTGAGTGGTCTAGGAGAAAATAATTTGAGAACTGTGAAAACACAAAAAGCATTTTTCAAAGAATCTGGATAGACCTGGGAGATCTATCCCTTCTCACAGCTAAGACTGAAATAGTTATAATTTTGAATTATTTTTCATTGGCCTTTAAAAGCATATGTTCTATGGCCAAGAAGAAGAATTAGAATGCTACGGGAACTGGAGGCAATGTTCTGGCTGGAACTAAATATTGCATAGGATTCATTCTAGAGAAAGCCTCATGGATATCTAGGTCCAGTGTAGAATATACACTTACTTTGAGAGCATACTTCCATGGGTGGAAACCAATTGTACATGGTATCCAGCTGTGTGTGCAGTTAGGAAAGCATGCCCAGCACATATGGTAAAACTATAACTCTTGATGTTGGTGGAGTGGGCTACACAAGACAATTTCAACATACTTTATAACTCTTGAAATGTAGAAAAAAGTTAAGATCCCTTAAGAGGCAAAACATTGTATTCAGGCTCTTCTGTTGTCTCCTCTGTGAACCTCAGAAGGGTTGATGAGTGGGGCGTGGGGGGCGCATTTGCTTCCTGGAGGCCTTAAAAAGAAATGTAGACAACTCTTACTGTTCATTTATTTCATCTTCCTTTTTATATCAGCAGGATCAAGCTACCTCCAGCCCTCTATGCTTCATTCTTCTCCCAGGGTCTTTATTTCATTACATAGCCTTTCTTCTTCACTTTACTTGTCCTCTTGCCTGAGCTGTTACTTAGTAATTTTTGCTCCAACTGCTACCTCCATCTCACACACATATCTACACACAATGAAGACTGTGATTTAATTTATTCTTCTTTAGGCTTTTTAATATATTTGCAAATCCCGGTAGAAGCTAAAATGGATGTGGAGGAACAGTACTTGTTCCTAGATCTTTCAATCTGTAAGTCTTTCATTTAAGAGTCTTTGATTAGGCTTTTAAATCCACTGGAAACCTCAAATCATTCCTCTAGTTTTCCTGGATGAGCAGACAAACATAATTAACAATGCCTGCTGGGGACAAGAGAAGAGTAAATATGTTCATTCTGAGATACCCCACCAAGTTAGGGCCCTTGGAGTGAGCATTATCCATTTCTTTCTGATGATATCTGCAAAAAACATTCACGGGAAACTATTCTTGTCTGGCCTGGCATGCTCTTTGTTCTTCCAACATTTATTCAGCCTTCTATCCCATTCATACTCTGTCCTCTCCCTTACTTCCTATTCCTAGAGCTGAGAACATGTTTCTTCCATCTTAACATCAAGATTGCCTGTTATTTACTCTCTTTACTTGAAATTCTGAGGAGTCACATAAACAAATGTTCAGAATTACTGTGGTTTATTTTAAGTTCAAGACGTATTATTCTCTCCAAAAATTAGCTGGATTTTATTTTAAAGCCATGTGTGTGGCAAAAAGGGACAAAGGCAGGAATGGTTTGCAAACCAAGACAATAAATCAGAGTTGATTTTAAGGTACATGAGTCAATCAGTTAGCAGAAACATGCAGAGTGCCTCTGTGAGGTCATGGGAGACCCCAAAGATAAGAGGATTGGTTGTTTGTCAAAGAGATTTTTGTAGAAAATCAGAAAAACCAACTGTCACCACAGAGGTGAACAGGTCACTAGGCAGATCAATATCCTGCCAGATGGATATAGTGCTATATTGATAGCTGGATAAGGGATTAGACAGGTACATTTTTATGTCACAGGAGAGCTCATTAAATTGGTAAAGTGCTTGTGGCACATGTAAACTATGACATGGGGGAATTAAGAGGGGAGTGAAATAATATTGACACTTCCAAGACAGGTAAAATGAGAGGGTGCAATTCTTTTAAGAGATCCATGTGCTTTTTCTATGGGACTTTCCCAGGATGGCTTGCAGTCTGGTTTCTAGTTGGACTCAGAACCCTGGATACATCCATATTTGCTTCCAGATTTTGTTTATCATGAATACAGGCTACTAAAGGCTACTGTTTGGAAATGCACAGAAGGGCAAAAATCCTTGAGAAATAGTTTCCAAAAATGGCAACCAGCACAGGAAAGAGGACAGCACCATGGACAGCTCCCAAGCATTTTAAGATTGCTTCTGTATTTGGTGCCAAGACATTGAGTTAAACAACCAGCTCAGGAATACTTCAAACATTCACATAACATCTGTGTTGAGGTCAACTGGGTGATCCTTCTATGAAGAATAAGCCTGCTTGGTAACATATACCATTATCTTCTAGTTTTTTCATTGAATTGCTTTCCTTGCAACGTCAAAAGCTTGAGTCTTATGCCTTCTCTCACTTCACCAGTTCTCCAGCTGGAGAGAAAAGAACTTCTTGGCCTCTGACCCATTTTGTCCTTGAGATTATCTGAGGACTAGAGGATTCCCCTGGGAGGCTTACTGTATGGAATGAAAGTAATTAAGGAGCCGAATAAAAGAATTAATTGCATGTGAGGATGTGGACTTGGATGGGAAGATGTTTAAATGAGCTCTGAAAGAAACAGGCTGCCAAGAGCAATTTTCTAATCAAAGGGGAATAAAAAGATTCAATCTCTATTTCACTCTAATCCAGAAAACATGTCTTCGTGGTGAAGTGGTGTTAAAATGGACTCACCAGCTGAAGCAGAAAGAATTTCCAACTGCTCAACATGAGAACCAACCCTTGGTAAATGAGTCAAGATGCCAAGGGACACAGAGAAGGTCTCAAATAAAGGAAGAAACCTGCTTAAAAAATTTCTTGGATACATATTTGTGTTCCAGAAGAAATGTGCCTGGCTCATATAGAAAATTTGGGAATTTTTCATTGGAGCACATGAAATATTTTTGAGAACTCTTCCAGGTTTCTGATTGTGAGGCTCATATTCACTTGTATGAAATGTCATTATTCCTTGAAACATCCCCTATCTCTGCTTGGAGAGAAGATAGTGCCAACGTGTTAGAAACAGATGTTAATGTGAACCAGTAGACATTCCCTTTGGATATATGTGCTTCTAGACCTCCCAGAACACTTGCATTAAAGGAGTTGAACAAATAGGACCAAAAGTTTAAAATAGTTAAAGTCAGTACTGTTTTATTTTGTTTTGGTTTGGTTTGGTTTTTAGCCCCAGTTCCCTAGCATCCCACTGAATGACTGGGGATCTTCACTTGGTACTACTTCCTGGAATGTCTTTAGAATAGGTTAGCCACTCAGGTATAAAACAAGGAATAAAGCTTACCCCCAGGCCAGCAGGAAATCTTCATGAAATGGTCTGGTCATAAACTAGCCTGACACTTCATAGGAGGAGACACTAAAAATGCATAAAATCTTCATTCTCAAAAGTTATTTGTTTAATACACACTGCCCATGCCTAATGTCCTGAGGTATAGAACTCCCAAGGGAATAGAAAAGGTGTTAAAATGCATCTGTTTTTTTTCCCCCCCAGAGGTGACAGACAGGAAGCTGACTATGGAAGAAGAGGAGGCCAAGAGGATAGCAGAGATGGGAAAGCCAGTGTTGGGTGAACACCCTAAACTAGAGGTCATCATTGAAGAATCCTATGAGTTCAAGGTCAGGCATCAGTGATGTTAATACTAGATTAATTAGGGTGGGAGGCAGAAGATCTGGAGTTTCACCAAGGAATATGTAAAACTAAAACTGAACAAATCACTTACCTACCCCAAAACTCGGTTTCCCAATTTATAACCATGTTAGCTATTTGTTTGCTAGGCATATTGTAAGGAAATACAATAGAATGTTGGATAAGTGGGCTGGAAATAAAAAGAGTCATCAATATTGCTTAGTTGTATTACTAAACCTTGCTACTACAGAACAAAGTTTACTGACATCTTATCATTACTCTCTACTGTATTAGTCTAAACATCCAAAGTAAAGTCATACCAAAGAAATTGGGAACAGGGTTGTCCCTGAAGATACCACCTAAGACTATTCCATGCATGATTCTAGAATTCCCTTGAATACATGGCATCTCCTGACTGGTTCCAAGCATTCTAAACTCATGGTTCCCAGTTTTCCTCTCCCTGACAGACTACAGTGGATAAATTGATCAGGAAGACAAACTTGGCCTTGGTTGTGGGAACCCATTCCTGGCGGGATCAGTTCATGGAGGCTATCACCGTCAGTGCAGGTAAGAAGGGCCTCAAGGAGTGGGCCTTGTGGAACAGTGGGTTAAGCCACTACTGATAAAACCTGCGTCCCAAAACCTGCTACTCTGCACTTTCAATTCAGCTTCCTGGCAATGCACTTGGGAGGTGGCAGATGATGGTCTCAGTGCTTGGGTTACTGACAACTCACAAGGGAGACCCAGGTGGGATTCCTGGCTCTTGGCCTTTCCTGGTCTCGCCTTTGTTGTTGTAGGCATTTGGCGGTGGTGGGGAGGGTACGGGCAGGGAGGGTGAACCAGTAGATGTAAGTTCTATTTTTCTTTTCCTTTTTGCCACTCTACCTTTCAAATAAATAAACAAGTAAATAACCTTTCTTCAAGGAGGGTGGAGGCCTCAATGTGACCTGACTGGGAGAAGCAGATAGCCCTTAAGAAGGAAGAACCTGCCCATTCCTGGAAGTCTGTGCATCCAATCTTCCTGGCTCAAGTCCCAGATATATGCCTGCTTCATTGGGTCACTTTGAGAAGAACCATAGAATAACAAGACGACTGTGGCTGTCTCTGGCTTAAAATCCTGCTCCTGCTGGGTGAATGAGGACAAGTGCCTTCTCCGACCTCAGGCTCTTCATCCCAAAAGGATACTATTTCTGGGGAATGCAGAAAGGTGTGGGATTGGTTACAAGAGACAGCTCTATGAATTCTAGTTTCCCTCATTCCCTCCTGTCATTACCCTGGCCCTCCTTTTACTGTCAAGTGGGGAACCACTCTGATTTAAGGATGAGATGGCCAGGCATTTATAAAGTGCTTTACATTGACTCTCAGACAAACCTCCACCCTGGATAATTCTGGATTTCCCCTTTGGAATTTGCTGACAGGTCCCTTAAGGGGTCCCCACAGCACATCTGGGAGTCCCTGAGGCCTAAAGATGGGTTTGGAGTGAGAGTAGAAAAGTTCTCCAAGCACCAGCTCTGTTGGCCGTCAGTACCAAGGAGCCCTCTGCACTGCCAAGCACTACTGGCCTTGTCTTTTTTTTTTTTCAATGAGGCTTCGTTGTCATAGCAACCCACAGGGTCACGTCCCCAAGGCCCCAGAGCCAGAGTGCAAGCACAGCCAGCGGGGGAGGTTTGTTGGCACCGCTGCTGCCCCACTTCTTAGATCGATCTTTCTCATTCCACTCTGATGACCTGGTTGCACCCCTGACGAGACACTAAGCAGAAGGTAGGCCACAGAGGGAAGGACCTGTGGTTCAGAAACAAGAGGTGGTGCACTCCAGGGTGCAGATTTTCTTCACAACAAAGCTGGAGTTAGAATCCAAGTGACCTGACTCTTTCAAAGCCCAGCTCCTTCCAGTTCTGCACAAACATGACAGAGGCTGCCCTGTGTCAGTGCATCCTCTTCCACCTGATGGCTGAAGGGGCAACCCTGCCCACCTGGTGTGGCAAGGACAACGAGCATCACTCCCTGCTCTGTCCTGTGGGATGTCTGCAGGCTAGCACCAGCCCTCTGGTATACCTCCATGATCGAGAGTGACAGCTGTCCCCCTGGGAATGGCTCATAGCCAGAATTATGACAGTTGTCTCAGCAATCAGACCAGAAAATTGAGGAAAAGGCCCAGTGAAAAGAGGGGCACACACAGCTGATTTTTTTTGCCTATGCAGCTGACTCCATTCTCTTCTCTCCAACATGTCATATCCTCCTATCCTCCTGCTCTGCGTTCTAGTCTCTCTCTCTCTCTCCCCTTATCCTTCTTCTCCTTCTCCTTCTTCTGCTTCTCCTCTTTCTGCCTGCTCTGGTCCATTCTCCTTTAGCACTCTGAATCCACACTGACCAGTGACTGGGCTGTCTATAATCATAGTGGCCACAGTGTTTCCTTGTTTTAGCTCTTTGCTGGTGCAGACATCATGGCCCTGATGGGCTATACAGAACACAAAGGGATGCCTGCCGTGAAGGTTGGATTTGACCTTTTCCTGAGTGACCTCTCTGCCCTTCTGGGCGTGTCTGTTTTGTCTGCAGCAGGGGATGATGATGATGACGAATCTGGGGAGGAGAGACTACCCTCCTGCTTTGACTATGTCATGCACTTCCTGACAGTCTTCTGGAAGGTGCTGTTTGCCTGCGTGCCCCCCACGGAGTACTGCAACGGATGGGCTTGCTTCGTCGTCTCCATCCTCATCATCGGCATGCTGACCGCCATCATTGGGGACCTGGCCTCCCACTTTGGCTGCACCATTGGTCTCAAGGACTCAGTCACAGCTGTTGTGTTTGTGGCATTTGGCACCTCTGTGCCAGGTGAGCATGAAAAGGGCTTGCAAAGAGGTTCTTGCCTGGTTTTAATGACCTCTCTGCCTTGCCTTCCTCACCAGCTTAGATCTGGCCTTAATGGAGCTTCTAGATGTGCTCCTGCCCTTTAATGCATGCCCTCCACTCCAACTGGACAAATAGTAGTAGTAATGATAGTTGGCGTTTCTTAAATACTTCTAATGCAGCAGGTGCTACATGTGCTCAGTGTCCTGGCAGTGTGCACCAGAACTCCAGTAAGTAGGGAAGTTATTGCTCCTCCATGACAGATGAGGAAACTGAGAACCAGAGAGTGAAGCTACCTGCCTAAGTGGCCAATTTCTTAACCTCCATGTTACAGAAATGGGCCACAAGGAAAACAGGTTTCTGTCTCCTCCTGTCTGCTTTGGTGGTCTCAGAGGGGCTTGAGATGTCACAACAGACTTTCCCGCAAGCATTCTCCCCCTCCTCTGCTGGAAAGAGCATGTGTAAGTGTGCGACATATCCCAGACAAACTCAGGGAGTTTCACAAGATTCTGTCCTCTCACAGTCGGTTTTCCTTTGGCAATGCCAAGAGTCAAACTAGAATAGGCATTTGTTGATTCATTCAGTAGGTAAGTGTTTACTGAGCACCTATGATGCCTGACACAGGATTGGTGCTGTTTCTTGGGCTTATCATGAGGTGAGACAAACGTGCTTCCTTCCCTACTGTGAGTATGGGTGCCCAGTACTAAAATGAAAACCACTTTGGTGAGTTCTATGAAGAAAAGATGCTGTATCAAAAACAAAACAGTGGACCTCGGTCATCTGGGCCTGGAGTCTGGGGCCTGGAGAAGTTGTGTAGGAGCTGGACCTGACATACTAGGAGTAATTGGCAGGTGCAGAGGAGAGTCTGCCTTTGCCCTGGGTCATTACTTAATTTGGCTGAGTTTTCCATAACATGAACCCCAAACTCCTGCTATCCCAGTTATCCTGCAAAGAAACAGAAACCACGTCTTCCTCCCAGAAGGTTAGGCTGACTCTTACCCAACAGGATTCTGCTGGTTGAACTGGCAAGGGACCCTTCCTATACCAAGAAACATACTCTTCTGGAGTGTAACTTCATCATACTCCAAGAAAACCGTTTCTGCAAATGCTAGCACAGACCAGTGGTGTGGTTTGGACATTAATAATACAAGATCAGCCATCCTGGAAGCTCACTGGGTAGTAGGAAAGGCACCGGAGCACTCAGGGAAGTCTTTGTACACGCAACGCCCTGCAGTGTCTGTCCTCCAAGTCTTAAGGGACCTGAGTTATCAAAGGGAAGGGAACAGATATGTGGAAAAAACAGATGTGGGAAGATGGAGCAACAGGCCGGTCAGAGATCAAACAGCAAGGTTGTAGGCTAAAAGGGGCTGGAGGTTTTCTCTGGGAGATCAGAGAAATTAGCAACAGAGTAGCAAATGAGGACAAGCTAATCCGAGAGAGATCCAGGGGCTCTTCCCTGAGTCCCCGGTTCACTCCCCACGTGGGCATCGAGGTCCACAGCGTGACCTCTGTTCTCAATCATCCAGAGCCTGCTCCAATGCAGAATCCATTGGTATTGCTCAGCACTGACCCCTGGTGACGGTCACAATCAGGTCCCTCCTCCAGGCAACTTCCCGGGGATGCCCAGGCCCTCTGGGGGGATAGCATGGGATGGCCAAGCCCTCTTCCTGTCAGAGGACAAGAAACTCAGTAAGAAGGACAGGTGAAGCCCAGAGCACTGATGGCACTTGCCTGGGCACAGCTGGAAGTAGCTTCCTTCCCCAAGCCCTTCCTTCTCGACCCTGGGCGGAGCTTCGCCCTGCCTGGCAGGGGGTTTGGGGGTGCACACCGGTGGCTCTCCCTCCACCTCTCAGCGCTCCTTCTCGTCTCCATGTGTGCTTTTGTAGACACCTTTGCCAGCAAAGCTGCCGCCCTCCAGGACGTGTACGCAGATGCTTCCATCGGCAACGTCACGGGCAGCAACGCCGTCAACGTCTTCCTGGGCATTGGCCTGGCCTGGTCCGTGGCCGCCATCTACTGGGCCATGCAGGGACAGGAGTTCCACGTGTCGGCTGGCACGCTGGCTTTCTCTGTCACCCTCTTCACCATCTTCGCGTTCGTCTGCATCAGCGTGCTCCTGTACCGGCGGCGGCCCCACCTGGGCGGGGAGCTCGGGGGCCCCCGCAGCTGCAAGCTGGCCACGACGTGGCTCTTTGTGAGCCTGTGGCTGCTGTACGTACTCTTCGCCACGCTGGAGGCCTATTGCTACATCAAGGGGTTCTGAGCCACATGGCAAGGCCTCCCGGCAGGGCAGGCCTAGAACTTCTCCAAAGGGAAGGGCATGGCCCGACCCGTGCCCTCTCCAGGATGAGCAGCCCTGGGGAGGCAGCAGCTGGCCCTGAGCCCCGGAATCCACCCGACCTAAGCCCTGGCAGTGCACCAAGAGGGCCAAGTCTTATTCCGCCAAGGAAGGCAGCACCCACTCTCCAAAGCAGTTGATTAAACACAAGCCCACAGCAGCAACAGAGCCACCTGCACCTCATCCTCCCACCCACACCCTTTCACCGCCTCCTCTTCCACCTGGTTATCCCTTGGCCTGTCATTCATTTGAGGGCACTGAGCCCATTCCATTCATCATGATTCTGGCACTGCGCTGACCAGACATGGGCATAAGTCAGGGCCGTGCGGCTGGTTGACAGTTCTCTCGTCCTTGGAATCACTCTCGTGGTTGCTTTTTGTCTATATCCGGTGTGGCTTGTCATTTCCTTCCATGTTGTCTTTCTCATGTTAGTGTCCAAGGCATCGTGGAGGGGCTGCTGCTCTGAGCTAGCCGAGAGGGGCACGGATTTGCAAATACACGCCTTCCGACTCTCCCAAGCTGTCCCCTGGCTCAGGTGAGGTCCTGCCCCGCCCTGCCTCTTTATCTCTGAGTTCCTTGGGAACTGTGGTGACTGGCTAGATGTCAGCAGGTGCACCCCCGTAGAGGGGGACGTAAGAAGGAGCCCTATATGCTTGCGCGGAAATCAAGCCAAAAGCTAACAGCACTGAACCTTCTCCCTGCCCAAGCCTTGCTAATTCTGTCTGTCTCCTTGGGTTCCGTGTCTGTATGTGTATTCTTCTGCAGGAATACCCGCCCCGTGGGAGAGATAGGACAAAAATAGGGAAGGCACATGATAACAGAGAGAGGGCAGCCGAGAAAAGAAAGGACACAGGCCTTCTAGTTGTCTCCAAGGCAAGAGAGAAGACGTGTTCAGCCAGGGAGATCTTCCAAAAGGGGTAATGTTCCATGTGAAACACCCATGTTTCTAAGCATGACAGGCTGGCTGCTCCCTCACGCCCTCATGTGCCATTTTCTAAGAAAGCTGGCTGTGTTTCTCGAAGGGATACAAACACCCACATGACCTCTCCCAGGGTCGTGTTTGCAAGCATCTTCCCAAGGTGGGAACCAAACTTCCTTATCTCTTCCATCTTCCTGCTTGATTTTAAACTTCATGAACCTCTATCCAACCTGTGGGGTGTTTCCTTGCCCCCACAAGAGGAATCTCATGCCATAACCCCAGGGGGTCCTGGGTTTATAAAAAGAGAGGTTACCATGCCCTACAGAGCTTTGCCCAAGAGGTCTTGAAAGGACTTGGCTTTAAAACACACACACTCACACTCATATAGCACATGCACACACACATTTACACACATACGACACTACACTGCCCACGGATCTTCAGCTTTTCTGCATCGACATACATACATTTTATAAGGGGGGAAATAAATTAAGAAAACATCTGTTTAATTTTAAACACTTTTTTAAGAAAAAAATAACTAAAAAAGAAACAGTGCTTGTGTCATAAGCTATGTTGACAGTTGCCAGTGGAAATGTTGGGTTGGTTTAAAAAAAAAAATAAAAGCTCTACTTATATCTCCTATCCACAGCTTGCAGCTCTGTGTTTCTTCAGCACAAGGTCTGGGGGTCACCTTGGGTTTTTCCTGAAGCAGCTGCAGCTGAGGGGAAGGTGTCTGCTTGCATCACGTTCAGGTGCCAGTATGCCAGATCCTAAGCAAAACCCTTCATGAAATTGTCACCTGTCAAAACACGAACTTACAAGAAGCAGAGGGACCAAAAGAACAAGATGTTTTAATGGGAAGAATGTTTTAATGTTAGAAAGATGGAGCATATGGACCTGAGTTGCGGCACAGCCAGTTAATCCACCACCTGCTTATCCCATATGAGTGCAGGTTGGAGTCCCAGCTGCTCTGCTTCTGATCCAGCACCCTACTAATGTGCCTGGGAAAGCTATGGAAGATGGTCCAAGTGCTTGGGCCCTTGCTGTTCCTCGGGACATCCAGATGGAGTTCCTGGCTCTTGGTTTTGGCCTGTTCCACTCCCGGCTGTTGTGGCCATTGAGGAGTGAATCGGCAGATGCAAAACCTCTCTGCCTCTCCTCTCTCTCTCTCTCTCTCCCTCCCTCCCTCTCCGTGGGTGGAAGGGTATTTACGTCTCCATCTGTAACTCTGCCTTTCAGCTAAATAAATCTTAAGGAAAAAAAAAAAAGGCAGGGTATGAATCCAGCCAGAAAATAATCTTTGAACATAATGTTTATTCATTTGGTTACTTATTTTTCATTCACTTCACATATTTTGGATGCCTGCATGCATTCAACCGCATTCTAACAACCAAAGGTAAGAGCTTTTTCCTGACATCAAGGAATTCATTATCCAGAGAGGCAAAGTAAAATTTGTTTTAGTCAAGAAACCCAGTCAAGTACTTCAGAGAAATGGAGGCCGACAGTACTGTGAAGGCCCAAGAGAGGGATCTTGTGAGGTCCAAGGTGAAAAACACAGGAAACAGAGCCTTAAAGCCCCCAGGACTCAGGGCGGTTCTCCACAGTACCACCCAGGCTCTCCCGATTCACCTGCCCCTCCTGTCGGGGTGCTCATTGTCCTGTCTCCCAGGACGCTGCCTCTTTCTGTCTTGCATCGGGCCCAGAAGCTTTCACCAGCCCTCACGCAGTGGAAGGACCTCAGAGTTCCACTTCCCAGGGCCAGGGGGAACCCCTGTCCTCTCCTGTGAGTGCAACTTCTCCATTGAGAGATGATGACCAAGTGCTCATCCCCAGAGGCTGACTCCTTGGTTGAAGGACCTTACGTTGGCTGCCTAGGGTGGGTTCCTGAGGGCGTCTGGGGCCAGCAGTGGGTACTAGAGCATGCTGTAGGCTCTTTAATAGGGTTGAGAAGGCAGTATCAGGAATAAATACAAGTCCTGCCATGAATGAGCTAACTAGGCAGGATGAAACAGTAAACAGTAATGGGACCTGCAAGTGAAACAAAAAACACAGATAAAGATGGAGAGAAGGGTTTGGCTTAAAGGTCCATTTAGTTTTATTGCTAGACACTAAGTCAAAAACGAAAAATGCCTTTTCAGTGTTTAAGTGAGAAATACAAAACTATGAAATCCATTTTTTGTTTATGGTCCCCTCCCTGCCTTTTAAGTCCTTGTTGGATTATTCAACTGTCTGGCTTTATCCAGAGAGACACTGGGATGAATCATGGAGAGTGGGGAGGAGGGCTGAGGGCAGCAGCCCAGGAATTGGGGTCCTCGGCACTGGTGCAGACACCCCCATTACTCTGTGCACAGGGCCTGCCCCATCTCCCCTATCCATCGGCTTCCTAAACTTGAGTGGGAGTGGTTTATATTTGTATCTGTTTTATTTATGTGAAGGGCAGTACACACACACACACACACACACACACACTGCTTCTACTCACTGGTTCACTGCTAAACTGTGTAAGACATGGGGGTGGGTCTAGGGCAGGCCAAAGCAAGGGGCAGGGCACTCAACGCAAGTCTGCCACTTTAGTGACAGAAATTCACTGACTTGAGCTGTCACTCCTGCCTCCCAAGGAGCACATGAGCAACAAGCTGGAATTAGGAGTGCAGTTGAGACTTGAACCCAGGCATCTTGGTACAGGATGTAGATATCCCAAGAGGCATCTTCACCATAGCAACCAAACACCCACTTGTGAAGTCGAGGCTTTAATTTTTTTAGTTTTGTTTCTGATGATGTTTACGTAGTTGATCAGGGTGGGGAGGGTTGAGGATCAAGAGAAAGTGGGTGAGGCCATTGTTTACATGTCTTCTTTTGTCTTCGTGTGTCTAGGGGAGGGGTGGTTAAAGCAGAGAAAGCACGCCCAGCCTCCCAAATGCCTCAGTACCTGGGGTTGGGGAACTGCCACCAAATGCCATCCCAGGGTCTCTGGTGTGAAGCATTTTCTTTTGTTCTCGTCATGTGGTTTCGATAGTTCTGAGATGTTGTTGATATCGCCGCTCCAAAGATGAGGAAATCCTTTCAAGGTCAATTGGTTGACATAGTCCACCTCTGAGTGTCCATTCGCCCAGAAATATGCTGTCAAGTTTCACTGGGATAGTTGATCAATTTGTTCTGCCCTCTTTCCTCTGCAAGCCAATAGGTGGTTTAGCCCAGCCCTGCCCTGCCTACCAAGTGCTCAGCCCTTGTGTACACCAGGGCGAGCTGCAGCCTGGTTAGAGCGACTCCCCAATAACCCCCACTGAACTGACCCCCAGCTTTGGTTCCTGCGTCTGCCAGCATGTGCAATGCACTGGTCTCATCTTCCTCACATCCCAATGAGATCTCGTTTACATCGCTGGGCATTAAGCCCAGTTCAACCCAACTGACTCCACCCTCCAGCCCACACTCGTGCCAGCAGGTACCACCACCTGTCCAGCCAGGTCCGCCACCAGTCCTGATTCTCATGCGCACCAGTGGGAGTTGCAGCCCATTAGAGAGGTGTCCACAGCCTCCCCACTGGACCAACTCCCTGCCCCAGCTCTTTTACTCTCCAAGTGGTTCTTCAGTCTAGCTTGACAGGACTTGCTCCCCAGTCCCAGCACTTGCCAGCTGCTGCTAAGGCAAAGCCCAACCAGCTTGCCCTTTCTCTGGTTCATGCCTGTACCAGTGGATACAGTTAGCCCAGCCTGGCTCTCCCCTAACCTAGTTCACATGTAGGCCAACAGGTGTTATAGTCCTACACAGACTGATGTGCCTCCAGTCCCAGCTCTCACACTCACCAGCAGCAGGAGAGTCCTTGAGGCTCCCCTACCAGGTTTGCACCCCTTCTTGGTCTCATGTATGCTGGTGGGTGCTGCAGCCCAGTCTGGCATGGTCCATCTCATGTTGGCATTTGCCAGCAGGTGCTGTAGTCTGGCCCAGCCTAGTGTGCCCCTGTTCCAGCTTGCACTGGCAGATCTGCCACCCAACCTGGCACAGTCAGCCCCCAGTCCTGGCCCTAATGTGAACTGGCTGGTGCTGCAGCCCAACCCGGCCTGTCCTGTATCCCATCCTGTTTTTCAGATTTGTCAGTAGGTGTTATGAACTGGCCCAGCCTGGTCCACCCCCAAATTTGACCCACATGTTTGCCTGCAGGTACTGCCCGCCTGGCCTGGGCTGCTCCTTGCCTTGATTCTTGCACTTGCCTGCAGGGTCTGCGCTCTGACAAAGGAGTTCCTGAAGCTCCTCTATTGGATCTCTGTTCAGTGGCAGATCTCGCGCACACTGGTGGGTCCTTGGCCCAGGCTGATTTAGTCCACCTCATGTCTTGGCAGGAACAGTGGCCTTGCCCAACTGGCCCACACCCAATCCGGTTCTTACTGTTGGGTGTTACAGCCCAGCCACACCTGGCAAAAGGCGAGGTTTTAACAGATGGCCTCTGAAGCACGTTACTTATAGCTCTCATGCTGAGATTCTAAAAGATAAAGGTGGTGACAAACTGCCTGGGAAGCTGACTTGAGACAGACACTTCAGATATCCGTATGCAGTCACTGGCTCTGCAACCTGTGTGTTAGGAGGAAGACAGTCTTGCCAGCCATTGTACTCTAGTTCATTCTCAGTGCTTCGTGCTAACTGAGCCACATCCCACCCCCTTGGCTCGTTTATAATTAGTGTTAGCTGCTACGACAAGTAAGCACCAATATAAAGTGGCTTTGCAGAATTAAAGTATTGCACTTATCATCATACAATGAAGACGATCTTGGTCATCAGGTGGTTTTCTTCCATGTGACAATGTAGATACTTGGCTCCTTTCCATTCTGTGACTCTGCCAGCCTCCACAGTCAAGCAGTCCTCTTCATCCCAATGGAAAGAAAGTATGAGAAGACATTGACACTTCCAACATCCTTGGTTCTGAACTAACACTCACCACCTCTGCTTGTCTTCTGTTAGTGAACGATTGTCATTTTAACACACCTCAACTCAGAGGAAACTGGCACATGTCCTTGACTAAACAGCCACTGTCCAGTGACCTGTCCATGCAGCAAAAGGACGGGGTTTTAGAAATATTTGCCTTTGCCACAATCCCTTTGTGGGGAAAACAAGCGTATTTTTAACATCAATGGCCAGGAGCAATCTGACCTATATCTGTGGATTTCCTTGGTTTACGGAAAAACCTTGCCCATGTATGTATTCAAATTTAATAATATCCACAAGAAGTAGGTATTATTTTTTCAACAAAGGCCTACAAGGTTAGATCTCTGTCCCGGAGCACAAGAAGAATAAAACAGGAGCAACAGAGATCTGATTACAAATAAAACTCTTTGCAGGACATCAAGGATCCCTGTGGCGGGAGCCAAGAGCAGGCAAGCCCAGCCAGAACAAAACAACCCAATGTCCTGTACAGAAATCACCAGCAACTGGTTCGCTCATATGCCTATAATTTTATTTCTGATTTTCCTCTCTCCTGTCTCTATCCTGACTGAGGGAAAACTTCCTATAGGGGCATCTGAATGGACCATAATACTGATAACAGTCCATGGCAAACAAGGGAAAATTTCACCCTGATCAACAGATTTCATTACAAGAGTATAATTATTGATCACTAATGATGGGGACTCGTCTGGCACCAGATCGAGGGGATCCCAAAGATATCCTCTTGGGGTAGAATATACAAAAAAGATTGAAAACTTTATGGCAGGCATATGATGTGATATTTGTGGCATTTTCAGAAGGGAATACAAGGTGGTGTAGGGAGTGTCAGACTGACTTTGTAAAAGTTAGATCATTATTCCTGGTTTTTTTCTTTTTTAAATTATTTCTAGTTGAGAGAGAGAGAGAGAATCCATTGATTCACTCTGCAAATGCTTGCCATGGCTGGGAGTGAACTAGTGCCGAAGGTGAGAGCCAGAATTGCTGTCCAGATCTCCTAAGTCAGTGCTGGAACACAACTACTTGAGCCATCACTACAACACC
Organism: Ochotona princeps; assembly: GCF_030435755.1. Taxonomy (NCBI): domain Eukaryota; kingdom Metazoa; phylum Chordata; class Mammalia; order Lagomorpha; family Ochotonidae; genus Ochotona; species Ochotona princeps. The sequence continues at coordinate 21,890,023 of NC_080857.1, forward strand.
CCATGATCTGCATTAACAGGAAACTGAAGTCAAGGGTGGAGCTGGAAATCTAATTCAGGTACCCCAACATGGGACACAGGCATCTTAACTACCGAGCCAGACACTCGCTCCTCTTATTTTTTATTATACTTCATTAAAGTATAATAGACAAAATTGTATTTAAGATAGACAGCATAATGTTGTGGTATACACTGTGAAATGATTGCCACAATCAAGCTAAGTAATATACCTGTCATCTCATATGTTTGTCTTCTTTAAGGTGAAAATGCTTAAAACATCCATTCTGTGAGCAAATTTTAAATATATAATATTCAAGCACTGTTGTTAACTGTGGACACCACACCCTGCAGTAGATTCCCCAAAACAAGGTCATCGTGTAGCTGCAAGATTTTACCCTTTGACAAGCATGTCCTTGCTTTTCCCATCACAGCCCTGGAAAACAACCCTCCCACTCTGTTCCATGAACTTGTTTTACACAGATTCCACATAAAACAGAGATTGTGCGGCATTTGTCTTTCTAAGTTTGGCATGTGTCATTCCACACAATGTCTTTGAGGACTAGCCATGTTATACAGATGGCAGGGTTTTAGGCTGAAAAATATTCCACAGTGCACATATGCCATAATTTCCTTGTGCATTCATCCATCAACAAACACCACATTTTAACAACTGTGAATGATCATTCCTGTGATTGACATGGTGCACAGCTAGTTCTTTGAGACACTGATTTAATTTACTTTTTATACATATCTAGAAGTAGGAACGCATCGTGCCTTCTTAAATATCTGAAAAAGCACTTTACTCCAAGTAAAACTATTCGAGTGCCTCAAAATCTTCAGATTATGATATAAATACCATCCTCTCCAGCGTGCCCCAAGTATTTCTTAAAATTTATTGCGGTGGAAACACAGTATCAGCTTTTTATCACGGTTGCCTTTATTGTAACTATAGCTCCCATCAGTGAGATTGCCTCTACATAATGTGATGACTGATAATTCTTTGTCTGCAATAGACACTTCTGGCTGGGCCCTATTTCAATCAATTTCTGTTTCATGACTGTGGTGCAGAAGTTAAGACCTGATGGCCAACAGAACTCGATGTGTTCCATCACAAGGGAGTCCTTTGTCAAAAATGGGAATAGCTATTAAGGTCTTAAAACTGAAATTTTTGGGCCCGGCGTGATAACCTAGTGGCTAAAGTCCTTGCCTTGAATGTGCTAGGATCCCATATGGACGCTGGTTCTAATCCCGGTGGCCCTGCTTCCCATCCAACTCCCTGCTTGTGGCCTGGGAAAGCAGTAGAGGACGGCCCAAAGCCTTGGGACCCTGCAGCTGTGTGGGAGACCTGCAAGAGGCTCCTGGCTCCTGGCTTTGCATTGGCTCAGTCATTGCAGTCATTTGGGGAGTGAATCATCGGATGGAAGATGTTCCTCTCTGTCTCTCCTTCTCTCTGTATATCTGCCTTTCCAATACTAATAAATAGATCATTTTTTTTAAATGAAATTTTTCTTGCAAAAACCTGGATTTGGGCTTCTCTGGACCCACGGAGTGGACAATTCTACATGGTACCAACCCAGCAGAGCTGGAAATTGGCCACTGCAGGCACACATGATTTATGCTTTCCATTCACCCGAGTTCCTGCCCAACTCCTCTCTGTCATTCAAGTGATTCCTGAGGCCTATGGCTGCTTGTGCCTGTGACACCTGCAAGGAAACGACGCATGAGATGATGTATATTGGCCTTTTGCAATGCTGATGCTTGCCTTTCGCACTCTGAAGGGTTGGAGTTCATCTATTTACTGTCAAACAAGAGACTTCTTCCCTAAGCCTCAGTTTCCCCAGACAAAACTATAACATTACAGAGACCAAGTGAACTGTTTTCAAGTCAACTGTCATAGTGGCTTATACCTCCCATGTGCCCTAGAAGAACTCCAGCTGTTCAAATGTGTCCATTTGGGGTGTGAACTGCTCTACAATGGTGTATGCATCTCATGAAATCTTCCCTAAACGTCTCATTGTTAACCGCTGACACAATACACTACTCAAGATGCCAGTAGGCGCAGTCCCATTTTCAAAGGTCATATCCCTCTTTAGAAAAGTAACTTTGGTTAGGCCTACCAAATTAGACATTGGAAGAAATGGCTTCCAAAACTCTGACTCTGCAACAAGTTTGAAGTTTGACCAGGAGGAGACTATTTTGCTGATTGAGTTTCTGTATGAGTGTTAGAACAAGCTATTTGGCTATTTTTATGCTTATTTATGTTTATTTTCACTCTCCTCACATAGATTACAGGATAAAGCTTACAGTGTGGTCACTCCAAATACAGCCTCTAACTGGCACCACGTTCCTTCTAAAAATGCTCTGCTAAGGTAGGAAGAAGAGAGTGTGGGGCTTTTAGGAAGATGCATGTTCCGATGCTGTGATCAGAAGAATGAACTTTGAGATGCGTTTTTGAAGTATCAGGCAAGGCCGATGAACTACACACATTCCAGACTGCCCAGTGATGTTGCATGAAGTAGTTGCAAGCTGAGAGTGGCTTACTTGTGGAGTCCTAGCTCTCAGATCACCAACAAAATGACCTTGACCACATTACCAAAGGTCCTGACAGCTGGCATTTTTCATTCAATTACATGATCAAGACAATATCCTCTGTGTTGAGTTTGGGGGGATTAAACATGCAACCACCATATTTCTGTATCACGCTGCCTAACAGATTTGCGGCTGCATTGTGAATGATGTTGTTTCACACAGAAGCAAGAGATGCTACACTTTGAACAACATGTAGTACAGGGCAGTGTGGCACGTGTGACTGGAACAGGAGCTTGAATGTGGAAACTGCAAGTTTCAATGGCTAAACACAAATGCTGGGTAACAACATGTGTGTCTTTTCCTGGGGTGTGGGCATGGAAGCAGTGGTTTAAGGTCAGCAGGCACGATGTTTATTTAGCCCTATGGAATAAACAAAGGCAACTGTAATCCCCAAAGCTATTGTATGAGTCAGCTCAGGCTGCCCTAACAAAATGACAAGACTGAGCGGCTTACACAACAGAAATTTACTTTTTTTATAGCTTATGGGGCTAGAAGTACAAGGTGCTGTCAGGTTGGGTTCTGATTAGGCTGGTAGCCGGCGTGTTCTTGCTGTGTCCTCACATGACCTTTCTCCTGTGTGTTCGTGATGAAGAAGGTTTGCAGGGGTGGAGGAATCAGTTTCTGTGTCTCTACGTGTTCTTATAAGAGTGCCAAACCCAATGGGTTATTAATCCACCCTTATAACTTCATTTAACCTTCATGACTTTCTTAAGGGCCCTTTCTCTAAATATAGACACACGGAGGAAGGGGCAGAGGACAGCAGCAGGGGGTGGTTACCGCTTTAACCCATGGATTTGGCACCTGGGGACACAACTGAGCCTGCAGCAGCTATTCTGAACCACAGAGAGACATCCAGCAAGAGGTGAGTGGAATCTGATTTATGTTCCTGTTCCGAGCAGTCTGCCCTGTTGGGGTTGGTTGAGAGACAGTGGATGGAATGGGACGGGCCTACTTTTAACCACAGGCTCTTGGAGGAAATGGGTGAGAGTCCTGCTCTGCTCTTCCCAGCTGTGTGGCATCAAGCAAACCGCTGAGCTCCTGGGTCTGTGTGTACTCTCAGGATCTGGGCACAGTGATTGATATATGTGCTAGTGAGTTGTGGTGGGGTTTGCAATGCGGCAGCTGGCAGATGGGCAATAGACTGGGCAGCCTCTCTCCTGATGCTCTAGAGATCTTGGAGGTCAGCAAGGCCAGACAGGATGCAGGGCAGGGGTGCTGGGGAGGCGGGAGGGGGTGGTACACTCCGGGGCTCAAAAGCACTCAGTGGGGGAATTGTGAGGGACTGGAGTTCTGAAGGGGGAATTGTGTTCTCTCGTGGAGGATAAGGGAGGCAAAATGAAGCAAAAGGAATCTGGAGAAGGCTCTCTGGGGCTGGAGGAGGGTGTGGCCAGGAACAGCTGTGTGTGCAGAGAGGGCACAGGAAGACACCAGGGAGACAGGGCATGCTGTAGAGCCGCAGCCCTGCAGCCCTGCCAACCAAACCAGCAAGTGCTGCCTCTAGGCGTTCCCTGCATACCTGGACACAGCCTGCCTGAGCCCCGCCAGGAGTCAGCTCCCAACCCACAGCTGCATGAAGCTGCTGGAGCCAGCCAGAGGTCTTCGATGCGCTTTGTGGGAATAGAAGGGGCTTCCCCTTGGCCTGGCCTGGCCCCCAAGCTCCACCAGCAACAGCAACGTCTGGGAAGAAGGAAGAGGATCCCATGGGGCAGCTGTATGGTGAAGATAAGAGGGAGAGCTGGAGAGAATACACACACATTGGGCAAGTCCCAAAGTGAGCAGCCTGACCAGCCGGGGGCCACCTACAGGCGGGCATCACCTCCAGCCATTTGCAGGTTCCCTGCTGGGACAGTCCTTTTAAAAATGTTTATTTATTTATTTATTTATTTAAAAGTCAGAGGTACAGAGAAGAACACACACACACACACACACACACACACAGTTTTAGTTCCCTGGTTCAGTTCTTAAAACTGGTTGCTTCTTCTGGTTCCTTCTTCTGTTCCACCCATGTGGGTGGCAGGAGTTCAAATACTTGGGCCATCTTCTGATGCCGTCCCAGGTGTCTTAGCAGGGAGCTAGATTGGAAATATAGCAGCTGGGACTCGAACTGGTGCCCAAAGGGAATGCCAGCGTTAGAGGCAACTGCTGGTTTAACTCACTATGCCACAAGGCCAGACCCTGGGACTGCCTTTAACAGCAACTCAGGCTTTGCAAGAGCAGAGGAGAGAACAGCACAGGGGAACACACCTTGTAAAAGGAACCAAAGTCTTACCCACTAGAGGGCGCCACGCAAAGAACGAGGCGACCACTGCCAAGGTTTACCCATTTTTATTTTGTATAAAACAAGCTACACACAGATCCCCTTGCCCACCACGCTTCCCTCCCCCACAAGGAAAACCATACCACATAGCCTACACATGTCATGTGAAGAAAACGCCTGGAGGGGACCATGAACTACACCACCGGGAGGCCCTTTTTCTGTGTGCACACACTTCCTCCCGCCAGGAGGTGGGGCTGTCTTGTTCACCCAGCTCCAGCACACTGCGCTTTCAAGGCCAACAAGCCAGGGCCTCCTTTCCACCCCGAGATAACGTTCAGGGCAGCCTGAGCGCCCCATCAATCACACTCTGACAAAGCCAGACCCCTCCCCGTAGGGCCAGTGCCTTGCAGACCTGTCTGCGTGGCAAATACCCACCAGCTGCCAAGGTGGGCACTCATACAGGGATGCCAGGAGATGAGGCCAGTAGCCCATCTGAGGAGGGCAGAAGGCCTGGGCTCCCCAAACACTCTCGGGGCCACAAGGGCTGCTCCCAGGGTAAAGATGCTGCCACTGGCCACCATGGCTGAGGGTCATCTGACTAGGGAGGTCGCTTGGGCTTCGGTGGCTGCACATCCCCCTGAAGGCGAGGCACCACATGCTGAATTCCTGTGCAGCCAAATGCCTTGCAAAGCTAAGCCTGCACTTCCTTTAGCCAGATTCTTATCCTGTGCCTCTAGTGCAGACAGAAACAGGAGACCCAAGACCAGTGCTTCTTCTAGAATTGACCAGAAGCCTAGAAGCTCATAAGAAAATTTAAAGGAACAGGAGGAACCTCAGTTTGGATGAAACAAACAAACAAACTGTGTGTAATTGACCCAACTCCTCCCTCAGGCTGCGACTGCTGCAGAGGACAAGGGCAAGATGGGGGACAGGCAAAAGCTCCGCGTCAAGTCTCGGGGTCTCCCATGGAGGTTTGCAGGAAGTCAGGTTTCCTCCCCACTGGCTCCATCACTGGCCGGGACGGGCCTTCTGTCCTCCTCCCCTGCTGCCAAGGCCCATCTAGTTTTTACATCATTCAGAAGCTATACAAAATCATCAGCTTACCAGAGTCTGCTATAGACTTACTGTACTTTGAGCCCTGCCTATGGTTGCCAATGGCAGGACCAGACCATGTGACCTCACAGGGCTAGTACAGCCTGTGGCCCAGATGCTCCCTGGGTCAGCCACTAAACCTCTACTAAATAAAAGGCCCACTGGGTATCTTCTTTCTCCCTTCCTCTCAGGGTAGATGTTGGAAGTTTCCTAATGCATATTCAGTCAGGAGAATTTGCTTGATGGACGACAAACCAGGCCCAAGGAGAGCAGAAGGCAATGGATCCAGCGAGCGGTGGGGCCTGTGCTGGCCGCTCACCAGATGTGGCCTTCCGCTCTCCCCTCTCCCTCGCCCCACCCAGGGCCAATACCCATCTATTGGCAATCCAGTGTCCCTTGAGCAGGCCTAGGGCCAAGCGTGTCGGCAACTTCCCCGGTTAACAGCACAGAGCGATGGACTCCAGAAGAGAACGGCTGGAGTTGGCAATGCGATCGCAGGCTCCTAGCTCTGTCTGCAGAGGGTCAGTCTCCAAACGGAATCCGGGCAGGCTGAGGACGGAGGCTTGTGTTCTAGAAGTGTCCCCTCCACAGCAGGGAGAGGGAGGGGGGTAAACGAAGAGCAATGCCAACGCCTGTACAACAGAACTATACAATTTACATATATATTTATGTACAGTATATAAATCTCTTTCTTCTCAGTTCCAACAACACCCTTTCCCACCCCCCTCCCGCCCCACAAAAAAAAACCCTAGAAGTTGTCAGTAGCAGATCCAAAAACTTATGAGAGAGAATCAGCAGTCCGCCTTCCCTCTCCTTTCCCACTGTGGTGTTAGATACTGGTGTTTAAAAATGAAACCAAATGCAAGACACGCAAGGAAGAGTTACTGAAAGTGCAAACACGGTGGGCGTCATTTATGTTACAGGGGAGGTGGCGGGGCCGCAGGCAGCACTGGAGGCTAGGGGTTCCTTGGTGCATCCTGTCCCCTTGACTCTGCACCTGCGCCCTGCTGTCTGGCTCCTTAGACGAGGCGTCCTATGGGGAGAAGAAGAGTGCGAAAAGAAGGCAGGGAGGGAAGCAAAGAGAAGTTAGTGTTGGGTGTATGAGAAATCTCCACTAGAGCAGCCTTCTGCACCTGCTGTCAGATACAGGCTGGGTGAGGCACACGTCTAGACGTGCAGATCAGCACATTCGCCCAGCACATCCATTGTCACTCTCAGGTACCACGATGGCAACTGAAGGTTCCAGAGAACGGGGCTATCCTGGCACAGCTTGGGGCTGTGGGTACCCTGTACACCCTACCCCCTGGGCTGTGTTGACCTGACAGGTGGGAGGGCAAAGTGCTCCCACCTGGGGTCCTCCACAAAAGAACAATGGGAAACGAGAGCCTAAGAGGCAATCTTCCTTCTCACCAAGCTTCCCTGGGGTGGTGGGGAGGGTGGTGGTGTGTGGTGTGAAGAGGGAGCCCAAGAAGAAGGCAACTTACTGAGAGGGTTTGTGTCTGCTTGCTTTCCCTGGGGGAGGCTGCCAAGGCTAGCACCTGCAACGAATAGGAACACATGACACTCTGGGGACCTTCACCCAGGGAACTGCTAAAGCTTTGCACGCACCTGCGTCCCAGCCTAGACTGGACAAAAGGCTCGGGAAGGAGCCAGGAGGCGTGGGGCTGGGCTTCTTGTCCTGTTAGCATCATGACTCTGCCTGTGTGGCCAACACTGTCCAGCAAAGCCACCATGCAGAAGGCCAGGCCGGACTGAGTTCTAGGAGGAGGAAACAGACGTTGGGTGCAGAGGAGTTCCAGGCTGCACACCACTGACTGCGTGACCCCACAGCTCAGGGTCCCCCTTGTTCTGCCAACCTAGCTTAAGCCAGGAGAAAGAGGGACAGGCCACAAGGTGGAGGGGACACAGGCATATCCAATCTTGCAGGTGAGGTCACAGACACAGAAGGCTTAAGCGACAGGCCCTAGGTGGGTCACGATAGAACCAAGCTGGCTACTGCATATCCCTTCTCTGTGCCCTCAGGTGACTGCTCCTCCCAGTATGAGCAGAAAGGATTGCAATATATCCGAGGAGAACAGAATTAAAATAATTTTGGTGCAAATGAATTTTGAAGCCCATGAGTAGTTTTTCCTAATGCACATTTTTTTTTCGTGAACTTTTTGAGGATTCCTCATAAGCTTTCAGAACCTTCTTTGCATTTCAATCCTGTTTCCAAGCCCCCTCCTACAGAAAGAAAGCCTGTGGCAGCAGGACTGAGACATGGGAAGCGAAATGGGTCATCAGATAGAAAGCCAGTTTGTTCCACGGTGCTGCTTCGTGCACACCCAACCCTGAAGCCTCACAGTGACTTTACACAACAGTGATAAAGTTACCCCCAGGTTGTGATGGTGGGACTGAGGCTTGGAATACCCAGGAGCCTCACCAGGCTGGGCACAGGTTTCACATGGAGAGGCAAACTCAGACCCAACATGTGGCCAGGGAGGGAAGAGGAGAAGATGAGCCTGAGACAGGGGGGCCAGTATCCTCAGGCAGGTCAAAGGGAGGGATGGCATTCCTGAAATACAGAGGTCCTCACCCCCCTTGCCTGCAAGCTGGTACCAACAACTCTGACACAAGCACCAGCCACTTCAGATACAGGCCCGGACCTCAAAATATCTGGCCAACAATCCAGTGCGGGGTTTTGGTTAGTAGAAGAAACCAAATTTCCATGGAATATCCTAAAGTTTAACCTCACATTCCCCAGACTATACTTACTCTTAAACTCCACAGCCTGTGGCCCACATACCTCACTTTTACCCACCAGAGGGCGCCACATGACACCAAATGGCCAGAGTGTAGGGCTCATTGCCTGGAGCCACCACACAGGCAGGTGTACTTAAACTGAACACAAGGACCGAGGGGAACCACCAGCCTGTCGCCTGCCCAGGGGTGGGAACTTCTACCCATTTCTTTCGTGCGTTTTCTGTGTACCAGGTACTGTGCTGCCTCCTCTCATGACAACCTCACACCAAATCTGAGGGTTCAGGTAACTTGGCAAACATTACACACCGTTAAGTGTCAGAGTGGGGATGAGAAGCCAGACCTGCCTGACTCTTTTCTCTACTGCCTCATGCCTGAGTGAGGGCTCCCCAGGCTTCTCCTCATTTCCTCAGCAGCTATTGGGAGCCTATCTCCTGCTGTGCCTACTCTCTGCTATAACAGCATCCCAAGGTCAGGTCTGCTGCCCTGGCTTCCTCACGTGAGCAAGCTAGGCCTGCTCACACCAGGCCTTATATCCCACTGTGCCGGGCAGGTCCATTCTCCTGCAGGAGGAGCGCCTGGGATTCCTGAGGCTGGGCCAAGGGCCAGCAGGGATGCTGCCTCACGTGTAGCCTGGAGGAAGCTGCTACTACATGCCAGGCATGTCTCTCTCTGGCACTGTGTGCACCTGCAACCACACATACTGTGGTATGCACAGAATCGCAGTGTGGACAGACGAATCCTGATCCATTCTCTGTTGACTTGGCATTTCCACAGCCACCTGCCAATCCCATTCGACCAACCAACCCTACATCCCCTCTGCTTATCTCACGGCTCCATCCTCTGCACTCCCCAACCACACATGCAGACAGTTGTAGCTACAAACATGCACCTGTGCATACACACGATGCCCACAGGCATATGTACAAACTGCACAGGCCATGCACAATCAGTCATGCTCACAGGGACACACAGAAAGGTACAGACACTCATCCATGGGCATCCCTGGCTGGTGTTCAGGGGTCAGCAACAGTCCCAAAGCTCTCTAGTATCCCCAGGCTGGGAGACTGGGCAGTAGATCAGGCCAAGGAGGATGACAGTGGCACTGCCAAGCACCTCCCCAGGCAGAGCTTGGAAAAGTAACCTGAAACTCAGCCCTGCCCCAGCAGGGTGTAGGTTGGGAAGGAAGACCCAGATGACATGGCTCCCTAAGCAGCACACCCGCCCCACCCCTGTCCCTGTGTGCTTCCTCCAGGGTTGCACATCAGCTGGACTGGAAGACACCTGGGCTCTGAGAAGGCTTCAGGGGAAGAGTGGGAAGGACCCGCAGTTCCCACGCTCAGCCTTGCTTTGGCTTCTATGTGCAGTGACAATCGGAATTACCAGCCTCAGAAGGGGCCCACAGATGGGACTGCAGCAGAACTGTGACTTTTCCCCTGCTCAGCCCTGACATGCTCCTGGCCAGGTCTGACATCCACGCAGACACTGGACGGCCTCCTGCCTGTGCGCTATGAGATGTGTGTCTGAGTTTGAAACCCCATCTGTCATGAGAGCAAGTCCCTCGTCCATTCACTAACTTGTGCACACTTCAGTCATTTGACATGGGCTCAGTGGACCTCTGCTAGGTGCCCTGTGTGCAAGACGTTAGGAATTAAGAAAACAGAGGCCTGGATTTGAAGGGGAGATCAGAAGGTAAGAGCAATGCAGGGGTGGCCAGGCTGCTGAGAGAGGCAAAAGCCTTAGGAAGCAGAATGGCGATGCAAGGCTCCTACCGTTCCACACAAGAATGATTCCCATCACACCGATGAAGACACTAAAATGCAGAATGGCTGAGGACTGTCAGTGGGGCTTCTCCCATGGCGGAGGCTACAGCCATACCCTGGAATCTCAGAGAGCACAGCCATATGCAGGAGGAGGAGGTTGCTCAAGCAGGCTCACCCTAGTCAACCTCAGACCCCTGCCATGGAAGGCACAGGTTCACGCGGATGGCTCCCATAGCAACCAATCCACTCCCCCGCAAGCCGTCGAGCAGACACAGACAACCAGGAACCAAGGAATGCCCTTTTGCTCTTCCGGTGCCGACCATCTCAGCCTTCCCAAAGCTTCCACTTGAAATTAGTCAGCAGCACCCGAATCTGCATCTTCAGCCAAGCCCTTTCACCTGGACCACAGATCTGAGCATCCTTCAGGTGTTTCCAGCTCAGCAGGGCTAAGCTGCCCTGACACCTGCCCTGGCCGCTCTGCTCCTCCCTCCTGCTGTCTGTGGTGGTGCGTCCTGCTGTTACCCTCTCACACACACACACACCCAGTGCCCACTCACTCACCAGCCTGCCCTCTGTCCCTGAGCGTAACCTAGAACCTCATCATCTCTTGTCTGGACTCAGCCCTAATCCATACCTCACAGCTGCCAAAGCAACGTTCTGAGGCACAACAGACCCCATCCTTTCTCTGACGGAACCCCTACAGCAGTTTCCTTCTGTCCTTCTGAAGCCATACCTCTCCCCCTGCATCCAGAGACTCTCCAACATCACCCTGACCCTTGCCGCCCCACTCCCGTGCCTGCCGCCTGCACTAACAGCCTTCACTGCCTCTAAAGCTGATCCCCGTCTCCACTCCCCATTAGCATCTCTCATAACTCTTTCCTTGACCAGCTCCCACTGGCACATCAGGTGTTGGTTTAGAACAGAGATTCAAAAATATATCTGTAAAAAAAACTGAATCATAAATATGTAAAAGGTCATGTGGGCCCTGACAGTCTTTGGCTGATACTCATCTTTTTATTTAAAATAACAACCTTTTAAAAAAAAGATTTATTCATTTGAGAGGCAGAGTTAGAAAGAGAAAGGGAGAGACAGATACAGGGCTTCTGTCCATTGGTTTACTCCCCAAGTGGCCATAATGGCTGGGTCTGGGCCAGGTATTCCACCTGAAGCTACCACACAGTATCAGAGGCCCAAGCACTTAGGATTTCTTCCACTGTTTTCCCCAGGGCTCACTAACAGGGAGCTGGATAAGAAGCAGGCAGCTGGGATGCAAACTGGCTCTCACATGGCTTGCTGGTGTCATAGGCCTCAGCTTAATCCACTACATGATGATGTGCAAAAACTGGGGTGCAAAAACTGGGGTGGGCATCTGGCCTAGCAATTTTGCAGGTTAGGGAACCTGTACCCTGTAGCAGAGGGAACATCTGTGTTCCAGACCCAGCTCTGCTCCTCGTTCCTTCTTCCTGCTAATGCGCACACTGGAGGCAGTAGAAGAGGACTCGGAAACTTGGTCCCTGACACCCACGTGGGAAACCTGAATTGAATTCTAGTCTCCTGGCTTCAGCCTGGTCCAGCCCAGGCTGTGGTGAGCATTGGGGAGCGAACCAGTGGATGTTAGGTCCCTTACTATCTCTCTCTGGGTAGATCTGTCTCCAGAATAAATAGAATAAATGCACCAATACTTAAAATACAAATTCTATCACTTTGCCCACAGGCCATGGATTTGATCAGGTGTGTGGCTTGGTGAGCCATGGTTTAGAAAGTCTTCATTTTCAAAGTGACCCAAAGTTATCCACCCAGTGAGTGATTTAGGGGTCCCACAACTTCATCCACCTGTTCTACCACATTGGTGCTTAGCAAATTCCCATGCTTGGTTCCTCTTCCTGGCCTCCCGGACTCCTTCCTGTTGCTGAGTATGGTCTAGTGACTGACTTCTAGCCAGTACAATATGAGGCATCATGTGTGCCATTCCTAGAGCTAGCCCACGAAGCTCTCTCTCTCCACTGTTGCAGGCTGATTCCCTCCGGTTCCCTGTGTGTGCAGATGACTCCAGGCGTGACCCTTGAAGGCACACAGTGAAGACGAAAAGACAGAGTCACTTGCAGCCTGGTTCTCAGGGTGACTCTGGGGAGGAATCACCTTGCCAAGTGTTTTTCCTACACACACACACACACATACACGCACACACACACACGCACACACACACCATGCTGAACCATTCTATGAGCAAGAGAAAACATCTGTGCTCTGTTGAGCCATGACACGTATGGCTCTACTTGTTACTGCAGCTTGTCCTCACTAATACATCCTCCCAAGGCACTTATCCCAATGCAGGAGAATATTTATTTAAAAAACAAATGTTTCTCCTGAGTAGACTCTGTAAAGAGAAGGCTCTAACAGTCCGCCCCGCCACTGTATCAGGCATGGTGCAATCCCAGGGAATAGTTGTGGAATACGAAGGCTGCTGGTGCTCACTGAATACGTGTGATGTTAGAGCCCTGAGACCCTGCACGGTACAGCCAGGGGACCACTCACCTTCTTTGCTCACACCCAGGCAGCCCTTCAGCTCAGGCAGGGTGATGGCCTTGTCCTTGTTCAGGTCGCAGTAGTCGGTGAAACGCCGAGCACATTTCTTGGGCTTGGCTTTCTTCTTCACGTACCGCTTGAAGGGCTTCATCTCTCGCTTGTTGATGTCGCCGCTGCTGTTGCTGTCCAGCTGGCTGAAGTACCAGTGCACTACACGCTCCTCCAGGGTGTGGCTGGGATCTGGCTCTGAGAACCTGGGCCCAGAGAACACGGCTTAGGCTCTTGCAACGGACGCTCAGCCATCCCGCCCTCCCCACCCCCTCCAGCCCGCAGCGACTCTCTCCTAGGTGGCCAGAGGCCAGGACTCCTACTACAGTTCCGATGTAGCTTGTCCCCATCAAAACGTGTGCTGAAATGTGATTGCCGAGGAAAGGGTGTTGGGACACACTGAGCCTGTAAGACAGTTGAACATCTTTCTTGCGACACTAGGTTAGCTCTCATGAGACTGAATTAGCCAGAAGCGTCTGGCTTCCTCGGTGTCCTTTTCCTTGGTGTGCACCCATTTTTCCTCCTGCTTGCTGCCATGAATGGAAGCTGGATGAAGCCCTCTGCTCACCAGAAGCAAAGAAGTTGCTGTCCCATGCTCTCGGACTCCCAGAACTAAAGTAAACCTCTTTAATTTATAAATTAGTTTCAGATATTCTGTTCGAGTGATAGAGAATAGACGGAGATGGCACTCACACCGGACTCCAGAAGTCAGGAAGAAATGACTTCTCCAAGCCCAAGACCTCCAGATGCTCTCAGGCTGGGGTAGTGTCAGGCTGTCCGGTCCCACTTGAGCCTCATGATTGGTCCATTCTTTACACGGGCCCCACCCCCTGTATGTGCACCTTACGTCATGGGCCTTCCCCATCCTCTGCCACAGCCAGGTATGGCTGACTCCCCTAAGCAAGCCACAGCTGGATTCTGGGCTGTCCTTCTCCCAGCTCCACATTCGCTACAAACTGCTCTTCATGCGCACATGTGTATATGTGGTTGGATGCGACTGTGGTAAAGGGTGTTCCGTGTGGCCACCACCTACTCAGTGCCAGGCCTGGTCCTAGGACATCAAGGAGGCAGGTGCACCTCTCCAGGAGACAGAGCTAGCAGTACGCAAACAGGCAGTGACAAGTTGAAAGGGAAGGTGGATGTTCATGGCCCCTCACCGCCTGGTACCAAGAGAGCAGGAATTGAGAGAAAGTGACAGCTGAGATGGATGAAAAGCCTTTCAAAGCCAGCCAGCCTGGGTCCTCCTGGAGTCTCTCCAGCCTGCAGTTTTTCCATTAAGAGCTCTGGGATGGAACCAGGAAATCACAGGTTAACCAGCACCCCAGGGGGTCCTGCTGAGGAACATGGAGCTAGAATTATCCAGAACACCTTCTGTCCAGATGGCACAGTGACAGCCGCATCTGGCAAGACTAGGTGTCTGACTGATTGTAAAGTTACAAGATCAATTTTAAATTTTTAAAACCTTCTTAAATTTTAAATTTAAAAAATTTTTTTTGTGCTCTACCTTTCCCCCCAAAGCATTAGGGTGGTAGCTAATATTTACAATTTTTAGACGCTGTGTCCGCTCCAGAGGGCATGACTGGATGGAACCCCACAAGAACCATGGGTCCAAGTTCTAGGCACTGAGTCAATATCATTCAGGCCCTAGCAGCTTCCCCTGGGGAAGGAAACAAGTTAAAGTTGCGAGTCGCGTACTTCCAGGTGCTAGGCACTAGGACAGAACACGTGCCCACCGGGGTCAGACGATGGGGTGGAGGGGCTGCAGTTACACAGGAAGGGGCCTCAGAGCAGAGATTCAGGGTCTGTTTGCACATCCTGAAGCTGTTCGTAGTAAGAAAATATTCAAGGCACTTGCCAAAGACACCCTACTTTCTTTGAGGTTTGCAGAGTTTTCCAGAAAGGAGGGGACCATCTCTGACTTCTTCCCTGTGAAAAATCCATCAAACTTCAAAAGTCAAAGAAAAAGAGTTTCATTACAAAAAAAAATAAAGGGGGAGGGCATTGCGGCACAGCAAGTTAAGCTGCGGCTTAAGATACCCACAATGTAATGCCTGGTTTGAATCTCAGCTACTCCATCTCTCTCTTTCTCTCTTTTAAGATTTATTTTATTTTTATTGGAAAGTCAGATATACTGAGAAGAGGAGAAAGGAGCAGAGACAGAGGGGAAGATCTTCTGTCCACTGATTCACTCCCAAAGTGGCCACAAAGGCTGGAGCTGAGCTGATCCAAAGCTAGGAGCCAGGATCCTCTCTTGGGTCTCCCACATGGGTGCAGGGTTCCAAGACTTTGGGCCTCCTCAACTGCTTTCCCAGGCCACAAGCAGGGAGCTGGATGGGAAGCAGGGCCGTTGGGACATGACCCAATGCTGAAATGGGATCCAGGTGTGTAAGGTGAGGATTTTAGCCACTAGGCTAT
Source organism: Ochotona princeps (assembly GCF_030435755.1). NCBI lineage: Eukaryota > Metazoa > Chordata > Mammalia > Lagomorpha > Ochotonidae > Ochotona > Ochotona princeps. The sequence continues at coordinate 21,905,451 of NC_080857.1, forward strand.
CCCACCAGGCCCTACTTCAGACTTCTGACCCAGCTTTAGTCTGATGTGCCCAGGAGGTAGTGGATGATGGCCAAAGTATTTGGGAACCTGTCTTCTTCCATTTGGGAGACCCAAGATGGAGTGTTTGGCTCTTGGATTAGCCCTGGCTGTTGTGAATATTTGGGGACTGAACCAGTAAACGGAAACTCTCACTAACTCTCTTCTTCTCTCTTGGTCTCCCTACCTCTCTTTCTCTGCTTCTTCCTTCCTTTCTACCATACTGCATTCCAAACAAATAAGCAAATCTGTTGAAAAATAAATAAAGATACAAAGCCAGACTTCCCTGTTGTATGCTCAGCCTTAAAGCAGTGCCTTTCAGTGTTCAACAGGTGCCCTGGGCATCCTGGACTGATGCCAAGAGGGCACAATGAATGGCTCTGTTAAAGGAATTTCTCCCTGGCAGGGCAGATCCAGGGACAACCTGGGCACCCAGAGGCGGGGGGTGGGGTGCACCTAGGTGTAGCCCCCAGCTACCTCTGGCTCTGTGGGACTCTGAAACCAGGCTCAGGAGGTCTTTGCATCAGGTGTGAGGTTATTCCCTGCATAGCTCACCTCTGGTCCTGTCCAGGGCACACAGCTTATGAGTGCTTTCTCCCCAGCAACAATGACCTCGGGACCTCTCTGCCAGGTAATGCACGCCTGGGGGACAGGCATGGAGTCCCCTGCAGGATGCAGGTGACACAGGACACAGAGCTCCCCACTCCTCACCCCAATGGCCTCTGCTTTCCCTGGGGACCTGAGGAATGATACAGGCTGTGGAGGAGTAGGTTGTCGCCATCTGGGGAGTCAGAGACCTTTCCCCTGTGTTCCCTCCCACTGGGAGGCCACCAGGAGAGCCCAAGGCGAAGGTGGCGCTTCCTCTAACCTTTAGGCTCGGCATCGCGTCATGTCTACCTAGGCACAGGAATAATACGGTTTCAGTTGCTGAGACAGGAAGGGATGAGGTCACCAGCCTGGAGGCCCTGCCAGGGAAGGCTTGCTGCCTCCACCATGCGCTCCCGGGGCTTCTGTCTGTCCAGTTCTCAGCAGCGCCATTGATGGAGCCCCTGTCGCGCTCCCCCACACCTCCCTGAGGGCTATTTTGCAGCAAGAAGCAGCTCCTCCCTGGGATGCAAGTGCTCAGAGTTTGGGTTTTTTTCTTTTCCCCCAAGCCAGACAGCTATCATCATTCTCACCAGTCAGCTCCTGCCCTTCTCTCCCCCTCCTCCAGCTCTCCCTTCCTGATCCATCTCCCTGCTTGCCTCACTCCCACCGCGCCTGGGATTTCCAACCACTGGCCTTCAATCCCCATCTCCATGTTGACCACTAGCAACTTTCTTCTGCTATCTTTTAAAACCTCTGTAACTTACACTTCCACTGGCCTCCGTCCTGGCACCCCTCACTCACACAGCCAGCCCCTGCAGACCACCGAAGCAAGGGCTGGTGGCCCTGACACTGAGGTGCCATGGCCTTCCATGGTCCTTACAACTACAGGCCTTGAGCCTCTCTGCTGCGGATCTCTCCACAGGCGAAGTTCAACTTCTACCCAAAGAAATATCCAAGTTCCTTCAGAAATCGTACAGACAGACACACCCAAAAGGAACCAAATCCCAGTCTGGAAGCTGACGGTTCAGCTCCGTGCTGGTGTGTGCCGTGAACTCTGGACACTTTCAGTGGCTGCCTGGTTGACTTGCAGCTACAGGAATGGGAAGACCCTCGCAAGCCAGGTTCCTCCCTGCACTGGTCCCCCAGTGCCCTCTCCCTATCCCAGAGAAAGGCAGGGACCACCCTTCTGCGGCACTTTCAGTTTTGTTTCTGCACCATCAGCCTTGCCAGCCTTGGCTGCAATGCGCAGCTGGAGAGCCAAGTCCCATTCACCACAAGGGAACCTGTTTCGGCCAAGAACTGAGGCCCAGTTCTGCTGTGCTCAGCAGTTTCAGACAAGGTAAGGCAGGATGGGCTGTGGGCAGCAGCCAAGCCAAGCAGACCCACAGAACCCCATGTGCACTTGGGTCTGGGGCTCAACAGCTGTGCAGCTAGGACCAGGAAATGCCAAGTCAGCCCCTGCTAGCCTCTTCCTTGTAGTGCCACCTATTGGCAAGAACAGAGAACAGCGAGGCTGGGGCCACAAAGCCATCCTGCTCTCCTTGAAGTTGGCCACCCAGAGCAAGGAGAGAGCTCCGCTTCTCTAGAATGTTCCACTGGCTGGGATCTCAGAAATCGTCCTTGGCACTAACACATGCAAGAGAGACCCAGGGAGCGAGCCACGTCCTGCTGGGGGAAGGGGCGGATAAGGGAGAACTCAACACCCAAGGGTGCTGTTTGCAGGGTGTTCTTTCCCACGCCCCAGCCCCAGACGTTTCTGCCGACACCCTCCATTCCACTTTGCCTGTTTTTACAGACTTGGTCAGAGTGGCTTTTCAGCGCTAAATCAGGCTAAAAGGCAGAAAGAGGGAGCAGCCACCTCCAGCTCTTCCGCCGCCTACATCCGACACATCTGGAAATGCTATTGGTTGCACCGCAGAAAACCAGGGAGCCACCCCTCCCCCTCACAATCTAGGCTCTCCCTGCACCCTGCCCGCCTTGCTCCCGCCCAATCCCACTTGCACAGCCCCAGAAGGATGATGCTCCAAAAACACCCCTCGCACCCAGTGGCTCCCTGCTGCCCCCTGGCGTGACTCGGGAGACGTGGCATGATCTGGGCGCTGCCTGGCTCTGCAGCCTCACTTCTGGTTGGTCCATAACCCACATTCAAACTTAGGCCACATTGCTTCTGACAGGGCCTCCCACATGCCCTGCCTGCTCCATATTCTGTATTGTATGGTTCCCTGCACTGGGACGGATTCGCCCCCAGCCATCCAAGTGGGGGCGCTGTCCCCTCTGTAAGTGACAGGGCAGGTCAGATATCACCTCCCAGGTCAAGCATGCCCTCAGTGCCTTTATTACCACACTGACTTTGTGGTACAGTGCCTGAGGTGCACATGTCTCCTCTCCATCTTCACACATCCCCAGAACCTAAGCAAGGAGCCCAGACCAGGAGAGGCTGGGAAATGCCAAGTCAGCCCCCTGATGCCTGAGTTGGTGCAAAGCCAGCACTTCTATGCTAAGAGGACACAGGTCAGGGAGCAGGGGCCAGGAGGGAAACACTTTCTTCTTTGCACTGTTCAAACACGCCCCTGCCCCTTCTTGTCACTGTCTGCCACAGGCCTCAGCTCAGGGACAGTCTCTATTGCCAGAGACCAGCAAGATCTGGCAGACATCAGATGGGGTGTCCTTATCTGGTGCCTGCAATCCAGCCTCTGACCCTGACCTTGAGGGCACGGCTTCTGCTAAATGTGATGGAGATACTTTGGAGAACTTTAAACCAGGAAAGCCAGCAACCCCAACCAGTAACCCCATACAACTGCTCCTCTCTCTCTCCTTCTCTCTCTCTCTCTCTCTCTCTCTCTCTCTCTCTCTCTCTCTCTCTCCTTCTCCTTCCTTGATTTCTAAATTGTTGCTTGGCCCATCTTGTCTTTGATTAAAAGTCCAGCCTTTAGGTAACACAGCTACCCAAAGCAGTTCCAACCTTTCATTCCAAGCAGGGTTAAGCTAAGATGAGTCTAAAATGAAAAACACATTTTGGAAAGAATATTGAAAAAAAATTTTTTCCCAACTCTAAATTACACCAAAAAGAGAAGGTTGGAAGATATGCCTTCCCCAGGACACACAACTATTATACGGGCTGGTGCGGTGGCACAGCATGCAAGTGATTCACCTGCACCCTGGTATCCCATATGGGCGCAGGTTCAAGTCCTGGCTGCTCCACTTCTCATCCAGTTCCTTGCTTGTGGCCTGGGAGGACAACAGAGGATGGCCCAAGTTCTTTGGCCCCAGCATCCACGCAGGAGACTAGGAGGAAGCTCTTGGCTCCCAGCTTCAGGTCAGCCCAGCTCCAACCATTGCAACCATTTGGAGAGTGAACCAATGGATGGAAGATCTCTCTGTCTCTGTTTCTCCCTCTCTCTGTAAATCTGCATTTCAAATTAAAATAAGCAAATCTTTGAAAAGACCATTACCAACTTTATAAGTTCAATTTTCTATTCAAAAAGTCCCCTCAGCCTATGGTTGGACTTCCTGGCCTGGGGCAGCAACATATCTTGTCTGTGTTGCCCTTTTCTGTGCCAGAACCATGCCACACCCCAGTGCTTGCCTGGGAGCCAACAGGCTGGCATCTGACAGCTTGCACTTTAGGGCTGAGGCAGAGTAGCCCAGCAGGAATGCCCAGGCCTGGCATTTTCACCTCCATGCCCTTCTCTGGTAGGCTTTCCTTCTCTTCTAAGGCACAGGAACACAGTACCCCTCCCCTCAGCTACAGGAGATGTGGTCCAAGACCCTCAGGCAATGCCTGAGACCACAGACAGTGCCAAAGCATCAGCTCCCGGAACCACTGTTGCACCGATGATTTCAGGGGGCTCAGGGAATTGTGAGCACACAGTCACACAGTGCCGCTCAGCATCATGTCCTCCACATAAGGAGACTTCCTGCCTTTTTAGGACCAAGCAATATTCCATAGTGTGTGTGCATCCCACTTGCCTTTTGGCTGTTTGCACATCTTGACCCTAGGAGCATCTGTGTTGCTCTAACCCCTGCGCTTTCAGGAAGGCTGCGTTTATCAGATCCATGGGGCAGTGGTGGGGGCGGAGGGGAAGGAGCATGACAGCTGTGCACAAAGTCCCGGAGCCTGCCTTAAGTCCATACCCAGGGGTGCTGCACACTGCTGCAGAGCTGTCAGGCTTGGGCCTAGGGGCCAGGGTCTGTCCTAGTGGTATGCCTTCCCCTTACGGACACCAGCTCCGGCTCCAGGCAAATGCTGGGGGACTGGCTCCCCTGCCTGGGCAAGCCACAGGACACTCAGAAGTTCCTGCCACAAGAAATACCTGCTGTACTGCAGCGAGGAGCCCAAACCCTTTGCCCTCCATGCCCACCGCCATGGCCTGGCCGCCACCCGGCCCACTCCGACATCATCACTGTAGGCTGATTCTGCATCTGCTGTCCTCTGCCACCCACCTCCTGCTGTACTGAGCCACAGAGAGGTGCTTTTTTGGGGTCACAATGTTTCTTCTTTCTTCCAGGAATGACCCTCTCAATGTCTGATTGACTGAGTCCTACCCATCTATCCTTCAAAACTCACCTCCACTGGCACCTCCTCCAGGAAGTCTTCTCTGATTCCCCAGGCTGAGTTAAGCATCCTTTTACCATTCATCCACCTCTAGCCCCCGCACTCCCCACATAACTTGCTAAGTATATACCATGGTATAGGATGCTTTCTTTCAAAGGGAGGGGACATTTCTCATATTCCTGGGAACTGAGTCCTAATCCCAGTGCCTGGATCATGGTACATCACCCAAAGGTGCTAAGTGGATGCCTGCCTGCAACCAGCTGACAAGATGGCCCCAGCTAGTGACGCCCAGCGATGCTGGTCCCAGAGGGAGAGTGTGTGTGTGTGTGTGTGTCAGCCTCTCATCAGGATAACTTCATGCCACATCTACTCCTAAACTAAGTGTGATTCCGGTTCCTCGGCCCAGAGTCTGCTGGAGTCTCCAGAGATCGCAGAGGCAGAAAGCTCCCAGTTCTTGGAAGAGGAGAAAGTCGCCAAGGGCAATGTACTACCCCCATCGTCCCCGCCCCCGGTGGACACCCTTCATCCTTCCTCCCACTCAGGACTCTCAAGCCAACACATTCCCTCTGCGACTGCACAGCTGGAACTTTCTAGACAGCCCTGCGAGTCATAGTTCCCAAAGGTCAGGACAGGAGAGGGGCTGGAAGTTTGTCAGCAGAAGAAACAAAGCCACAGGGACAGTTTCAGGAAAAGGACAGGCTTCCCGCTCTTGTCCCCTACAGATCCTGCCCATCCCACCTCCCGCTACCAAGCTCAGTCCTGCTCACATTCTCACCTCCCACCTCCAGTGGGCGCTGCTGAGTTAATGGCCTGAACCATGTCGGTGGTGAGCGCATCCAAGAGGCTGGTGATAAATTCCAGTTTCTTCTCTTCTGGACAGCCTAAACGATAAAATGAGTCTGAAGACAGATGCCAGACAAATAATCAAAGAAACAGCCTTTCTCAACTATCATGCATTCCCAAACCTCTTGAAGCCCTCCTTGTCCAGCCAAATCCACTTTCAGGATTGTTTACTGCTCAGATGATTCTTATAAGCCCCCTAATTCCTCTACTCCCGTGAGACGATAAGACCAAGTGGATAAAAATGCTTTACATTTTCTTCCACTCCACACATTTTGGCTGAGAACCAACTTGAACACTTTGTTTGACACTGCAGACACAGTAGTGAACAACACACAGGGCCCTTCTCCTTGGGAAGCCCAGACATTGGAGACGCGAGCAGATGGGCAGGAAGTCACCCTAGAGTTTGAAGAACACTGTTTAAGAGGTGAGGACCAGCCACGGAAGCACACGTGGAGGCAGAACTCTCAGTGGTTGGAGCGGGCACTGCGGCACAGCAAGTTAAGCCAGTGTTTGCAATGGCAGCATCTCCCAACAGAGTACTGGTTTCAGTCCTGGCTGCTCTGTTCCTGACCCAGCTCTCTGACATTGCACCAGGACAGGCAATGGACAATGCCCAATTGCTTGAGCCCCTGGCATTCATGTGGGAGACCCAGATGGAGTTTCAGACTTTTGGCTTCAACAAGATCAAGATCTGGCTGCTGCAGTCATTTGGGAACCAGCAGGTGGAAGCTATCTATCAATCTGTTTATCTATCTATCTATTATCTAATCTATCATCCATGTATCACTTTGTGCTGCCTTTCAGTGAATAAATAAATCTTTTTTTTAAAAAAGAGCCCCAACAGTAAACAATGACTTGTTCAAGAACCTCCTCTTTGTCCACTACTCTCCCACGCAGCTTGGATTAGAATTACAAAATGTGCCTGGTAAATGCCCCCAAAACTCTGTTCTCCTTTTCCTCACTGCTCTGTCCTAGAAAGCACAGATGCCCTCCTCAGTGACAGGCATTTTCTGTATGTACACCCACAGGGCTGGGCATTGCCCGAGACAACGCCCAGCACACAATGGGATGGGATAGAGGCGTGTCCCCATAAGCTCACGACTGCCAATGGCCCTCAACAGGGCTCATGATCCTCCTCTCTGTCAGCAGTCCTGTTCTCTACCCAAACCCTCCAGGTGTCAGGTTCAACACATGTGATCAAGAAGGCGTGAAATACCTGGTGAACTCCCCCTTGCATCCTCACATCACCTGGCTGTGTTCCATGAGAGGCTCTGTCGGAACTATTTACACCAGAGCACTTCAAAAAGTTCATGGGAAAATGGGATTAAAATACAGATTTTGTTGCGAAGACAAAAATTGCACTCCATGCTGGGGAGTTCATGAAAAATACATGTTATGAAAAAAAACTGTTCACGAATTTTAAATCTTCAGGGACTGGTGTCATGGCACAGCACGTTTAACCTCTGCCTGTGATGTCAGTAAACCATATGAGCACCAGTTCGAGTCCTGGCTATTCTGATCCAGCTCCCTGCTAATGCTCCTGGAAGGCAGCAGAAGATGGCCAAGTACCCATGTGGGAGATCCAGGAGAGTTCCTGGCTCCTGGCTTCAACCTCACTATGGAATGAACCAGTAATGGAAGATTTCTTTTTCCCTGTGTCTCTCCCCACTCTCTATAACTCTGCCTTTCAAATAAATAAAAGAAATATTTTTAAAAATTCAAATGTGTGGTACTAAAATAACTTCTCTTTTAATTTCATCCTTCCACAAACATTTTAAACTCTCCCAGTATATGGATGGATTCCTCCAAAGTCTGTTCCTCCATTTTGTAAGGCTCATGCAGATGTTGCCCACTAAGTTAAACCAAGTACCAGGCACCAAGTAGAATTTTAACTCCCACTAGGGGAGGAGGAGGAGGGTAGAGAGAGGTACCTGGCCCCATGACTTTTCCCTTCTGACAGGGTAATTTCCACCACGCTGTGTGGCAACCCCCTGACTTCCAGGACTCGTTCCTCCCTGCCCTCACTCTGGAGCCAGGCTGTGTTACAGAAGGGGGCTCTAGTTCCCACCAGCACTGATGTAAAAACACTGAGATTCCGTGACTGGCAGTGGCTTATCAGGATAATCCTTTGCCTGCAGTGCCAGAATGCCACATGGGCTATGGTTCAAATCCCAACTGCTTTGTTTCCTATCCAGCTCCTTGCTGATGCACCTGGGAATGCAGCAGAGGATGGCTCAGGTCCTTGGGTCCCTGCATCCACGTGGGAGACCTGGAAGAAGCTCCTGGCTTCAGATCAGTTCAGCTCTGGTCATCACAGTCATTTGGGGAGTGAATCAGTGGATAGAAAAATCTCTCCTCTCTCTCTTCCTCGCTTTTTAAGTGTCTCTCAAATAAAGATAAATAAATCTTAAAAAAAAAAAACTCTGAGATTCCAGATCTCTAATCTCTAGTAGCAGCCCAACATGGTGGTCATCTGGAGGTCCTGAGCCCCTTTTTGTGTGTCTTCTGTCACCCTCCGTGGTCATCCTGTGCCACCAGGCACCTCTGTGGGACAGGTGACAGACCCAGCCCCATTCATAATGACAGCTCCTCCCTGCAGGCTGTCTTCTCTTCACAGTCCTGGAAAAAAAGTGATTTATAGACCCCCTAAACATGATGCCAGGGGTTGGAAAGGACTGGAGAACTGCAGAGGCAAGATTTTAATTCAGTGGAGGAGAAAGAGACCTCTCATCCACTGTCTCACTCCCCAGATGCCACAATGGTTCAAATTGGACCAAGCTGGAATCAGAAGCCAGGAACTCCATTCATGTCTCCCATTTGGCGTACAGGAGCCCAAGCGCTTAGGCCATCTTCTACCGCTTTCCTAGGCGCATTAGCAAGCAGCTGCATCAGAAGTAGAGTAGCAGCACTTGAACCTGTGTTCTGACAGGAGATGCTGATGTTGTAAGCAGCAGCATCACCTGGCTGTGCCAAAATGCTAGCTACAGTGACTATGTTTCAACAATAGAGGCGAGACCAAGAGAGAGAATCAATGTGCTCAAGAGTATAGGAGAAATTAGGGACAAACCTCAGACTGGGATGCAAAGCCAATGGCTGCTGGTCCCCCATACCTGCACTGCCTGCCCAGTAGCCCCCACTTCATCTCACAGACCAGGAAGACTGCGGGGAGAGCAGCTTTCCCATGTGGAGGGGGTGCAGGGACAGCAGGGGCAGCACATCTCCCACCTGGTAGCTCTCTGTCCTTGAAGGGGTCATCTACCTCCGCGCTCTTGGCTCTGGCGTCGCTCTCACAACTGGGCATCACGTATCTGAGAAGAGAGAGATGGTGCTGAGAGGGGTTGGCAACTGAGACCCATTCAGCCACTGCTGCCTGGCAATGATCTGAGCTGTTACTGAGCCTACAGCGCCCAGGGCTGGCAGCAAAACCTCCCCTCAACAGCCGGCAGCCCCGGACAACTTCAGCAGAGATGTTCCTATTGAGACATGTTTGGCATGTCACTTTCATCACTCAAGCACAATTGTGTCACCTTAGATCTGCACCCGGGGTCTCTTTTAAAGCAGAGAGCCCCAGCTGGCGGAGCAGACATTTCTTACCAGAAAATGGGCATTCAGGGAGCTCAAATTCTTTTCCAAGGCTCCTAACCAGGAAGGAATGAATCTATGACAGAATCCTAATCCCAGATTTTTTCTATCAGATCCTCATCAGCACCACTTCTGACCTCCCTGCCATCCAACAAAGGCAACGAAGCAGGCAGGTGCCAGGACAACAAGCGCTGATCCACTTGCTTGGGGCCCGGGCTGTAGGACAGGCTCTGCATGTGCTTACCGTGTTGATGTCCCAGGCAGTGGGCGCCCCGTGTCCACTAGCACACACCAGCAGTAGCCAGTGGACTGGTGACACTGCACGGGCTTATACAGGCCCCCAGGGGCACACTCGGGGATGACAATGCCCTCACGGGGGTTCTGCCGGGCCTCTTCCAGGGCGCTCTGCCTTTCCTGGTCACAAGAATGGACTTTCTCTGCAAAAGAGCACACAGCCTGGCAGTGACTCCCACTACTGTAAGTTTCCTCTCCCGTCTTCTCTGTCTAGCACCCTATGTACATACGGCTTCATCCCACATGACTGATGGCTTGGCTGACAAATCACCAGGGAGAGGGATGGGGGGAGGGAGAGAGAGAGAGCTGTGTCTCCCACAGCTGACAGGGGAGAGGGGCCTGCCTGTGCCCACCCCCATCCACTGCCAGACTTTCAGCCTCCCTGACCAACAGGCCATGCTGCAGCTATGAACCAGCCAGGGCCTCCTTAGAGTAGCAGTTCCCCCAACCTGTCCCACCCAACCCCACCCTGGGAGCAGAGTTTCCTCCCTGTTGTCAGCTTGAATTCCACTGATGCATGCTCTACCAGCTCCAAGAGAGACAGTGCCAGTGGCCTGGCTACGCTACGAACTGAGCAGGAAGTTCCCTCCCTGGAGACAGCTTAGGCCTGGATGTGTCAAGACAGAACCATGTCTGCTGGCCTCCTGTGGATACTCCAGAGGGAAGGACCGGCTCCAGCTCTGCCACAGCTAAACCCAATAGCCACCTGCTGCATCCATCTAGTGAGAATGAGAACAGACCCACTGGGAAGATGACCACACTCAGGACCCTGGGACTACATGAGCATGGCTGAGCTGCCACACCTGACTTCCTGGAGCCAAGGCCATGCTAAGACAGTGTACGGTGGTGCTTCGTGCCAGGCATGTCCAGCCCAAGGGGCCTCACGCCTGTTCTGCTCTGTCTCTGAAAATGTGACTCCATGAATGCTACTTCATCAAATTGTCTTTCAATTCTATTTTTTCCCAAACACTTTGGAGCACCCTCACAGAAGAAAAGAGTAAACGCTTAATCTGCAGGTGTGCTCAGAGATGCGGAGTAAAGCCACTCTGTCCCCGGGAGAAGTTAGATGATGGAAAAGCCGTTCTTCCTCTCCTTGACAAACATTACCAGCAATCCTCATCATGCGGCAAGGGGGATGCCTCCTTGTGGACACAAAAATACCTCAGGGCCAGGGGACAGTATGTGCAGCACATGTACTATTAAAACACAGTTGCCATTTAGAAAATGGAAACCTATTGCTTTCACAGTGCAAACGGAAGCAGCTGGAAAGAATCCCATCAACTACAGGAAAAGGAGTTTATGAAGAACAGCAAGCATCAGAGTTGGGATTCTGCCCACCACTGCACTCTCGGTGCCCGCCAACAGATCAGCACCGAGCAGCAAGCTTAGGAAAAACAGAGCGAAATGGAGTGGCAAGAGGGACCTGAAGGAACCTGTCTGAAAGATGTTGGATTTCCACTTCAGCGCTTGGCCAGCATGGTGCCATGGCAACATCAACTGGCTTAGACAAGAGTGTCTCAATAGCTCCTACGGCCCCCAATTTGGGAACCTATCTCGTATATCACTCCATGAAAGAGGTGACAGGAGAGCAAAGCAAAGGAAAACTTCTCACTGGTACCACGTTCAGCTAACAACCTCTGACAGAGGCTTTAAATTAAATCTCTCCAGGCCGACCTCTACAAGTCGTAAATCAGGCTGAGAGCCAGACACAGAGAGCCAGTTTCCCCAGCACACAGACCATGGTAGACCCAACTTCCCACACCCTAGGGGCTCCTGAAACCCACAGAAATGTGCACTGGGGTTGTCCATGAGGTGCACGTCTGTGGTCTTGGCTTTCATGATGCGTTTCTGGAAGGCCTTGAAGACTATTCTGAAATGTTTACAGTCAGCTTCTGGAAAGTTCTAGAGAACATGGAAACCATAAAAATGATGAAGTTCCCTAAGTGAACAAATACAGGTTAGCACAGAGTTAGAGAGAAGGCTGAATGCAAGCATAAGAATTCAGTATTTATTCTCTTTGTCCTCTATGAAACCCCATAAGAATGAGAGATGGTTCATCACAACCTTTGTGAAACACACTGTTGGTTTTCCAACAACATCTCCCTTGAAATTATGTTTATACTAGTAACAACACAAGCAGATATGTCAAATGTGCTCAGTGGAGACCTAAGGTCTATGCTTGGCCTTGTCCCTTTGCCTATCCAAGGTAAACAAGGAAGCTTAACTTAGGAGAGACATAAAATTTCCCCAAGTGCATGCAGCTGGGAGAGAAGGAGGCTAAGGATTTTAGTCAAGGGTTCCCGATGGCCAAGGCCAGCTTGCTAAGCCCTAGACAGCATCACCGTCAACTATCCATGGATGAGAAATGCATCTACCTGCAGAGTGGGCTCTTTCTGGGTTCTGTGTCTTACAGATCACCTGAATTTGCTGGGCTCAAAATGCAGGGTGTTTGGTACAGCCCGGCTGCCGCTGGGCAGATGACATCCTGTGGCAGCACCCTGTCGCTTCTGTGCCTCCCAGTTTTGCTTCAGAACTAGAAAACCCAAATCCAATGTATAACTCCCCCAGCACAAGAGAACTGTCAAGCGAGTAACAGTGAGTGACACCTCGTTGAGTGTTTACCATGGAAACAAACACCTGCATGAACTGACTTTAAGCTCATCAGAAGCCAGTAAGAGAAATGTTGCTGTGATCTTCATTGAACAGAGAACACAGAGAAAGATCGGCTAACTCCATCTGAGTCAGACAGTCATGAAGGGGCAGAGTTGGGACTGGAGCCCAGCTCTGTTCTTCCCCTCTGCAAATCTGAATATCTTCTAGCCTTCATTTCCCTTTACTACTATGGTAGATCATGAGCCTGGGTCTGCACCTGACATTAGGCCCTTGGGTAGACCCTGTTCCTTGTCGATTCTGACTTGTTTTGGCCGGCGATGGAATGGATGAGTAACAATGGGACTAGACCAGGGTCTGCAGAGTCCTGCATCCACTTGGCACTTTCTAGGGAGCCATGAACACAAATGAGTGTAACCTAAAGAAGCAAAGCCCCCGACAGGAAGAGGGCAGCAGCTCTGCCCACATCCACAGTGGCTGTAGGCGTGTGCGTGCAGATCATCTTAGACAGTCCAGCTCACAGATACTCTCCCTGGAAGCATTCAGGAGCGAATTCAGGTAAAGCAAGTCCAAGTCTCCCAGTAAACCCACAGCCATGTTAAAAAGGAAGGACAGCCAGGAAGCTGTGAGGTGCATTGCCACACAGCAACAGCTAACTGCAACGTCTAGACTTGCTCAGCTCTCCGTCAGTCTCCCCTTGAGTGTTCCCATAGCCTCCGCAAAGCCTTTCAATCGATCAACCAGCCAATGATTCCTGCAGCGCTTCTCCTAAATCAATTATTCATGCAAAACTCATCAGTGAGCCTCAAGGGGCAAAAGCTCATCTGACTCAGAAGCGGGCTTGTCCTTGGAACTGCTGTCACCTTCTGCCTTGCTCAATCACTTCCCAGATGAATCTTCAAAGTCACATGTATCAGTTTTCCCAGGTGCCAAGAAGTCATCTTCCGGGAGACAAGAGCACAGTTGTATTTCAAGGGTCTCTCCAGATGTGGACACCCACTAATTCCAATGCGCTCACTCTCGCCCTAGGAAAGTCCAAGGACATAAGCCAAGAGGAGAATCGGCCAAGGCCATCTGCACACACTCAAAAGTCACAATCAACAGCAGGAAAGAGGAACAACCAGGGCTGCCAAGGCTGGGGCTCGAGCATGTGGAGCCACACACACACTTACACACCTACCCCTGGGATGGTGCTGAGAGAGACTGAGAAAGCCAGGTTATCCCCGTGCACCAATGAGTAGTTTAAGCTTCACCCACAGAGCTCTGGGAGTGTCAGAGAAAAAAACACAATAGAAAAGCATCCCCAGTAAGAAATGCAAGAAAATGCCACTAGACAACATACAGTCTCTAGGTCATCCAACTATGCCTGACACCAGGCAAAGGAGACCTGGGGTGGAACAGCAATGGCAGAAGGCAGAGGAAGCACAAGGGTGAGCCACATGGACAGGAACCCTGCCTGCATGCCCAGGGCCTAGGTCCTCACACAGTACACTGAGACAGGCTAGCATGAACAGCCATCTACATGACTGGCCTGGGCCTCTCCATTCTACCTGGTAATTAAGAGCAAAGTGGATGTGGAAAACCTAATCCCCAGCTAATCCCCAATTGTGGCTTTAGCCCAGAGTTTATCCTTCTGTCCTGGGAATCGTTCCTTCTTCATCATCTTTTTCTTCCTCTACCATTTTTTTTCCCTAAGCAAAAACAGCCAACAAACATAAACACGATAAGATTTGAGTTTCAGCTCCTTGTGTTGTTCTTTCTTTCTGGTGTCTGGTCAAGGAACTGTTGAGGGAAAGAACAGAAAAGCTGCAGTCTGGCTCGGGCACTGGGCACAGGAGTTCAGACACCCCTTTGGATTCCCACACACCATATCAGAGTGCCTGAGTTCAAGTCCAGGCTCAATTTCTCAATCCAGTTTCCTGCTAATGCGCACATTGAAAGGCTCAAGTGCTTGGGTTCCTGCCTCCCGTAAGGTCATTGGTGAGCCCAGGCTTTGTTTCTGCTGTTGTGGGCATTTGGGGACTGAACCAGCAGATGAAAGATCTCTAACTCTCTCTGTTTCCCTCTCTCTTTCTCTCTTAAAAACATGAAAATAAATAACAAAAACAGAGGAAAGTTGAGGTCTGGTAGCCTAGCATGCAAACACCTCAAAAATGCTGTCAGTGTTTATACTGGGCCAGCCAAGGCGTGAAATTTTTGGAGGAAAAAGATGGGAACTTCACAATGTTGGAGGCAGGAGTTGAGAGGAGTGGAGAGAAAAAACCATGGTTGGAGAAGGTTTGTATCACCCAAAGTACCAACAGAAAACATGTTCAAGGCTACTCCGAAGCATTCGCAGAGAAAGGCAACTAAAAGATAAGGTGCATCTTTCATGAACTTGCCCATTTCCGTATTTGACATGAAAGGAGACAGATGAAGGCAAAGAAACAGAAAGAAAGCTCCCACCTGGTGGCTCACATGCCCCAGAGGCCCCCAACAATCAGTTCTGTACCAGGGCTAGAATGACCTCAAAGTCAGGAGCCAACCACACCATCCAGGTCTCCTACAGGAGTGTCAGAATCCAGTTCCTGGAACCGTTACCTGCTGCCTTTTATGCTCTGCATTAGCAAGAAGCTGAAGGCAGGAGCTACAGCTGGGAGTCATACCCAGGCATCTTAAATGCTAAGCTGAATGCCTGTGCCTGCCACAAGTTTTTAGAAAACCTCCCTCTGTGTGTGTATGTGTGTGTGTTTATACAAGAGACTCCCTCTTAGCCAATTTTCAGCAATATCTTATCCGTGGTCAACTATGGTTTGAAAATATTAAATGGAAGATTCTAGGAATGAACACTTTAAAAATTTTAAATTGTTGTTCTGAGTGGGGTGATAAAGTCTCATGCCATCTCTCTTGGGACATGAACCATGGTTCTTTATCCCACATGTCCATATTCCACCCTGCCTCATCCCACATCCCATGGCAATAGAGACTGCATTCACATAGCTTTTTTTTGTTTTTACCATATACTGCTATAATTGTTCTATTTTAGTGGTAATTACGGTTGTTATTCTCCTATGGCACCCAATTTGTAAACTGAACTATTCATGCAGGTGGATGTGTAGGAGAAAGTGTAATGTACACAGAGCGTGGTTCTAGCCACAGTTCCAGGCACCCACTAGGATCTTGGAGTGTAGTCCCTATAGATACAGATGGGCTTCTGTGTGGAAGTGCATGAACACACCCGCACAGAGAAAGATAGAGACATCTTATGGAAGGAGCTGATGTCACTGTGGACACTATCAAGCCTGAAATATATAGGACAAGTCAGGAGGCTGGAAATTCAAGTGAAAGTGATGGAACAGCCTTGTGTCCAAAATCAACAGGGCAGGACAGCAGGCTGGAAACTCAGGCAGGAATTGCATGTGGAATTTAGAGATAAAATCCCTGTCTTTGCTCTGAATCCCTTCAACTGTTTAGAGGAGGCCCATTCATATTACAGAACACAATGTATATCAAGTTTGCTCAGCTTGCACTGTATGTACATGTTGAAATCTTGTACTGTGCTCCATAAAAACATGCAAATATCACATGTTAATCAAAAATTTTAACTAAATCACTTCTTTAAAAACCTTTAAGTCAAAAAATCATAAATGTTTAGCATTTCCACAACCAACTGCACAACAATATCTAGATTTGTGTTTGACCATTAAAATGGACACAGTAACCAAGCCAAGTTCAGACCTAAAATGGCTCACAAGACAAATGAGTGCAAGACAAAAGGCCAATGTCTCAGAGCACCATACGCAGAAAAACTGAGGAGAGTCACGGGCCATAAAATGGACTGGGTGGACGCCCAGATGAATGATGCAATCATCCCAGAAAAAGAGGCTGTCCTCCTCAAGGGAGCTCTGTGGGCATTTAGGGCGGCTTGGGTACCCCAGACAAGAAAGCTGCTCACAGTACAGAAAACAGAGTGGGAAGCTGACAAGGCAGTGTCCTGAGGGAGTGAGGCCCAAAGCAGGAATTAGAGTCACAAAGGTGACTGGGACTCAGCAGGAGGAAAGTAAGATCCAGGGCTTCAGTGGACTTGGCTTCTCAGCTTGGCTGTTTCTGTGTGTGCTCTCTGCAGTGGGGCCACATCAGACAACAGAAAGATCAAAAACATTCCATGCAAACACCACAGGTAGGAAGAACCAGCCATGAGCTGGTAACCAACCTTTATGCAAAATATTCCTCCTTCCCCAAGGGTTTCCTTAACAACCCCCACCCTGGAGTGAGGCCAAGGAGTACTGCAGCCCCTGCTGAGTGTTGATGCCTCAATCTGCCCTGAAACCCTTCCCCTTGGCCTTGAGTTCACCAGGATGTATGCTCCATAGCCAGGAATCTGTCCACGTCTCCCACCCCTTTGCCACACCCACTCTGGCACCCAGCTGCCAACTCATGAGAGAACCAAGGAATCTTAGGTATCCAGGATTCATTAAGAGTATTTAGTCCAAGCGCTCCATTATGGTACCATGCCCAGAATTCTCTTTTAATCTGATGCTTTGGAGATGGGGTTGCCCACTGCAAAATAGGTCTCACACAGTGAGGATGAGTCCATAGGGGCTGAGAAAAGAATATCTCTCCCCTTGACACATCCTGGGAAATGCTCCACTTAATCCTCAGTTCATCAAGCCTTCAATTTTCTCAGGGAAACAAAATCAATTAAAAGGTTACCCAGCCTGAAAAGTGAGAGGTACTGGATTATGTTTCATGGCCAAAGGAACCATTCTTTTGGGCCAAGAACTTTAGGGAATCCCTAGGGTCCTGTTTACTACAGTAACCCTGAAACCTCTTCAAATGCTTCCTACCAATGTAGCGTCTCATCAAAAATGAATGAAATGCTCAAATATGACTCCAAAGACCACAGTGCATGTCAAAAAGGCCTTCTACATCCCAACATGAAACTCCAGGGGCACAAGACATTGTGCAACTTCTGCTCAGAATTCTTTTGGCTCACATATGCACCTGCCAAGGGGGTGCTTTCTGGGTCTTTCAGAATTGCTGGGTGGCTGCAAAATTAGTGGAAGAAAAGAGCTGCAGAAAGCAATGGATGGACAGGCAGGGCCAGGTTTCAGATAGCAGAGCTTGCTGCTGGGGGAAGGGCAAGCACCGGGACTGGAGATGTGGCGCTTGGATCTGGAGCAAGTCGTCTTCAAGTGATTTATGGGAACTCACTGAGCAGGCCCTTTCTGTGTGTTTAGCCACATGGGGTTTTTAGCACCTAGGGTTCCAAGCCAACTATGTGAATCGGTTATTTTTCTTACTTTGTGGACTTGGCGCTTTTGCACAGGAGGGGCTAAGTGGCCCCCGAGGATCATTTTTCCAAGCCCCATTTGCACAGAGAGTTCCATCATGCACATTGCTGAGCCCCACTTGGCCACAGTCAGCTCCTGAGGCTCGATGCCCACATGATTCAAAGTCATCCAAAAACCCCTCTGAAAGAGGAGAGTCCATACACAGAACCTTGGCTGGGGCCTTTCTTGGGAACAGGGTCGCTCAACAAGCCCAACAAAGAAAGGTCCAGAGCAGAGGTCCTGCTAGAATTGGCAAAGCCAAAGTCGCTGGCAAACAGATCAGCTCAGGTGTGTGTTCAGTTGTCGTGGGGCGGGTAGAACAGAAGCAGATTTTGTGCAAATTCTAAAATAATTTTTTCCTGTCAGAATGAGTTTTCTCATCTTTGTTAAGCTAAAATGCTTCTTCTCCTCCATCAGAAAAGGAAGCAATAAAGAACAACCTCAGTACCCACTCGTCACCTACAAGGGGACCTTGGCAGACTCCCTGGGGAGGCATTCCTTCCGACTGACCAATTGGCCAAGAAAACAGTTGCCTGCAGCCCCAGTCCAGATTTTAAAAATAAGAAAAAAAAAAGGCTAGCATAAAAGCTGAGCAGGATGGCTGCTTCCTAGTGCCAGCTGCCATTGAGGGCAGTCAGAGAGATGTTCCTGGAAGTGGGACAGATATGGGGCTAACCAGGCTTGCTTGGCTAGGCTGAAGTGACAGAAGGCGCTTATCATACTCCACAGATCAGCCACATTGGATGCTTCGGCCACCATTTCACAGAGGTCAACAACCTTAGAACAGAGGCAGTGCAACACAGCAAGCAAGAGCACAAGCTGAGTGTGGCGTTGTGCTATATCAGATTAAGCTGCTGCCTGCAACAAGGACATCTCATATGCACCAGTTCAAGTCTCAGATGCTCCAGCTTCAATCCAGCGACCTAATGTACCTAGGAAAATGGAGGAAGATGGCCCAAGTTCTTGGCTCTTTGCACGCATGTGGAGACCAGAATGAAGCTTTCGGCTCCTGGCTTCAGCCTTGCCCAGCCAAGGTGGATGGAAGATCTCGTTCTCTCTCTCCATCTCTCTGCCTCTGTCTCTCTCCCTCTCTTTCTGTCTGCATCTCTGTTTGTCTCTCCTTCTCTATCTGTAACTCTGCCTTTCAAATAAATAAATCTTTAAAAAAAAAGATTAGCTTGGAGTCATTGTTCCAGGCTTTGTAATTATTGATCCCCTGTTAGCTCCATGAATTTTGGACAATTTTTTAAGTTGCTGAAATCCCAGATTCCTTCCTTGCAAAACTAGAATAATCCTAGCACATGCTTTAAGGAGTCATTGTGAAGATTCAATGAAACAATACAGGGGTACTTTTCAAAGTTCATGGGAAATGAAAGTGAAAGACAAATTTAAGGGCAAGTAATTCAGTGTAGCGGGTTACGATGCCAATTGGCATGCTTGTTCCCATATCAGAGTGCTGGTACGAGTCTTGGTTACTCTGCACTTTCAGTCCAGCTCCCTGCTAATGCATCTGGGAGGAAACTGAACACGGCCCAAGTAGTTGAATCCCTGCCATCCATTTGGGAGACTCAGATGGTTCAGATTTCTGGCTTCAATCTGGCTCAGTCCCAGCTGTTGCAATCATTTGGGGAATAAACCAGTGGATGAAAGATCTCTGTCACTTTGCCTTTGAAATACATAAATGAATAAATTTTAAAAATAAAGGAACAAATCATTTAAAAACGATAAGTTTATTTTGGTGCAAAAAATTAAAACCATATGTATAGGAGGGGCTTCCAAAAGTCCATAGAGATGAATATTATGAAAAATATACAAGTGTTTTAATTTTATTTTGCACAAAATAAATTTTAATTCCATCATCAACAATCTTTTTGGGATATTCTTATTCACTTAAAGACAAATAATTTCTATGATGATTTAACTGGTCCTCCAGAGCAGAGTCTTCAAAAAATTTGGAGTCAATACAGTGCTCCCAACCTCTTCCTACAAATGACCTTTCCTCTCCTGGGCTGCAGTGACTGACATATCTGGAGATGGAGAGGGAGATGGGGTGAGGATAAAGAATTCAATGTGGAGAGGATGGTGATGGAGAATAAGATGATAGAGATAATGGACACGGTGAAGATGGAGATTACGGGGATTGAGAAACAGAAATAGATGGAGATGAGAGAAAGTGGAGACAAGCTGGAGACTGAGATGGAGAGGGAGACAGAGATGAACTCAGAGTCAGTCTTCTCTTCACAATCGTTATGCCAGCAAACCAAAGCAATGATAAAATATTTCTATTCTAACAAATGTGGCCTGTACCACTGTCTTTTCCTTTGGTATCTCACTGCCTGAATGGGTAACCCCTTCCTCAGATACACCTAACCGCTTCTTTGGACCCTCTTCGTCCCAGATAGAGGCCTTGATACCTAGTGGTTGTTGATTCACCCCACGACCATGGACCAAAGCCTCAACAGTTTGGTTCTTACTGGAACTCAGGTGGTAATCCTACATGGTTCCCAAGCCTGTCTCGCTGTAATGCTCACTGCCTGACAACTAGACAAGACCAGGTGTACTTCTCCATGGCTCAGGCACTCAATTGGCACTGAGCTTCCCAAGTTCCAGTGCAACCCAAGCAGCAGGAGAGAGCTGAGTCGAGAGCAAGACTGTCTGCTGCTTCCCTCATACCTCAGGCCTCTTTCCAGACTTTTGCTATGTGGCCCGTGAGCCCCACCCATGCTGTGTGTCTCAGAGGCCCCATCTTCAAGCAGAAATGAGCTCCAGGCACTGACTGTGCAACTCCTCCCAGGAGGGTTTGCAGTTGGCACCTTACATAGGGTAAGCTGTCAGGCTGAAGCATCATGGGGGAGATGGTGTGTGGGCAACTCACACACCAGCTAGCCTATCTCAGTGCTTGCTCTATGCAGAACCTAAAATGGTCACTCATGGCTCACCACGGTCTGAGGGGGTGAGGGAGAACAAGATACAAACTTTCAGAGGTTTATTTTTTTTTTCCTCGAGGACAGATTGGTCCCAGAGAGTATAGAAGCATTTTTTTTTTCTTTTTAACATTTCCCTAGAGCATTGCTGACTCATACCCACTCTGGGTTCCCATCTCTGTTGACTCACACTATGAAGTGAGCAGATACAAACTCAAAAGAATAGGAAATGGTTCACAATAGTTTTGCCATGACCAGTGCTGAGAAATAGTAAGCTGTCCTTTTCTAGCTTTTCCCAGTAACTCCATCAGCCTTGGCACAAATGGCTCTGTATTTTAAGGAGCAAGAACTGATAAACAAAACCTCAAATGAAGAGGGAGACACAGGCATACAGCAAGAAGATAAACAGAACTTCGGAAAGTTTGTGGCAAATGTTTCATGAAAAATTGTGCATGGGTTTCAAAACCCTTTGTTTTTTTAAATAAACTTATCTTTTAAAATCCTATTTTACATGAGCTTTTTCAAGTACCTTTGCATTTCTCAGTTTGTCGAAGTATTATAAATGCATTCTTTATACCAACGTTCAAGGTCTAAGTGTGTTGGTAAGGTGGATGGCTCTCTTGCAAACTCATTTCGCAAGGAAACACAGAACAAAAACTCTCATCAAAGCAGAGCCCACTTTAGGTTTCTAGTAGACTGAGATGAGACGAGCTCATTGCAATGGGTGGGTGGGGCTTCAGAGGGGTTTTTTCCTTCTGTTAAGATTTTATTTGAAAGCCAGAATGACAGAGAGGGGGAAAGACACACACAGTGAGAGAGAGAGAGAGAGAGAGAGAGAGAGAAGAGAGGGAGAAGAAAGAGAGAGAGATCTTCCAGCTGATGGTTGACTCCTCAAATGACCACCAGAACTAGGTCACCCCCTAAATCACTGTGATGCCCAGAGCTGAGCCAGGCTGAAGCTGGGAGCCAGCAACTCCACCCATTGATGCCAGTGCCTCAAATACTTAGGACACCATCTGTGGTCCTCCCAAATGCACTGGCAGGGAGCTGGATGGGAGACAGAGCAGCCAAGATTCCAACTGACACTTTGATACAGGATGCTGGCATTGTAGACAGCAGTACTTAACCTGCTGCCCCACAACCCTAGTCTGATCTTCAGACTGTTAATAGCAGAGATACTAAGGGAAATATTAGGAGGTGCGGTTTTGCTGTCAAATACTGAAAGGTATGCAAGTTCACTTTGAGAACAGCTGGTCCAGAAGTCCCAGAGGGAGAATCATGCAGTAACCTCCCTCACTCTCTCTGTAGGCAAACAGTGTGCAACAAAGGAGCCATGCAATTAGGAAATCTGATTTTACAATCAAGTGAAAATGGACTGTGGGGCTAGGCCCTCTGGGCCCTCTATAGGTATATATTGGTCTCCTCATGGAAGGGGAAGCTTGAGAAAGAACAAGGCTTTCATTGCCAAGAAGAAAATCATAAAGATGGTCACTTGTTCCCAATTCAGCTCTACTGGCCACTGTTGACCAAGGCACCTGCATAAGACAGATGAGCAAGACACTCAGAGGGCCAGTTATAGAAATAAACATTCAGGGTTTGTTTTCATATAGACATTTTAAACACACACAAGCCCAGGCCCGTCCTCAGCTGTGAACATTGCCGGATTACTCATTCTTCCAATCACGTCATGTACAGGAGTCCAGGTGGCTGTGGGATATTTGCTTACAACGGCTACCGCTGGTTTCCTTGTGAGCTGTTTATTTTTCCAGGCCTCAGGTCATTACATCAGCCCATGGTTTCTAGGCGGATCTTGACTGCTGGTCTGGGGTAGGGGAACCAGCCAGGAGATGCCATTGCCCCAGTGACCCCCACCCCACACCCACCCAGTCTCTTCTCTGGCAGGGGCAGCTTCCCTGGCAGGAGCATCTTGAGTAAGACAGGCACACCCAAACTGTGAACAGGGGGCCGAGGCCTAGAAGATTACAGCCTGATGCAGGCAGGCATGGTCAGGGGCAGGTATGGTGGCTTGGGCAAGCACCAGAGACTCTCCAGGGCAAGAAGAAAGGGATATCATTTTTGAGGTAGAATTTTAAGAATTGCATTTTCATATCATATCCCCTATTGATTGCTTTGTCTACAGGAAGCACATTGTTTCATTCAAAAAAAGATTTATTTTGTTTTTATTGGAAAGGTAGATATACAGAGAGACAGAAGGATATACAGAGAGAAAGATCTGTCTGCTGATTCACTCTCCAAGTGGCAGCAATGGCCAGAGCTGAGCTGATCCAAAGCCAGGAGCCTCTTCTGGGTCTCCCATGTAAGTGCAGGTACCAAATGGTTTGGGTCATCCTCCACTGCTTTCCCAGGCCACAAGCAGAGAGTTGAGTGGGAAGTGGATACAAACTGGTGCCCATGCAGGATTCCGGTGCTTGCAAGGTGAGGATTTAGCCACTAGGGTATCACTTCGGGCCCAGTTTCATTTTTTTAAAATATTCATTTAATTATTTGAAAGACAGAATTATAGAAGGGAAAGACAGCCAGAGAAAGATCTTCCATCTGTTGATTCACTCCCCAAACAGTTACAATAGCCAGGACTACACGATGTTGATATCAAGAGCCAAGAGCTTCATCTGGGTTTCCAATGCAGGTAGCCCAAGCATTTGGGTCATCTTCTGCTACCTTCTCATGCACATAATCAGGGAGCTGGACTGGAAGTAGAATGGCTGGAGCTCAAACCAGCGCCCATGTAAGATGCTGGCCTTGCAGGTGGTGGCTTAACCGGCTACATCACAACATGGGCCCCAATCACTCCATTCTTTGAGACACCAGAGGAAGTTCTACTGACCAAAGAGTCAAGAGAAAAAAGGTATGATCCTTCTGCATGGAATTCACAGGCTCAGGTTCTAAGACTTCTTGAAGTCCCTGGTCTATCATAAATGAAGTTAACAAGGAAAGAGAGGCAAGAAAGAGACGGAGATGCAGGCAGGGAAGTCAAAGCTCTCCACCAGAAGCTACAAGACCTAAGTTTAACTCCTGACTCCCTAGGGCAGAGGGAAATGGGCTGTGGGCCTTGGTAGCATTATATGTTGTACAAAGAGTACAGCTAAGGATTGTACGACCCTGTTTCCTGAGACATCTCATTTTCCCAGAAGAGAGTTTTGTTGTGCAGAAATAAAAGGACACATATGTCACAGCCGTCAGAATGTGTCTGCACGTGGTCAGCTGAGAAGCCATGGGGTATGCAATGAAGAATTATATGAAGTCTAATTCTTGTCATTTATTTTATCCCTTTTCCCTCTTGTGTAAAATGTTGGGGTTTTAAAAAAATATCGTACACTCTTGATATATTAAGAAATGCCTTCCCGCTCACAAAAAGTCAGCAGGAGTTCTATTTCTCTTATAAAAGCAGCACAGAGGGTCTAGCCAACACTCATCTGTGAGAGGATGCTTCTCTCAAGTTCAAAGTGAGCTGCTCAGATATGCTGTCTCTGTGCATTCAGAGAGAATCCCTGGGGCAATGACAAAGCGAGAGGGGAAAGGTGTGAGGGAGATGAGAGCAAAAGAGAATAAGAGCAGAGAAGCCAGTCTGTTGCTATGGAACCTGCCAAGGTCTGAAGAGGCAGCACTGACCACAGCGAACCCGTGACAAAGCCTTAAAAACAAGACCCAGAGCTTCCAGGAGGAGGGAAGGGGCCTGGGTACGTCTACAGGCGTGTGTGTCATGTTATTGCAAAACTGCAGCTGCCCAATGGATCCTTTCCAACATCAACAGTCTCTAGGCCAGAAAACAAACCTGGCGTCACAGGGTCTGAGTGTGAAAAAGGATGTTTGGGGTGTAAAAGAAACTGGGATCTTATTTTTCCTCTGGGAGTCTGTTGAGAAGAGGAGCTTCTCTCAGATGGGCTCTGCAGGGTCCATGCCATCCTTCCTTCCCAGGTATCTGAAAGTCACCTGAACGCAGAAGTTTCCATCAAACTCTAATGGAAACGTCTCAGGTGTTTGACCACAGACCAGCAGAACCAGGTGCCCAGACATGAGTTAGCATTAAAGTCTAACGCACTTCTCACTAAAGCAAATACAATCATGCAAAAAATGGCTAGCATGTTACATAAAGACACTCTAACTCAAGAGTAGCCATTCTTGGGGTTCGTATTGTGGTACATCAGGTTAAACTGCTATATGTGATGTCAGCATTTTATACGAGCACTGGTTTGAGTCCTAGTTGCTCTGTTTCTAATTCAGCTTCCTGTGAATTCACCTGAGAACACAGGAGAAAATGAACCAAGTTGTTGAATACCTGCCACCCATGTGGGGAGATCTGGATGGAGTTACGGGCTTCTGGCTCCCACTGGTCTAGCCTTCCTTGATGCAGCCATTTGGGAAATGAATTAGTGGAAAGAGACTCTGTGTGTGTGTGTGTGTGTGTGTGCAAAGATTTCCTACTTCCCGGACTATGAAAGCCAAACACTGGGCTGCTTCCTTGGCAATCCATCTGATGAGCATGCACCAGAACAGGATATTACAGCTTGAAATGGTACATTTGAAGTGATGAAGAGTTCTGTGAGGTGTTTCAAGACTGCTAATGCAGTTGTCCCTGGTCATCTCAGTAAACATCTCAGGAGCTACAGTCCTACTTCTGTTTGGTCTACAAGGTCACAAAGACAATACCCTAATAACACTCCCATCCAAAATGCTTCTATTGCATTATACGCAATGCATGAATTCTAAAAGCTTTTTGGGGCCCCAAACAATGTTTCTTTAAATTCTACTTTCCATGAACTATTCAAGTACTCTTATATTTTGGGCTTTGCCGACCATCCAGGTTTTATCACAATTACTTCATTCTATGCCTGTGGATGAAAAAAAAAACTATAGACAATATGTAAGTAAGTAGCTGTGGTTGTGTTCCAATAAAACTCTATCTTCCAAAAAAATGCCTTTGCAGTACCATGCCTTACATATACATTTAGCTAGAAAAAGGTCTACAGGCACTAAGCAGCATGAGCATGATGGAGGATGTCCCAATTCATTAGGAGAGTTATCAAGACTTAGTAATTAACCTGAGTTTCAATTTCTCCCAGGCAATTGTTAGTTCTGTCCTACACACTAACCACCCAGACACCACTTGAGTCAGCTGGGGAGAAGTCAAGGTTACTGGGTCATCCCAACAAAAAGAAGGTGAGTGTGCCATCCTAAAAACCATTTCTTACCAAGGTCCTATTCCATGTGTACACCATGGCAACAGAGGGATGGAAGGCAGAACTTGAGAGGACATTACCATGTTATAACACTCAGAGAACATAGCATAAAAAGTCAGGCACTCTTTTCTCAAAGATAATTAAGTTTCCCCAGCCCAACTGCTTTCTACCTATGACCCAAGATAAGTTACTTTCTCTCTCCCAATCACTGAAGCTTCCTCCACGAGACAGAGATGATTGTCAGAATTAGCTCATAGGGCTGGGATGAAATGAATTCAAATAAGACAGCCACTGTGAAGATCCACAGGACCCGGCACAGACTAGCCACCACGACAGTGCTCTTCTGACCTTACAAATAACGATGATGCTGATGCTCCTCTTGCATCCCATCTCAAAGCAGTGACGCACACTAATATAATTCTATAGTTTCTCAAAAATTGGTAGGTAGCAGAAACCTTACACCCAGACTTATTACCAAGATGAAGAAATCAACTAATGTTAGATCAAAAAGAAATTCACAGAGGCAATTGCAAATGAGTGTTGCAGATAAAAGGTGCAATACAGTTCAGAAAGCTCACTCTCATGTCTACCATGTGGTCACAGAAAGAGAATTATCTCTCTGTCTGGATCTGCTAGATCTTCCAGAGCCCTGGGGACCACCAGGTACTGCAGGAACCAAATCATTTCTCTCCTATTTATCCTATTTGTCTAAGAGTGAAGAGTGTAGAGAAAGGTCATAAGAAGTCTGATTACTAGATACCTCCGCTTAGGAACACAATCATCAATTCTTTCTTGATTGATGAATTCTTATAATAAGTACTATCGTTAAAATTCTCCTACCAACAATTTTTAACATACAGATATACTTAAGATTTAACATTAAGTTCCATATTGGCATTGACTGAGTTAATCTTTAACCACAGTCTTTTAAGAGAGAGAGAGAACATAATCCCACTTTATGGATGAGAACTTGGGCCCAGGGAAAATGAGCTAATTTGGGGTTATTCACTAGGTGTTGGAGCCAGAATATAGACTCATGCTTTCCCAATTTCCAAAGCCTGGGCTTTACCTACTGCCCTATTCCATGAAAGACTGTGGGCCAAAGGAGCCCACATGTTTTCCTTCCATGACATTCCCATCTCACACCTCCAGCATTTCTCAATGAACTAGATACATGGAGAAGTACTAAGTCAAGGAACAAATCCACAGATACCCTAGGAATTCACACGTGATCTAGATCAGTCCCAGCACCCTAGCCCCTATTCTACCACCTGTAAGGGAGAGATGGAACACAGAAGAACCTACGGGGGTTGGCGTATTGAGGGTGGTGGGGATGGGGAAAGGTAATGACAGCTGACTCATTATCGGCCATGTAAAAAACTGCCTGTCAGTCCAAAGCCCTTTGTTCCTAGTCCTTACCATCTGTAACAAAATGATGAGATGGATAAATTCAATAATCTGGCCCAAATGATACAGAGCGGTATTTCTCACAATGAAGTCTCTGGCTGTGAAAAGAGAGTCTTCCTGAGAGTCACTCAGATTCGATTTGTTAGCACATGTTCTTGTTGATGAACACTGTCTCTTTAATGATGGCAAATGGGTGC
The DNA here is from genome assembly GCF_030435755.1 of Ochotona princeps. Taxonomy (NCBI): domain Eukaryota; kingdom Metazoa; phylum Chordata; class Mammalia; order Lagomorpha; family Ochotonidae; genus Ochotona; species Ochotona princeps. The sequence goes on from NC_080857.1 coordinate 21,932,997, forward strand.
TATTGACTCTGGTCTTTACTAATGATAAATAACCTCTATTTTTAAAAACCTACAAATCTTGGATTGGCTATGTGACTCAGCTATTTAATCCTCCACCTGCAAGCACCCATACATCCCATATGGGTGCTAGTTCATGTCCCAGCTGCTCCACTGCTGAGTCAGCTCTCTAATTATGGCTTGGGAAGGCAGCAGAAGATGGTCCAAAGCCTTGGGAGCCTGAACTCCCTTCCATTCTCTCTGTAAATCTTTCAATAAAAATACATTTTTAAAAAACTACAAATCTGATCACCTGTAAAATATCATTACCTTTCTACAAGTTCAGTGTTAAAACCTAACCACTTACTAGCTTCCCAAAGATCATACCAGAAAGACAGCAGTGTAAGCAGTTCTCAGAGCCTCAGAAATACACACAAGCTAGCCATTCTAGACTTGAAGTCCAACTTCTTAGCGCAAGCCATTCTTTCAAATTCTTCTGCCTGGCATATAGAAAGTCAATCAAAAATTTAAACATGCAGTCAAAACGTGTTAGCTAAAAGCATCAATAACTCATGAAAGATGGTCCCCAGATGATAACTGAAGACAATTAAAAATAGAAAGGAATGGTTCATCCAGTCTCCTTATTTTATAGCAGTACAAATTCAAGACCAGACTGCTCAAACGACCGGCCCAAACCCACATGATAGGTCACCACGGGACAATCAGGCACATAGTGGGTACATATCCAATCCAAGAGAGGTTATTACCTGAATTTCTTACATTGGTATTGTTCATTTTGGAGTCCTTGATTACCAAGTGCTTAATCCATAATGTGGGAGCAGTGATTTCTGGAGAAAAAAAAGGAAGAGAAAAGATGTGATCAAACAGAACTATTGACATGGAGTGTAATCAAAGACTTATTTCTTTATCTTTTATAAAAACTTTGAACAAGGAAGCTTTAGCTATCTCCCTTGTCCCATATCCACCCTGTGCCAAGGTCCTCTCCCTTCCTCAAGACGGAAGCTCCTCTTCCTCAACCGTCCCCCCACCCCCACCCCAGATCATAAGAGTCAACCAAAGCATCCTGTGTGGGGAGGCAGAGTGGTCAGAGTCCAGAGGCACCAAGCCACTCCATCCAGGAATAAAAATATTATCCCAGGAGGGGAGGGACATGGGCCAAGCCAAGGTCCTCTCAGCTGCTTCCCTGGGAGAAGATTTAAAAGGGGATAAATCAACAAATGAACGCCAAACAAACCACAGAGACCATTCTAGAGGAAACAGCTGAGCCACAGCAAATTCAGCATGTTGGGACTCTGTCCCACACAGGATAGAGACGTACGGCTCTGACGTGGGGGTCAGTCCTTTCTGACAATCTGTCACCGAACAGAGATGAATGACCTATCGAGGGCACTCTGGCGTGCCTAAGCCCTCTCTGGACTCAGGTTACCCAGTGGGCAGGGAATGTAGGATCCTAGATGATACTGGATAGACTGTGAAGGGACAAGACCCTCAGGGAGGCAGATGGGAGATCTCCGGTGCCATGGTCTCTATTCTATACTTCGTGCCCTGGAGTCCCAGACTTACCATGACCTTTGTGGATCACATCAACATTTGAACTTACAAGTACAAACATACCTCTATTCCACCAAATAAGCCAGCCACAAAGGTGACTCACATTTCAATCCTTTTCCTCAGAGCTTAGCTTGGGCTAGGGACATCCCTGACCAAAGTGGCAATCTCTTCTTCCCCTGCTTCCCTATCCTGTCTCATGGTGCAGATCTGGATGCACTCGGCTAACAGCTCTTTGAACTTTGCTGTATCTTACACTGAGTTCCAAGCTCCATGCTAAGATTTTCTGGAAAGCTCTTGTTATGTCTGCTTGCTGCTGGTCCCCAAGGAGAGCTAAGGTTCTTAGTCACATGCACTGAGCAGCTCCACTCGAATGTCAGTCGGGCTGTCACCCCATGGGCTTTTGTCCATCCACAGATCTCCAGGGGCTTCCAGCCTTTACCATGCCATTAGTCACATTATTTCCCTTGATGTAAGATTTCTCCTCTACCAAAATCACTACTACTACTACTATTATTATTATTATGTAAAAGGAAGACTTTGAGAGAGAGAGAGAGAGAGAGAGATTTTCCATATACTGGTTCACTCCCCCAAATTTCCACAACACCCAGGCTGGGCCAGGTCAAAGCTAATAGCGTCATCTGGATCTTTCACATGGTGACAGGGGTCTGACCACACGGATTATCTTCTTTTGCTTTCCCCAGTACATTAGCAGGGAGCAGGATCAGAAGCGGAGCAGCCAGGACTCAAACTAATATCAGCATAGGATGTTGATATCATAGGTGGCAGTTTAAATCACTGAATCACAGCGCCAAAGTTTCCCAAAATGTCTTGACTCCTAAAATCCCTATAACCAAATTAAGCCAGCCCTACTCCCCAGGCTCTTTCCTGCTACTTTCTTCACCATCCTAATCCTTCCTACAAATTCTCCAGAGCCACCCTCCTGCCTGGGATCCACTCTTCCCCTTTCAAGATTTAGACCCAAGCATTATCTTTTCACAAAAGCTTTCCCCAGATTAGTATGATCTCTTCTTCCACAAATGTCTACTACCAAAACAAAAATCAAGATCATAGCGGTCAGCATTGTGATATGGCAGGTAAAATTGCCACCTGTGATGCCAGCACCCCACAGTGGAGACAGTTTGTGGTCCAGCTTCTCTCCTTCCAACTCAGCTGTCTCTAAACGACCTGTGAAAAGCAGCAGAAGAAGGCCCAAGTGCTTGGGCCCCTGTCACCTACATGGGAGACCTGAAGGAAGTTCCTGGTTCCTAGTTTCAGCCTAGTCCAGCCCTGGCTATTGCATCCATCTGGGGAGTGAACCAGTGGATGGACAATCTCCCTCTCCATCTTTTACTGTTTCTCCTTCCCTCTCTGTAACTGTGACTTGCAAACAAACAAATCTCCAAAGTAGTTGAGCACGTTAAGCTCTTTCATAGTTGCCAAGGTGATGAAGGCAAAGGCTGGTATTCATCTCTGGGGGCCTTAGACACAGTGCTAAGACACGGAACAGGCGCTTACAGGTGCTGATTCATTTACTGAAGGGACATTCCTGGCCCTGATCTTGGCAGTTCAATGGATCTGTCCGGGCTGTGTTGTTGTTGGACATCAGGGTCAAGTCAGGAAGCCAGAGAGAACAGAGGACCTCCCCAGAAGTAAAGAGACTTTCAGTTCCTTGGAGAATTTAAGTTTTTTAAAAAAGGTTAAAACAACCCAACTTACACTGGGAACATTTGAAATTAATAATAACAATAATAATAATAAAGTTTAAACAAATATCCAAAGCCAAGGCCATTCCCAAACCTGAAAATCGGTGAAAGAACAAAAAAGGAGGGTAAAACAGGAACTTACCATCTCCATCAAACACCGGCTGAGTCTCCATCGTGGGCGTTGGCTTCGACCCGTCATCTGAATTGAGGGTTAAAAAGAACCGAAAAGAGACTACCATTATTGAGGTAAATACTATCTACTCTCCAGCACTGTTGAATGGTTGGGGTTTGTACATGGCCCGGCCAAGTTCCAATGAAGAAATCAAAGAAAAGAAAGAAGAACGGAGGCAAGAAGAAGAGCAAAGGAAAAACCACAGAGAAACACCAATGGTAGAATAAATACAGGTGTGCATTAACCATCTCAGGGGACAGACAAAACAAACCAGTTTCATGGCTCTGGGTGGCCCTGTTCTGTGGTCTGAGAGCACCAGCACAACTCTTTCAGTCCTTGTTGCTATCCACAGGAAAGCTGGGAAGGGGTATCTCCACCAGCAGCCCTGAGCTCTAGCCAACCTTGTTAGGATATGGTTGACACCCAACGTTAGGGTATCAGATTCTGATGTCTCTGGTTCCATTCCTGCCTCTTGTGAAAGAGACCAACCCAGAATGCTTTTTTAGTGGACTAGATGGAAAGGAACTTCAGAAAAACAGGGGACCTGAGTGCTGCTCCCTTCTGAACTCCAGCTATTTCTACATCCCTATCTATAAAAGGATGAGGAGGTGGGAATCTCTGTCCAGCACAATGAACCGAAGAGAATCGGACATCTTTGGAACATTTTCGGGAATCAATCAGTATATACCCCAACTCCTGTACAAGATGAAGGCCAACAAAATGGCAATGGACAACGGCAGCAACTACCCTATTCTGGCTTTGAAATTTTTGACACGGATAGTGGGAACAAAGAGTTCTCAGCTGCAGGGTTTTAATGCTTATTCTCCTAATGCCTCGGCAGCTTTCTCTCTTTGCAGAGTAGGGACCTCTGCAGGTCAGGATTAGTATGGCTTTTGCTTATGCTTACTACCACTGAGGACACAGAGATCTTAGAACAGTGTTCCCAACCTTCTTTTTCTTTTTCTTCTCCTCATTGTCCTCATAAGAACATTTTGTAGGCAACTTTTTCCTAGTCACCTTCCCAATAACATCTTCATGATAAGCAGCATGTTTCATGTAATGTGTGTATGCATACATGCACATATCCATGGATGCATGTTCTGTATATAAATAGCAAATTTTCTCTCACCAATAAAGAAACAATTTTACTCCTCTGATGTGGTCTGGGAATAGGGACCTTTATCCACCTTGGGAGCACACAGTTTAAAGATGTTTCTCTGTTCTCTCCCTTGGGAACAGGAGGAGGGTTGGAGAGCACTACTGTCTCAGATGGTTTGATGGTTTAATTACCCTTCTCATCCTAGGACCTAGTCCTCTCTCTGAGGTCTTGGTGCATGGAATACTGTCTACTCTGAGTATTAACCATTTTTTGTGAATGCAAGTTCTCAGATAGACATTATAATGCCAGTCGGATAGCCAATAATCTCTCTCCCAGTGTCTCTGGCTGATTTCTTGTATCTTATCTAGGACAGAGAGTGAACATGGAGTCCTGATCTTCTTGGATCAGCAACTCACCCTTGGGATCTTAAGATTTGAGAACTCTAAACCCTGGCTGAAGCTAGAAACCAGTAACTCAACAAGCAGAAACTTGGATCTGCTGGTGTTATTGTGGGCTGACACCAAGACCCAACTCTCAAAGGGGACATGGTGATCCTGAAATAAGCCATTCCCAAAGAATGAGGTGTAGCATTAACAGTGGAGTAACTAAGTTGAATCTCTTAGCTGCCTCAAACTGGAGTCCAAAGCAGGCATCTCTAGATGCCAAACTGTGAGTTTGGTCTGGAAATCACCAAGGGAGAATAAATACTGAGCAGAACCACACAATGTCATTTTTAAAATAGCATCACTTCCCCCTGACTCTATTAACACCTCTTTCCATTGAATTCCATGAGCCACTGAATGAAGTCTTTTGGCAGCTGCAAGGCACACTTGATTGCTTCTGCTGGATGCAGAGTTCACAGTCTCAATAGCCCAGTGCAGTGTAATCAGCCCTCCACCCTGAAGGACTTCATCCTAGAGGTTTTACAGGCTAACAAGGCAAAGTAAGAAATCAAACATCCTAAGAGGGACTGAGGCATGGACCTCTGTGAAACATTGGCTTATGCTATATTTTAATACTCTATGCAGACATTAAAATCCTCCTTTATTACAAAAGCTATAGCTCTCTCTGGAGCAAGTCACTGAAAACACTTCATTCTTTCTCTCAGTATCCAGATGCCAGTCTGGCCGAGCCATCAGCAGTGAAGGTCGGTGCTCCAGGAGAACAGTGGTTTCCTTGCTGGGGGGTTGGGAGGAGGCTGCAGAGCCTTCCAGAGGCTTCCAGATGGGGCCTTCCAGAGCATGCCTGGCTGCAGCTACCTACAGAGAGGGAGCCTTCCTGCAGTGCAGGGTCACCGAGGGTCAGGAGATACAGCTGCTCTGCCACAAGGGAGGCCCTAGGTGGAAATCTTTATGAAGTGAGAAAAGACAAGGTGCCCTGCTGCCAGGAACCACCTGTGAAACCCAGCATACCCGAAGGCCAGGAAGCCAAGCCAAAGCCAACAGGGCCCTCAAACCATCATCTCCGGGCCCCTGGACACCTGGCTTCCGACCTAGCAAACAAGCACACCTTTTCTTCCTTCAGAAGGCTAGGGCTTGGCTCCAAGGTCCACATCAGTTCTGCTTCCAGGCAAGCCCTGGAGTAGTACCAGGCCCCACACTAGGCCTGGAGAGAGAGAGAGTAAAGTTTTCTATGTACTTCTGACCTCACAGCCTCAAATGGGATCACATTGATTCCTGCTTTACATCCCAAAAGTTGGGTAACCTAACCCTTGAGTTTACTTCTCTGGATGGCAACATCCTCTTCATAACAGATGGAAAATGCCTGCCTTCAAGTTTCAGGACATTGTGTAGATGTAAAAATCTAAAGGACCTAGTAAAGAGAGTATATAATTCTAGGAGTGCTAGCCATAGTATTCAATCACTTGTGTTCGAACTGGGGCTTAGAAGTTGAAAATCTTATCAAAGTTTTACAATTAAATTATAAACTTAATAAATCGAGAAACAACTTTACTTAAGTGAGAAAATTATTTTTATATACATTTCACCAAATTAGATACATGGATGGGTAACAAGTACATGAAAAGACGCTCAACATCATTAGTTCTTAGGGAGGTACAAATTAGACACCAGAATGAGGTACAACTAAATACCCACTAGAATGCTCTCTCTCTCTCTCTCTCTCTCTCTCTCTCTCTCTCTCTCTCTCACACACACACACACACACACACACACACACACACACAGATAGACCGCCTCAGGTGTTAGCAGGGTTGTGCAGACACTGGACCCTTCCTCCATTACTGGTGGGAACACACAAATGGGCAAACGCTTTGGAAGATAATAGCAGTATCTTTTTTTTTAAAGTTTCTTTAAACATAAACCTATGGTAAGTTTACAGACACTCCAAGTCTGTCCAAGGGCTATAAAAAGGCATCCACAGGAAGATGGGACACACATGTTCATGGCAGCATTGCATACAGCCTCAAGCAGAAAGTAATCTGAATTTCTGTCAGCTATGGATGGCTGCATTGGAAAGGATTCACCTGATGGGAAACAACTCAGAGCTTAAAAGGAATGAAAGGACAGATAAAAATTTCAAAAACGCTCTGCCAAGTGAAGCTCACGAGCCAGGGTCAAATGCTACATAGCATACAACTGCCTTCACATCAAACATCCAGAGACCAAGAGCAGATCCGCGCTGGATCTCCGGGGGCTGGGGCGGGAGTGGGGTGCAACTGCAGCTGGGCTCTAGGCTGCTTTTGGGGGAGATGGAAAGGCTCTCTGAAGATGACTGCATGGCTCTACAGATGACTACATTTCATAACAGGCCATGTTCATGGTGAGTAAATTGTCTTTTAACAGAATTGCTAAAGCAAAAGGGAGAGTGTATAAAAATGATCCTAAACAAGCTGTTAGGCAACAAGAGCTCGGTTCTAACATGGGAGGAGACTCCCCCACAGACTGGAAAGAAAAATATCTCAATCTCAGTTCACAGATACATAGGATAATTTGGTGCCTGATGCTTATTCTTGTTGATTCTGTTGGACCTAAAACAGGAAAGTTTTATTCCTCTTGAATACCATAATGCTCTCCCAGACTAAGGGAGACAGAGCACCCAGAAAAAAAAATTTTTCAAAACCTCATTTCTCTTTAACAGAGAAGGGTGAGAAGTAAATTTGGAAACATTGAAATAAATACATGAAGTAAACTTGAGAGAACTTTTCCAGGCTAAGGTCTACATTTTTGCAATGCTCAGCTCCTGGCAGATGGCTCTCCTCATCTTTTCTCACCACCAGTCAGGCTGCAGGATGACACCAGGCAGAGAGAGAGAGAGAAAAAGAGAGAGAGAGAAAAAGAGAGAGAGAGATTTGAGTCTCAATGAAAGCAGTGATTTACTCAAGACCTCAGCATCAGCAAGGCAGCCTTGGAAACTGCCAAGATCCACCACCACGGCACTCAGCCTTCTGAGGCTCCCCACCCCCAACCCAGGCCTTGTCCTTGCAGGTGCAGACCCAGAAGGTTGCAGCCTCTGCATGGGTTCAGGAAGCCTATACAGACAGAGGGTTTGTATGACAGCACAATTCCTTGCCCTGCGAGGAGGCCTGGCCCATGCACAGACAGCTGGAAGTCACTTCGACCCCCAATGACACTGTTCAAAGCTTCCTGTGTTTGGCTTTTTGATTCCTGATTGACGTTCGCTGGCAAGGGGAGATAAATGCCAGGCTGAGGACAATGTTGATCCCGCTCTGACTATTCTTAGGGAAAGACTTTTCAGAATCACAAAACAAAACAAAACAAAACCCCAAAAACATTGATGTTCTTTAAGGACTGAATGGAGCCCAAGAGATCTAGGGAAGCAGGGCCGGCCCTTTCAAGGGACTGGCGAGTCCATTGAGGAGTTAATTGTTTGGGTGTACAATGACTTTATTCTGACCACATACAAAGAGCTTTCTCTTCCAGGTCCTTCAAAAGCAAGTGTGTCAAAGGGGCCAGAGGAGGAATCTGTATTAATGGCATCTCTTGGGGTCTCGGAGACGGAGGAGCCTTGGAGAATGAGGGAAGAAAGAAACCACCCCTTCCTTCCATCCTGAGATTTGAAGAGGCTCTGATAATTTCAAGTTCGCTTTCAGTTCTCAGATGCTTCCCAACCCAAAGCCATCACCGGTGAGCCTCCTTCATACTAGGTCGCTCCTGTCTACCTTTTTTCCAATGACAAGGAGATGCCCTTCAACCTGGGAGAAGAGCTCTGAACAAAAATCCTTGCCTCACACCAGGAACAGGATGGGATGCATGTCAAACTCAAGGTTGCCTGAGGCACACAACATGTGACCAGTGAGGTTTGGGTCTGGAACGTGACCCACCTGGCCTGTGAGAGCAGAAGTGATCTGGGCACTTCAGATTCTATCCAAAATGCGAGGACAGTGATCAACTTTGTGTTGACACTCCTGCCTGCTCCCTCCTAGGTGTGCGGCTTTGTGCCGCCTGTTTGCAAACAGTGCCCCATGCCCTCAAGCCCTGTATTCCAACCAAGAAGAGCAAAACATGGAGGCTGCTAAAAACGCGACCAGCTGAAGCAGAGGAGGTGGAGGTGCTGTAAAACAGTGAATCACACCAAAGATTGTGCTCCTGGTTTTAACTATTTTGAAATGATGATAGATTCATAAGAAGTTGCAAAAATAATAAAGGCCCTGTGTACCTTTGATCCAGTTTTTCCCAGTGGGAGCATTTTTATAGTTAATTACATAGGTAACATAACTGCAGTATAATATCAACGCTGGGAGATGGGTATTGGTATCATTCATGGGTCCCATTCAGGTTCCACCAGTTATTTTTTAATTAATTAATTTGGCAGGTAGAGAGACACACGGAGAACTTGAATCCAGTGGTTCACTCCCCAAATAGTCTCCACAGCATGGGCTGGGCCAGGAGTTTTCAGCCAGAAATTCAATCTTCCTTGAGTCATCACTGCCATCTCTTAAGAGCTGTATCAGCAAAAAACTGGCATTAGGAGCAGGACCCAGGGATTCAGTCTGGGCTCTCCTTTGTGGGATACAGGTGTCTGAAGTACTAAGCCAAACTTGTACTCCAGATGCCATCCATTTTGCATGCATATATGTGGAACTCTATGCAATGTCATGGAACTACCACCACCACAATCAAGGCGGAGTGGTTCCAGCATTGGAAAGATCTGCCCGGTGCTACCCTTTCTGCTCAACATGTCTCCTCCTTCACTCTGTCCATCACGCCTGCCAACCACAAAGTTCTCCTCCATCTCCACAATTTCATTCCTAGGCTGACATGTGAATGGATCACATGACACAGCACCGTTTGAGATGGAGCATTTTTTCCTTTGCTTGATGCCTGTGAGATCCTACAGGTAGTCTGTTGCTCAGCGATCTTGCTGCTACGGACGGACTGTCATTTACTTTATCCACTAGATGACTTCAGATTGCGTCCATTTTTTCACCAGGACAGATAAAGCTTCCACTTACAGGTTTTTGTGTAGACATCATTTTTTTATTTCTCTAAAATAAACAATTGCAACTGCTAAATTATGCATACATTAAGTAGATAGTTAGCTTAGTATTTTTGTGTTTTTCTTAGGACTTATTTATTTTAAAATCACAATTACAGAGAGGGGAAGAGAGGGAGAAGAAAGAGACTCTCCACCTGTTGGTTCACCCCTAGGACTGGGGTCAGGCTGAAACCAGGAGCCAGGAACTTCATGTGTCTCTCCCCACCTGGGTGGCAGGAGCCCAAACTTGGGCCATCTTCTGCTGCTTTTCCCAGGCCATCAGCAGGGAGCTGGATCGCAAGTGAAGTGGCTGGAACAGGAACCACCACTCACAAAACATCCCAGTGTCACAGGCTGAGGCTTTACCTGCTAGGCCACAAAGTTGGCTCCTAGGTTTGTTTTTAATAAGTTTGCATAGTATTTCTCAGAGTGCTTAATTACCATTTTACATTATCAGCGATACTCGAGAAATCCACTTTACCTGAAGCCTCACCAGCATTTGATATGATCACTATTTCTTATTTAATTCTTCTGATAGGGATGCAATGGTATCTTATCATGGTATTTGAATTTCCTGTGTCTTAACTGCTGTTGAAAGTTTTCTCATGTGCCTTTGGTGGGATGTGTACTGGTGTGTGTCACTCATTTTTGACTTTTAACTGTTATCCTGCAGAATGTTCAATGTTCTTCCTCTATTCTTGGAAAGTTCTGTATCAGATGTATGGTTTGTAAATGTGTTCTCTCAGTCTTCTGTATTTTCATTCTCTTTACAAAATCGTCTGTAGAGCCACTTTTTTAAAATTTGAAATCTAATTTATACATGAATTTTTGCATTACACTTTTGATAGTAAAGATGTGTTTTGTTTTTATCTAGATTTTTTAATTTTCCTTATATGGTTTTCCATTATATGGTTTTATAGTTACAGAATTTCTAATAGCTTTACATTTTACATGTAAATCTATGATACATTTGAATGGATTTTTGAATAAGGGGTGAGGTTTAGGTTGAGGGCTTGGGTTCATTTATAGGTTTTGTTTGTCTGTCTGAGCTCACAGATGTCCATTTGCCACAATATAATTTCGCAAAATGACTGTCTTTCCTCCATTGAATGGCTTATGCAACACTGTCTGAAATCAGCTGACCAGACTTGTGGGGCTCTGTTCCTACGTTTTCTGTTCTGTCCCACTGATTTATTTATCTATCTGATTGCCAACTACCATACTGTCTTACTCGCTGTGGCTCTTGGAAGTTGGAGGAGTGAATCAGCTACCTAACCACTTGTCACCCAGCTTCCTGGAAATGCATACCTTGGGAGACAGTAGATGATAGTCCAAGAACCTGGGTCCCTGACACCCCGTGGGAATGCCTGGGTGCTCCTTATTTTGGTCTGTCTCTGCCCTGATAGTTGTAGGCATTTGGGGAGTGACCAGGGCATAAAAGCTCCAAGGGGCTTTTCTTAGATGCTCTGCCCAGGAGCTACTAGCCAGGGCCACATCCCTTCCCCACCTGCATTTGCAGAGGCTTTCTAGAATCCCACTGATTCTCAGGGAGGCTTATCTCTCTTCAACATACCTAATAACATGGGTAGATTACCACCACCACTTCCAACCCTGTCACTTGCAGCAAATGGATGGAACCGGAGGATGTCATGCTGAGTGAAGTAAGCCAGACACATCAAAACAAATACCATGTGTTCTCCTGCTTATGTGGAAGCTAAAATTTAAAAAAAAGAAAAAGAAAAAGCAGAATGTTGATAGCTAGAAGCTGGGAGAGTAAAGGACTTCAGATTTTAAAAGTTAAGGGAAGCTGGGTGTGGGTCACTAATTGGGACAAATACACAAATATGAGATTTTAATAATAGGGGGAGTGGAACAAGGAATATATAGGGGAACTCTTTGTTTCACTAACCCTACAATTTTTGTTTTCTAAACTTTAAAACTTCCCAAACATGTATTTTAATTCAACAATAAAAGTATACTATAAATTTAACAAAAAATATAAGTTTATTTTTGTGCAAAGGAAAAAAACCCTTGAGAGATCAGTATTTGGCCTAGGGGTTAGGACACCAATTCAAATGCCCATGCTCCACATGGAAGCACTTGGGTCAGAGTCCTGGCTCCTGACTTCAGCTTCTTGCCAACGCAGACCTTGAAGCACAGCAGCAGTGACTCGAGCAAGCGTGCCCCTCTCACTCCTGGGTACACCTGGATGGCATCCCCATTCCTGGCCCTGACCCTGGCTACTGTAGGCATGTGGGGAGTGAATCAGTGAACAGGAGAGTTTTCTTTCTCTCCTTTCTCTGTCTCTGCCTTTCAAGAAGATGATGTTTTTGAAATCCATGAATAATTTTTTTCATAGTACACCTTTTTGTGAACTTTTGGAAGGCCTCGATGTTTTTTTTTTCATTGCACTTATTTTGCTTTGTCTATTAGTAGGAAGAGAACAGATTGAATGCAATTCACAGATACAGTTCTACTAACATAATGATATTTGCTCTTCCTCCTTCCTTGTGGCTCTCCTGTCTGCTTCCATTCCTCTTCCTTTTCTCTCTCTCTTTTTCCTTCTTTCTTGACTATAAATTAAATTTCAAATATTTTACCGCAAAAATTAGGTGTTAATCCACAGCTCACATCCTGGCTGTTCTACCTCTGATCCAACTCTCTCCTGATGAATCTGGGAAAATCAAAGAAAGACAGCCCAAGTGTTTGGGCCCCTGTACCCACATGGGAGACCCAGATGAAGCTCCTGGCTCCTGACTTAAGCTTGGCTCAGCTCTAGCCTTTGTGGCCATTTGGAGGGTAAACCAGTGGACAGAAGATTCTCTGTGCATGTATCCCTCTGCAACTCTGCCTTAAAAACAAGTAACTCTTTTTTTTTAATTCACATTTTTTACACCAAAATAAACTTTAATTCAATTTTCCAGGAATTTTTGAATCCCCCTTATATATATGAATAAAAGAATCAACTATGAAATATCTATGGTTACAAAAGTCATCAGAGACCCAAGTTAATCAATGACTGAGAAGTCTTTTGTATCCTTAAATCACATATTCTTTCCAGGCATTGAAGATGGGGGTATAGACAGGATTCAAATCTTTTTTTTTTTAAGATTTATTTTTATTCTTATTAGAAAGGCAATGTATAGAGCGCAGAGACAGAGAGAAAGATCTTCCGTTCACTGGTTTATTCCCCAAGTGGCCACTCAATGGCTGGAGCTGAGCCAATATGAAGCCAGGAGCCAGGAGCTTCTTCTGGGTTCTCCCACATGGTTGCTGGGTCCCAAGGCTTTGCGCCATCCTCTACTGCTTTCCCAAGCCACAAGCAGGGAGCTGGATGGGAAGTGGAGCAGTTGGGATGTGAACTGGTGCTCATATGGAATCCAGGCGGATGCAAAGTGAGGATTTAGTCACTAGGCCCAGGGATTCAAATCTTAGTTATGTCCTCTTCATGCATAAACTTCGGTTCAAAGACCTAGAATGGGGGGGAGGGCGTGCGATATGGTGCGTGGCAAGTGGGGAGCCACGCTGCAGGAGTCATCAGCTATGGGTGAAGGGGTGTGTTGTGTGTGCCTGGGCTCCCGACATTGACCGCTGCAGTGCCAGTGTGCTGACACGCCAGTCATGGTCAAGGTGGTTCCATGCATGCGACAGCAGCAGCAAAAAGCATGTAGACAATCCAAGAGCTGCCTCCTGTGGACTGGCAGCTGCCGAGGCGCAACCCTGTTGCAGCCGGCCTGGTCTCAGGATGAGTGCTTCTCCACCAGGGAAAAGCCATGTAAGCAGAAGCCAAAGCTGTCTCCATCCTACCACCTGAGCTGGGCGTCATCAGACCTTTGCCATCTTTCGACAATGCTGAAAGATCAACTACCACCTGAGCCTCCCTCTCCATGATGGGGAACGAGGAATCGGGGAGAATTGGGAAGAAGTTAAAGTCTCATGAGAGGGAGACACATTCTATATGCAACACAGGCAGCCTGGCACTTCTCAGCCACTGCACCCCCTCCCAGGTGCACAACACCCCCCTCCAGAAGGCCTGAGCCTAGAGGTCTCAATGTCCCTTTCATCTGCGACAACTACCCTGCACAACCCCTGCTCTGTGTTCAGTGTTGCCTGACTCATCACTTGGGTGGCAAAGTCTACAAGTTGGCACCAACCTGAAGACGAGGCTCCACAAGACAGCCTAAAAATAGGGATGTAGGGGAGGGGACCCTGGAGGAAAAAAAAAAAAAACATGACTCACTTTCTGCTTGGAGCACAATCTATGGGGCCACTGGGGAATTAGAACTTGCAATTAGAGGTGGGCTTGACAAATCCAGACGTCTGTGCAGAAAACGAAAGCAGAATGCAGTTGTGTTTTACTTTTGTCTCACTTTACCGAAAAAAAAAAAAAAAAAAACTAACTCCCAGACCTCTTAGAGAAAAACAGCAAACTCTGCTGACCCTCAATATGCACCTGTCATTTATCACAACATCCCAGAGCTTCAGAGCCTCTGGGCACTCAGAACGCAAAGCTCCCAGAGAACAGCCAGAGATCGGCTTCCACCTGCCGCCCATATTCCCTCATTCAGTCAAGCTTGAGAACTCCTCTCCTTTCACCCCACAGGAAGTGAGGGCCACCCCTAAACTTGGTAATCCTGAAACCCACTCCAATCACACAAGGTAGTTAGCATCAAGATCAACACCTCCACTGCCATCATCACCCACCCCTCCCCCCTCAATACACACAAAGAAGAGCCACAAAAAAACCCATAGGTCCAAATACAGCCAGGTAACCCTGCACGGGGTAAGCTCATAATCTCTTCTCACTTTCCTTCAGGCTATCTCAGTGACAACTCAAACACACATCTCACTCAACCTCTGCAGGCTTCGGCCGCTCCAGCAGCAGATTCCCTGCCTCCAAGGGGCTGCTGGGAGCCCTCGCCTTCCTGCAGATGCTCCTCCATGACATCCAATAAAGCACCCCCAAGTGGATATGTGTGCCACCTCCAAGGCATGCTCCACCTTCCATCTCTCTCCAAGGGCAAGGACCAAGAAGGGGAAGCGGGAGGTGGGGGGACAGCCAGGATGCGACTGCTCCAGATCAATGGATATTTGAAACTCAAACACATGGCCCAGGACCTACACTGCACGTGTTAATGACCACACATGTGCCCATAAAGGAGTCCGTTAAACACAGGAGCCCTAACAGCGGAGTGTGGAAAGAACATCCCAGGAGATTTGGTAAACAGTCTCAAGTTGTGGACCTCCTCCCCTTCCCCCTGTGAGAGCACGTGTGTGGGTAAGATGACAGTGCCTCCCTCCCCTTTTTCCCTCGGGCCTCACACCTGCACACTCCAAGCACCGCAACCACCCAGGCCTCCTGTCTGGTCTCCCCGGGGCGGGGGAAGGGCAAATGGCTATGTCTTGTTCCCCCCATTCGTCCCCCCACCCCATCCGCCCAACCTCCCTCCCACCTCTCTTCCTCCTGCTATCTCTCTGGGCCTCCTCCCCAGCCCCCCACACATTCTGACTTTCTCTTCTGCTTCAGAAGACCAGCTCCTGGCCAGCACCCAGACTCTATGCTCACACAATACATCTTTTCATTCCTTCCAGGCACAGAGGTTCACCCCCACCCCCTCCCCAGCTGCCCGGCCCTGTCATAGGGCATATTCAAAAAGGCAAGAGGAGAGGGAGAGAGAAAAGCTGGTCCTCACCCACCTGGCTGCCCCCAGCATCACGTGCACCCCAACCCCAACCTCCAGCCTGACCCTGCTCAAGGGCCCAGACCTAGCAGCACTTTGTGGCAGGCCTCAGGGCTGTGAGCTGCAGCCCTAGGCAGATGTCTTCCAGGAGAGCCCAAGTGTGGGCTGAGCTCAGACAAGGGGCTTTTGTGTCTTGCCACCTGCTGCCCTCCAGAGCACATTCCTTTCCTAAGTGGCAGCTGAAAGAGGAACCTGGTGGCAGGTTGACACAGGATATTAGGAATGCCCTCTCTCGCACCCTGTTCCCGTTCAAACCCCGGTTTCCTGAGCAGGTGTGGCTTCAGATAGCCCTTCCTAAAGGTGGCCCCAACCTGCTCTTCACTGTACTGCCCATGGCAGACAAAGAGAAGAGTATCTAGCACCTAATTTGATCCTTCAAAGTAGAAGGAAATAGAAACCAAGAGATGGAACCCAAGTCTCCAGCGTGGGAAGACAGTGAGCTCTAGTGCAGCACCCGGCCCCACCCGAGTCCTTTGCTTGACTTTTGCATCCAAGAGGAAGCTTTTGAAGGACTCTGTGGGATGCAGGGACATACTTCATGCTGGAGAGCACACAGCTGGGAATCAACAGCAACTCATCCCTCATGCTTAAGAGAACAGCTTTCACTCCTAACCACCTGCAGGAAGCAGGCTCTCCTGCCCTTTCCCTGCTCAGCCAACTGACCCCAGAACCATAAAAAACACAAGGTGCACACTCCTGTTTCTTGTGGGGTAATAGCCTTAGCCCACCTGCCCTCTTCCAGCTCCATCTGTTGAGCCCAGATGACTCCAGGTCTAACTGGCTTTGTTATTCACATGGCACACTATTGCATCAACCTGAAAAGCGTGTCTCTGTCCAGCTTAAGAACCACAGTCCCATGCAAGGTCTTAGTGAGTGTGCATTTTCACTCAGCAGCCTACATTCTGTTCCTTCTGGGAAAATCTGGGTGGTCAAGTGCTCGTGGGTTATAGTGTGTTTTTCCTATGTCCAGGAAAAAGCGCAATGGTTCTAGACATTTCTATGGCCAGAAGCAAACATGAAGGTGACTCCTTTACTCCTGGCAAGTGGACAAACAGCAATCACAGAATTGAGGACTTCAGGTCTTTGCAGAAAGAGGTCTTTATGTCCCTCTCTACACTTTCCCACCGGGAAGGCAACCACCAGCATCAATGGCTCTCTCCTCACTGCTCCAGAAGGATCTGGAAAGACATCTGCTCCCTTCTTTCGAAACACTTCCTCATTCCTGCCCAAGGGAAGCAAGACAGACTGTCTGGTCCATCGGTCCATGTTTTCTAGTTGGGTGATGGTATTGCCATGATCCACGCCCACATCTTGGAGCACCTGCATCCTGGAGTAGGAGGCTCTCAGAGTTTTAGCTCCTATACTTGGAGCAGCAGACTTCCTCTTCTATCCATCCCCATAGCCTAAACACCAGAGCAGGGACCACAGCCTGGATTTGATCTTGATCTCCCAATAAGTCTGCAAACTTAGTTCCAAAAGGAGCACACAGTTTCAACCCCAGAGCTGGGGGACTCAGCCTGGAATGGGAGTGAAGAATACTAGCACATGCAATGGAATGGAAATCCCTACTCAGCCACCAGCTCTCTTTGTGTGTGCCACCCCAAGGGGTATCAGCAGGCCTCAGTCTCTCTTCCACACTGGAAATTGTGGGCCTCATATTCCAGAGACCTATGGCTTATGCTGATTTGTCCATTACATAGTACTCAGACATACCCCAGCTTCAGAATTTTGAAGGCCCAATGCAAGACAAATGCATAGGACTCTTTGTTTAAAAAAGCAGGAATAACTTACGGTTCAGCATGAAAATCTAAAGCTTTATCCTTTCATCCACAATTTCTTCCCCCTAAATTGTCATAACTTAAAAATAAAATCTACTATTTAACATTGGTTGAGGTTGAAAAAAAATTGTAAGCAGGCTATGGGAGTCACAGGCACACATCATCAAAGCTGCATGTTAATGGGGAGAGGAGGCTGCTTGGCAGCTCCTTGTCTCTCAGGGATCTCCTCTGTACAGGTACATGCTGCACTCAGCCAAAAACAGCAAAACAGCTGTCCAGGCTGCTTGCCCACGAAGCCAATCTAATCATAGTGAAGACAACTTGGGGCGGTTGGAGCAATTATTAAAGAGAATCAGTTTGGGGTGTGACTTCATGGAGCATGAGAGCCCAGGGTTGACTCCTATCTTCCTCATCCTCTCGGTTAAATGTCGGCTCCACTTGTAGCTGATTGGCTAATCTCCAAGGAATCGAGATTCTCAGAACTCTCTCTATTGCTCTGCCAGTTCTGCAGTCTCCACTCCCCCTACCTCCTTCAGAATTCTGGGAGCTCAGTCCCCATCACTGTGGAACCTTACTTACCTCTGACCTTCCTTCCAGGGAGGAAACAAAGAACAAGAATGGAGAAGTCCTTCTGCAGAGCACTGTGAGCTTGCACTCCAGGCTCCTTCTGTCTTCCAAGAACTCCTGCTTGGACTGGCTTTAGAAGCAAACATTTAGATAAAGCATAAAACTCCACTCACCTTTCCTTCCTGAGTTACCCTGGTTCAAGGGCTTGTCGGTGACTGAACCTTGGGTGAGAGGGGAAACAAAAACACAGCCATTCAGAATGAATCGTGGTTGGTTTCTTTCAAAGAGTTGGCAGAGCCTGATGTTACGAGCATATGGTCCTGTATATATGTATTGTATACACATTGAGGGATATTATATACAAAGTTAGCACATACATACATGCCGAGTGGGGTTTGTTTAACATCAATGTCACTGATAACCCAGCACTGTTGAGACTAACAGTGATTTCCAAGTTCCTCGGCAATGGCCTGGACCAGATTTTTTTTTCAAAGCTCCACATCTCTGTAACTCCCTTGTTGGACATTCCATCATTTTCCCTTTGCCTCCATCCTCTCACTTTCTCCTCTTCTCACCAAGTCCACATTGTGAGCCATGTCCAGTCATCAGGGCCAACTGAAAAGAAACCCCCTCTTACTGCAAATGTAATGATTGACATCCCTTGGTTAGGGCAGGAAATCGGCGATTTTCCATCTACATTAAGTAGAAAATTGTTGGCCCAATTGTACTGAATGGGCTAAAATAGTCCAAGGCATGGAAACAATTTTCTAGATACAGCCTGTTCCTCAAGGAGTGAGCAGCGTGTGTGCCTGGCCAAACATCTGCCCTTCAAATACTGGGACTGCATGTGTACCCCATCCTCTGATCATGACCTTGTGGCACCTGTCTTCTCCGTGAACCTCACACAAGCATGGCAAAGTCAGTTCACTCACAGAAGGGCACCCAGAGATGACCCTCCAACAAAATTAAAGGAAAAATCCATATTCTCTTAATCCATGCCATGCCCATTCTTCATATCCTACTGGTTCTGTGAGAATTCAATTATATTACCCTGCATGGCTTGTTTCGAGTGCTTTTGTTTGCTTTACATGAAACTTTCCAGGTCATTTGCAGGGACAGCTAATTCCTGTCCCTCCTCACTCCAACCCCAATTAAGGTTTCCAGTTTCCATGTAAACGACAAATAAAGTAAACTTCCCTTTTTGACCTGAAAATTTGGTTTCCTGATGTAGATTCTTACTGCCCTTTCCACTTACGTTTCCCTTTACCTAGCAGGGTTAGCAGAAACATGAACTGATTTCATTAAGAAAGGTGAAAGTTGCTATAGTAAGACTGCTAGACTTTAGAATTCCCCATATTAGCATAATGTTTTATGCTTAGATTTACACATATATTCAAACATAAATAAGTTAACAAAATCCTATGAACACAAACATATGGAGCAGGACAGGTCCTTTTGAATGGGGCCCAAGCCACATAGTGGATGAAGAGAGCAGCTTGTGAGAGCAGCTTGTGAATGGAAGTGAAAAGCATGGAGTTTGTATAAAGTCATAATTCACAAACCAAAGAAATTGGCCTAAGGCCAAATTTTCTCTATGCTTAGGAAACTGAAAATAGAAAAGGCTTGATTTTTGGTATGCACTAACCCCATGGGTCCCTAGAACAGTGATTGCTTAGCTTGCTTAATCATCAGAACTACTTGTGAAGCATCATCAAATAAAGAATTCAGGTCTCACTCCATATCTAGTGAATCAAATGGGGGAGACAACTTTAGGTGCTTCACACTTCTCCAGGCATCACTGGCACTCAGGCAAATTTAAAGGCAAAAGTTGTCCATGATTCAACATGACATTGTTCAAGTGTGACGCTGAGGCCACCACCCTCTTTCCTTGCTCCCAGGACTGACAACAGTAATAGGTCATGACAACCTTCGATGTTGAACTTCCATGCAGTTTCAAAATCCACTTCAGTAAAGTGCTGCAAGGATTACTACCAATAAGTCAGCACACACACTGAAAACCCGTATCATTCCAGCTCTACTGGTTAAAACCAATGCTTACGCAAAAAATAGCAAACCAGAAATCTCAATTCAGAAGTAATAAATATATATGCATAGGCATATACTCTCATCACCCAGCTGACCACTGAGCAGATGTGTCAGCATCCACCCTCACCTGAGAAAGGGCTTATACCACCAAACAGCCTTTTGGAGGTGCCCCCAAAGATGCAGGAGGTCCCTCTTCAACCCTTTTCATTCTTCCCACCTCTCTCTACAGTACCTGAACATACAGGAGTTTTGTTCTGCACAGAAGAGCCACTGATGGGCTTCCCATCTGGGGTGACACACCAGCAGTAGCCCGTGTACGTGTGGCATTGCACCTGTTCCAGGAATTGAAAAGAGAAGAGCACCGTAAGTGTTGGGTCAATATCAGGAGGCATGACCCATCCGTTCCAAGCACAAGTATGCCACCCTTACAATGTAGGAAGAACTCTGTCCACATCTCAACCTCCACATTTGTCCTCAGAATGCCTCTCAGAAGGACACATCAGCCAGCAACCTTGGATGTGCTTGGACGTGCAACCTTGGACGTGCACCCTCAGTGGTTTTTCACCCTTTTTCTTAACACTGGACATGTGACACCATCCTAAGATACATTCATTGTATTTTTCCTTTGATAGTGTTCACCAATACTTATATTTTTTTCCTAAGTACCAGCAGACACTCCCATCCAGTTGTCCAAAGATCCTGCCCATTGAGCTTCATTTGGCAAGTACAAGTTAGATTTGCACCTTCGTAGGCTGGTAAGACATTTAAACAAAACAGGACAAACAGTAAACTTTTCTTGGCTTTTCCATGCATCTGCTCCTTGGTCAGCATGCCCACTACTGACGACATGGATATCTTAGATGGGGGCACACATTAAGGGGTTCAGGTAAGAACAGAGTCCTTTTCAGATGCAGGAGCTATTTCTAGATCTTCCACTGCACCACTGCGTGGTCTTCCTCAAGTCTGATGTACCAATCTTGAAATAGTGAATGAAGACAAGACATTCTGCATTCTTCAGTATAATCCTCTTTCCCTTTTAATAGCTGTCATCATATCCATCTCTTCCCACCCTACCCAACTCTCTTCTTCTTGTCTGCTTTCACCATGGAGTTCCTAAAAGCGTGAGGAAGCACACTTCCCTTCTGACAACCCCTTACTTTTTCACTTTTGGACTCCTGCTAGTTATTCAACTTGCTGACATGGTGCCCAAGATCCCCTGATTGACTCTGTCTATCCTGAATGTCATTCTACTGTAATGTGTCCACACACACAGTAGCCACTCTGGCCACAGTGAACCTTCTGAGGCCTTAAGCACACATTACTTTCTCATGATTAGGAACCTTGACTTGCTCCAACAACTTGTTTGTCTACCATATCGTTTCCCAACCCACTCCTAGCTAGCCCCTTCAAGTTACCAGCCTCCCTCCATTTCCTCAAGGAAGTCCCAACCTCCCCTTCCTCCTTCTCACTCCTCCCTCTGCTCTTCTCCACACCCTGTATACCTCAGCTTCAGAAATACTATCACAAGGAATCCAGGCTGTTGATTTCTGTTGCCCATGTCCCCTACTCTAGACCATGACCTCAAAAACTACACACTAGTTATTTCTGCATTTTCAGCGTCCATCTTGATACCTAAAATTTATAACAGGTGACTAAGGAATTGAATAAAGGCATGAATTATCATATTTCCTCCATTCTTGATCTCCATCAAATCAAAAAATATAGCATGGATTTAAACATCCCCATCACATTAAGTGCAGATCTCAGTGACAAGATGCATACCAATTGCAAAGATATTAAAGTGTGGAGAAATGTACCTCTTGGAATCCAGGACATCTTGGAATGGAGGCTAGACAGCAATTACATAGAAATTGAAGAGGTGAGGTATAGAGAGGACAGAATGAAAAAGAGATTTGACAGCCTGGAAGAAATCCAGAAGTTACCACTGAGGCAGAAAAGCAACAAGAAAGTATCTGAGATGGGTAAAAGACACCTTAATTTCCCCAGAGACAAGTAGTTTCTTTACAGACCTAGAAACAGAAATCAGAACAAGACTAAGGGTGCCTTCTTCCCACCAGCAAAATTGTTACCTTGAGAAGGAGGTGCTCACCTCTACTGTCTCTGCAAGGAGACCACGCTTACCTGCCTGCACCCACTTCCACATTCCACTTCTATAGATCCCTTGTTCCTAGCTCACTGGCCCAGATGCTCCCCAGAATCAATGTCTTGGGCTGGGTCAATGCTGCCTTCTGAGAAAGCTCGATAGTGAAATGAAATGAAATTCAGACAGACATGGGTTTGAATCCTAGGCCAGCCTCTTGCACATTAGGTACATTACTTAGGTCTTTGAGCTCTGCCTACTAAATGGGGATACTGATGCCCAACCTGGAGGGCTGTGGTAAGGCAGCTCAATTCCCCAGTGGCTGAAGCAGTGACTATTACAAAAACTGGCCAGTGATAACCTCTTGGGCCAGGGCTCCTCCAGGAACCTCCAGAGGTGTGGCTGCTTGGAACTGCTGCTGAAAACTTGGAGTCCATCCCTGCAGGGGTTGTCAGCCCTGCGGACAACGGTTCCTAGGGATGGTGCCTCCCCAGTGGTAGCATTTCTGTGGAGTCTAGTCCTGATGCCTTTCTCCTCCATAGCCAATAACAAATCACCTCATGGGAAATTTGTCCCAGGGAGCAGACAGCCATTCTGATTCACTCCCAGGTCCCTCGGCTTCCACAGTTCAGTTAGGCCTCTCTCTCTCTTGAAAAGACTGTATCCCACAATGTGATGCTAGAGACTGTGCCTGGTGCTGCACTGCTGGAGTCATGCCTGTAGTCACGCAGGCTGTAGATGGGAGCTGAGCCTGCCAAAGTCCAACTCCAGCTACTGAGGACAAAACGCATACATGAGTAAGAGCCCAAGCCCAGAGCTTTGTTTCAGAGGATATAATCTAACCTCTGGGCTCAGAGGGCCCAGGGGCCACATTCACACTGAGTGTGCCCATTGTGTCCTTGCAGGCACATGGGCAATGCCTCCTGGCCCCCAGCCAAGCCCCTGGGCCTAAACATAGTTTCTTTCTCTCCAGGCTCCAAGGAATGTCCCCAGTTTCCAAAATGCTCAAGCTAGGAGCTCTATCCAAGTCCTACAAAACCACAATAGAATGAGGAATCGTAGCCAGATTCCCCTGAGGTGAGAGCACAGAGTGATGGGCACACCTGACCCAGGTGAGCTGCAAAGAAGGAACAAAAGGAGGCACAGGAGATGCCAGCAGATCTTGAGCTGCAGGAACTGCAGGAAGTGGCTGAACAAAACCCTTTGCTAAAGGAATCTAGAGTGAATCAGGCCATGATCCTCAACAACGAGTTGTTTTCAAGTTCTCTTGGGGAATATTTAAGATGTCTTGTAGAAAAAAATAAAAGTTACATGAAAACAGATTTCAGCTTGCCTTCTTTCACTTTCCAGCTCCCCCACTTAACTCCTTCCACAGCCTGGGAAAGCTTCTTTATCCAGCCAAGCCTCAAATCCTCTGTATCTCTTCAAGATGCAAGAGGGTGGGTATTAGCACAGCAATGGAGACATTAACTGGGTTTGAGAACAAGTTTCACTTGGGATTCCAGCTTCCTGCTAATGCAGGAAGTAAGTGATGGTTCAAGTAGTTGGATCTCTGCCATCCACGCAGAATTCCTGCCCTGAGTTCCCAGGTCCATGTCTTTAGCCTCATCCCAACCTGGGCAACTGTGGTCATTTGGGAAGTGAACCAACAGATGGAAGATAGCTCTTTCAAATAAACAAGAAAGACATCTAAACATGTTTTTGTAAAAGAACAGATGCTATAACTAATAAAGATAACAGTGCTTATCTCATAGATTGGGAGAATTAAATTAGATTACATAACTTAAGTACTTGGTGCACAGGGTAAGTGCCCAGTTAACCCTAGCTATTTATTTGTACCATTGCAGTATACTGTTTTACAACAAGCCAGCCACACATGAAATAGGCCAGAGCCGTGTTATCTGATGAGAAGCAAAGAACATTTCAGTTTAACCAGCCAAAGAGACAGAGCAGTCTGCAATCAGCAAAACATTTTTAAAGTTGGGGTGGAGGAAGGGGAAGTTTGTTTTCACATAGAAATCATTCTGCTGTTCTCAGAGAAGTGAGGTTTCTTGCAGAAAAGCAACGAGGGCATAAATGTTATAGAATTTATGGTTGACATTACAGGGTAATTCAAAAAGTTCTCAAGAAATGAAATTGTAAGATAATAATGATGCAAAACAATTTTTTAAATTTACGCATAGAATGATCTGCAACAAGTTCATGGAAAATGTGCATTGTAGAAAAACTACACATGGATTTCAAAAATATTTTACACTAAAATGAACTTATCTTTCAATTCTATTTTTGGGGGGAATGTTTGGAAGTATCCTTGTATACATAATCAAGATATAAATTCTACCTGGTTTATCTTCCTCCCTTGTAGACTTATTCATTTAAATAAACAAGCGATACCCTTTTGTTGCTCCCTCAAATTGATCAGTTGATTCATGGGAAAAAGTCTGAGTAGAGAAGTATCTTTCCCGGCAGTTCTCAAAACTCAGCATTGTTCCAGCCCCAAATCCATGGACACAAATCCTGGATTTGCTCTTATCTCATTCTGGAGCATCCCCAAAAGGCTGAAGGATCCACTGATATATCTTCCTTAAGAGACACAAAGTCTCTAAGAGGGTTTCTGTTCTCAGCTTCTATTCTAACCATTGTGTTAAATCTAACTTGGATTTCTAAGGATGCTAGGTACTGCAGTTTGTGGAGCGATAGGCTTTTGTCCTGGCAGTTACACTTCTAGTTTGGATGCCCACATCCTATACTGGGGTGCGTCGGTTTGAGTCCTGTCTCCAGTCTTGTTCCAGCTTCTTGTTCATGCACATTTGCAGGGCCGGGGAAGAGGGACTGTAGCAAGTGATGGCTCAGGTATTTGGATTCCTGTCACCCATGTGGAAGATCCAGACTGAATATCTAACCCTTTCTCAGACGTTGTGGGCATTTGGTGAGTGAACCAGAGAATGGGCCCTCCATTTCTCCTTCTCTTTCTGTCTGTTAACTAACTAAATAAATTTTTGAAATTCATGAAAAATGGGATCAAAAGATACGTTAATTTTGATGCAAAAAAAAAATGAAATCCATAGAGGGATCTTCAACAAGTTCATAGCAATAAACATGAAAAATTGTGCATGGATTCTTTTTTTTTTTTGCACATATCTATCTGAGAAGCAAAGACACAGTGAGAGACAGTTTCTGCCTCCTAATGAAGCTACCAAATGTCTGCAATGGCCAGGGCTGGGCCAGGACCAGTGCTAGATCTGGAAATGCAATTCGGGTCTCTTCCATGGGTGGCAGAAGTGCATTCCCTAAGTCACACCCAGAGCTTTCCAGAACCTGAACTAGCAGGAAGTTGGACTCAGGAGCCAGAACCAAGAATCAACCCAAGAATTTCCTCCTGTGCGGGAAGCAGATGTCTTTGCCACCAGGCTAAAGGCTCACTCGCCAAGCTTCTCCTTTCATTCCATGTTTCCATGATGTTTTTGACGTGCCCTCATATTTTACAACAGTGTGTTCTTAGATAAGTTTCATCTCTGACTCACATAGTTTAATATTTTTGGCAAGAAGCCCTTTACACAAATAGGCCAGTGGTATAACTCGGGCCAACCCCCTGTCCAAATGAAGACAAATGTGAAATTATTTTAAGCCTGCTTATCCTCAAGATTAGCCCAAGAGTCGAGCACCTGGAAAAACCTGGGAGGCCATTGCTCCTGATGAAGGCAACTGCAGGATGGATGAACAAGTAGGAGTGGACAGCAGATGAGCTCACAGGGGGAAGACAGCTGGGGGAGTGAGCAGAGGCCAGCATAGGGAAAAGCAGACAAATGGATCATGCATACAACTGTCACCCACAGGGGCTGCACCCCCAGTGGAAATGCCTGCTTGCTACTTCAGCGTCAGATTGTCACTCTCCATGGAGGATCTGTGCATCACTGCACTGGTCCTCAAAGGTATCGCCTGCTCCCAACCCACAGCGGAGATGCCCTTTGCCACACAGGCACACAAGGCCGATGCTGTTGTTCAAAGGTCACACCTGAGTGCATGTATCATTTTGGAACTGGCAGATCTAGAAGAGGCCTTAACGATCACCAGTCTAACCTGAACACTCTACCAGTGAGGGCACTGAGGCTGTCCAGTGCTGGCAGGCAGAAGGGGAAAGAAGTAAACTCCATCCCTGGGAATTGACGGAAGATCTTTTGTGCCTTGAGATTGTCTGGTAAACACAACTGCTTTGGGAGGAAAGCAAATGCGTTTTAAAAACTCTCCTCAAGAATACAGAAGGAAGAAGGCCTTTGGTTCAACTTACTCAATTAGCTACTTAATTGTTTAAATGTTTATTTACTTTTTTATTATTTTCTTTTCATTTGAGAGGCAAACAGAGACAGATCTTCTATCTGCTGGTTCACTACTTCAAAGGTCTTAAGTCAGGAACCAGGAACTCATTTTGGACCTCCCACATGAGTGGTAGGAACCCAAACACTTGATCCATCAGCTGCTGTCTCCGGGGGTGCCCTTAGCAGGAGGCTGGATCAAAAGTAGAAGTTGGGCTCAAAACCAGACACTCCAATATGGCATATGGGTGTCCCAAGTCATGTCTGAACTACTACACCAAATACCCACTCATCTTCCCTTGGCTCTTTGGGGCTTCTTGGTCAATGGTCAGACCACCCCTCCCACAGCAGCCTCTTTGTTGGCTTTCTTTCCTTCCTCTCATGCAATCCACTTCCGTACAGCTTCCATAACAAAAGTTAGGTCTCCTGTAGGGGTCCACGTTCTTCTCTGTCTCCCAGGGATGTGGAACTATTATCCTTGCCATCTAATTAATTAAGCAGTGTTTATGCACTGGTAAATACAGTTTAATAGGGCATGAATAACTTTTGGGCACAAAGGCGTTCTCCGGCCAAATAACCTTGCAAATATTGGGTTAAACAAACTCAAAAGATTTCTCTTTTTTTCCTCAAAGATTTGTTTGTTTGAAAGGCAAGAGCTAGAGAGAGAGAGAGAGAGAGAGAGAGAGAGAGAGAGAATGTCTTTGTTCCACTGTTTCACTCGCTAAATGGCCACGATGTGCCAGTCCAAAGTTTCCTGAGTCACCCACATGGGTACAGGGGCGCAAGTACTTGGACCATACTCCTCTGCTTTCCCAGACACATTATCAGGGAGTTGAATTGCAAGTGGGGCAGCTGGGAATCAAACCAGTGTCCATCTGGGATGCTGGCATTGCAGCTGGCAGCTTTATACTCTACCCCATAGAACCAATCCCAAAAGATTTCTTTACTGCAGGATTTCTTCCAGCTTTAAATCAATGATTGAGTAAGCCTTAAAAGAACGATGCCATTTTCAGCAATCCCTAAACTTACTCATCTAGGAGACTCACCTCTAATTGATGGTCCCTATAGTCCCTATGCTTGGGGATGGGACACAAGAGAGCAAAAGGCAGGCCTTGCTGGACTGGTATTTCTTTGCTTTGTCATGTCCTCCTTTATACAGACCACACAGAAAGCTCTCATCATTTTCCTCCAGCAAGAACTCCTCCTTTCTTTTCTGTAGCATTTTCTTAAACTGTGATTCTATTATGACATTCACTTTGATCTGTCTCAGAATTTCAAGGATAACCAGATCCCCTCTATGGCACAGTGTATTGCTACCCCATGGTGAACTCCCACTCCCATCTAGTTCTCTTTGCCTGTTTTATAAAACAGAGAATGTGAACCATGGGTAAAGGGGTAGGCTAGATTCTGTATTTTTAGTAGCAATGACAAATTGTAAAAATAAAACTTGGTATTTTTAGTAGCAATCACTTGCCAAGATGTGATGGTTACTCCATAACTGAACATTTCCTAGTGGGAAAACTTAACTAAAAGAAGAAGGCGTGAGGGTGTTCTTCCAAGTCTTTTTGGCAGTGGGTGTATCAAAATGCTTCCTCTTTTTAGTCTGCCTGTTGCTCTTAACCTTTTGAGCCTATCTATGAAACAGAGCTAGGACTCCTCCAAGAATGTTATTGAGAAAATGAAATGTGGCGACGTAAATAAAAACAACTCAAAACAGCACTGAATGTAAAGTTTGCCCCAGCACGTGGTGATTCCATCCGTCACTCCTCACACTTTGCAGGGAGGAGACAGGCTGTCACTTTGATGCACCTGCTATTCTTGGACAACTTGTCAGAACTGTCTCCTACTCTGAACCAGATCGAGGGAAGAAAGGCTGTTGGAGTCTTCTAAAATACTTTCCCATTCTAGAATTTAAGAGGGGTATCAGGAAAAAAGATGATGGTTCAATTTCAAATTCTCCTAAATACAGGAGTCTTTGTTGGCTACATGTTATATGATTTGAGGGCGTGGCATGGCTGCCAGCATGACATTAGTTGCAAGTGGTACGATTAGAACCGGGGGAAGTCCTGGTCAGGCCACTCATAACCACATCAGAAATCTTATGTCCGGAAGACTGGAGACATTTTTGCTTTATAAGAAGGGCCTTGTCAGGGTGGGTATTGTGGCATAATGGGTGATGCTGTCACTTGCGAAACTCATATCCTATCTAGTAGCGCTGGTTCAAGTCCCAGTTACTTCATTTCTGATCCAGGAAGGAGATTCTGTAGAGTTCCAGGCACGTACTTTTGAACTGACTTAGCCTAGGCTATGCAGGAGCAAACATGGCAGGTTTTATTTTTTTATTTCCACTTTGGCAGGGGGGTAGAAAGTATACTTTCATGTTTTAGAAACACCCACTATGAAAGTTCCTGACATACCAGAGCTCTGTTTAGGTCAGAACCATGAGCTAGCTGGCAGTGAGACAGAGGTGGCCCAGGGGAGTGCTTCCAATGTCTGGCTTCAGTTCCACTTTCCTTCCTCCTCCTTCATGCCTGTTCCTTTCCCTATTCTGATATTTTAAGTTTTAAAAAAAATTTCCAATCCCTTCCATTTCTCAGGAAAGTTCTGCTGACTGTCCTGCAAGTCACCCTTCTGGCTTGCTACATGCACTCCCAGAACAATAGGGACAGCCCTAAAGCTGTGTGCACCAGGGCGCCCCCTGTGCATTTCCTCAACAAGGGTTTACCGTGGGCCTACTGGGTGCCAGACCACCTGACTGAACATTAGCTACTACGTCATAAAATCCTAAGAAATAGATGGAGTTTTCTCCCTCAGAGGCCATCAATTTAACACGTTCCCGAATGTAGCAGTATGCCACTCCACACCCCATGGCTGCCTTGTAGGCAGAAAGTTCAGTTCCAGGAGCATGTGTTTAGCTTAGCAATTAGGATGCTCACATCCTGTATCCGAGAACCTGGTTCCAGTGCTGGTTCTAGCTCCTAAATCCAGCACCCTGCTAAGGCAGACTCCGGAGGGCAGCATGTCGCAGCTTAATTGGGTTCCTGCTGCCCGCACAAGTGACAAGGAACTGAGTCCCCAACTCCTGGCTTCAGCCTGGACCAGCCCAGGTGTTGCAGCCATGTGTGTGCGTGTGTGCGTGTGTGTGTGTGTGTGTGTGTGTGTGTGTGTGTAACTCTTGCTCTCACTTTCTCTTCTCGCAAACAAATATTTTTAAAACTAAAAGCAAGGAAAATTCCCTTTCAGTCAGCCACTCCATCCGTGGACTACTCAACTTGTGAAAAATTCTTCCTTCCTCTGACCCTCATCTGTATGTACCTCACAGCGAGCCTGCGCCTCTACTGTGACCCCCACACGGAAAGCCTCTAGTCATTCACAGACCCGAGGTTGAAGGTAACTCTCATGGAGCCCTTGGTTTGTCCCTTTTCTTTCCATCCTTTGTGTCCTAACAGCTGTGGCTCCACTGCAAACGCCTCCGGTGACACACTTTCCCAACTTAACCCTCCCAGCTATGCCCTAGAATGATGCTGTCACTTTAAAAGATGACAGTCTCATCAGGGACAGTGGAAGTGGTGGTTAGGGCAGGGATTCTGGAACCAGGCTGTTGGATTTGAACCCTGACTCTATCACAGGCAGGCTACTCGGATTTTTTTGTGGCTCAGTTTCCTCATTCATAAAATGGGCTGTAACAGAGCCTACCTTTGCAGATGTAGTGAGGATCATATGACCTGATGTGTGTCCGTCAGAAACATTGCAAGTGCTATGTTAGTAAGGAAGATGATTATCTGCAAAACAGAAGCCCCAGCAAAGCCACTCCCCCTCCACAGGCAGCAGGAAGACCGGAGGAACAGCATCCCCCTTGCCCTGCCTCACCACGTATCCCCTTGCAGCAGGACAGCTGCAGATCCTGCCTCGGGTTTGCTCCTTTCATTTTCCTAATAGGCAGACTGGGAGGACAGAATCCCCATGGGCTATGGGGAGCTCAGAGGCCCAGCTGGATGCACTCAGACCCTGCACACTTGCCCCCAAGCAGATGACTGCAGCAAATCTGGGAGATGTTCAATGACCATTCAGCACAACAGTAGCCATTGATGAGTATGACAGAGCAGAGGTTGGGGTAGGCACTCCCCCACAGAACACAAGGGACACGTTGTCCTGAGCACAAAGATGCTCCGTCCACCCTCAACGTACTGAGCATGCCTGCACCTGGTGAGCGACCCAGGGTCTACCAGTTCCCCCATTGAAAAGATAAGCATAGTATCTCCCACCATGTGTAAGAGTAGATGAAACCTTCCCACACAGGAATAGATCAGGTCCTGCTCCTGCCATTATTATCATAATTAAATTTTTACTTTCACAGCTGCATAACTTAAACTGCTTACTCCTTGCAAATTACATGGCACCTGTACCTCCCGTTAGAGGGAAAAGGGCCGAGTTCCGGAAGAAACTACCTCTGGCTGCTGCTTGCCAACTTCTGTGTCTTCCCAGTCCTCCGTGTCCTGAGAACCTTTATAACCACAGAGTTGTCAGTATCAGGCAAAGAACAAGCTGAAGCTCAGGGCTCTACACGGGCAGACAGCAACACGTCTCCGCTAAGGGAACAGGTAATCCACAGTTTCTCTTAAGAAAAACAAATATACACAAGTCTCCTCTGGGTAATTCTAGAGAGCTTCTCATTCACAGTTAGCACTTTTCTTCCCCTTCCTTTGAAAGTATGCAACCACAGGCACTGACAGTCATACAACCACAGGCCAGGTGACTGGTTCCTGGGCATTTTCCTTCCTGGAGTCATCGCTGTGGTGAGGGGAGCCACCGTCAATTCACACAGGGTGCGGAGCAACATTTATCTCCCTGCTCATTAGAAAAAGAAAATTCTGAAACCTACCTTGATTTTTGATTGTCAAGACAGTGTCAGGGTGGGTATTAAGCCGGACATGTAGACTGGTAGAATAGAACTGAGAGTTCAAAACAAGCCATCACATTAAGCATCAACTGATGCTCAACAAAGACGCCAGGGATTCAAAGAGGAAGGAGTGCTGTGAAAACTGAACATTCACATGCAAAAGAACGAAGCTGGACCCCCACCTTACCATGCACAAAAACTTATTCCAAATGGCCAAAGAATCACAAAAGTCTCAAAAGCAAACAAAAAAAAATGGAAGTAAATCTTTGTTACCTTGGATTAGGAATTAATTTGCTAGTTCTGACAACAAAAACGATTAAAAAAATAAGTAGATAAGCTAGACATCAACATTTAAACCTTTGCATCTCAAAGAACATGATCAAGAACGGGAAAAGAAAAATCAGAAGATGGGAGACAACATTTGTGACTTGCCTCTCTGTTAACTCATACCTAGAACATACAATGAACTCTTACAAGTTGATAATAAAAAGGCAAATAATTGACTTTAAAAAATTGAGTGAAGGATTTGAATAAACATCTCTCCAGAGATATAAAAATTGCCAAAACACACATTAAAAGATATTCAATCCCATTGATCATTATGGAAGTACAAGTTAAAACCAGAGCAGCCACTTACTCCATACCCACAGGATGGCTACAACACAGATAATAACAAGTATTAATTGGCAAAAACATACAGAAGTTGGAACATTCATGTATTGCTGATGGGAATGTGAAATGGTCCAGCCACTTTGTAAAACATTCCTAAAGTTTAAATATCGAGTTACTGTATGATGTAGCAATTCTACCTTCCAGGTACACAGAAAGGAAATTGAAAATAAAGCATACACAAACTGTCACAATAGCATTATTCAGAATATCCCCCTGTACTGGCAATACAAGGAAGGACTCACAGTGAAACAACAGATAAGTCCCTACATCGTTAAGAGGCACCTCAATGGCAGTATGATGGACTTCTGAGGGCACTCAGAAGGCACTTAGTGAAAGACCGGAGAGGAAAACAATAGGGGGTTTGGGGGGAGGGAAACCCCAATGCCTATTAAACAGTGTCATAAAATAAAATTTTTTTAAGAAGTATAGCCAAAATATGAAAAGAATCCAGTATCCATCAACTGATCCACAGGTAAAGTGAATGGGATCTATATTCACAACAATTCACACAAGTTGACGACAAAAAGGATTTAAACCTTGATTCAGTCTTACAACATAGACTTTAAAAACATTATGCTGACTGAAAGAAGCCAAACACAAAAAAGCACATATTATGATTCCATCTACATGAACCGTCCAGAATCAGCAAATAGTAGGAATAGAAAATAGGTCAGCAGATGCCAGGGGCTGAAGAGAGAGGTAATGGGGAGTGACCCCTAATAGGTACAAGATTTCTTCTTGGGTGATGACAATGTTCTGGCATTGGCGACTAGCAATGGTTGCACAACTCTGTGAGAACACTGAACTCATTCAGTTGTACACTCAGAAAAGGCAAAATTTATAGTGTGAAAATTATAACTCAAACAGTTATTTTAAAGAACAAAACCAGATGGTTTAGACTACAAATCACAGTATTGAAGCCTGTGGACTAGCTCCATCCTCCCATATTACAGTTGGGAAAATGGAGAACTACCGAGAAGAAAGCTAATATTTGCTGAGCAGTAAGCATGTGCCAAATAGAAGGCTTGTCTGCAGACACTATTACATGCAATATTTAGTTGTTTGGAACAAAAGCAATTCAATGACAAACACATGTAAAACAAGTAATAAGATATCCTACACAAAGAAGCTGTTTAAACTGTATTAATAGTAAGTTTACTGAGCATTAACAAAAGAGGAGGAAGAAAGACAATTCGCCAAACATAAAGTCATTCACCATGTATGTCAGCCATAAAGGATGGATGTGTATTTTTAACAATACGACTATTTAAAAAAAAAAAAAGGAGCTGGCATTGTGCCCATCACAGAGGAGGCCTAAACCAGGACACCATCCATTCCAAACAGAGAAAAGACTTTGTTTGGGCATCCAAGGGGACCATCTGTGCCTGGTGAAGCTCAGAGACTCTCCTGCCTACAGGTGTACCCCATGCCTCAGTCCTTTATCACAAATGCCTTTACACTCTCCAAGGAGACTCCATATTGCTACCCTAGACAACATTTTTCCACATTAAGGTCCAAAAGACCAGTACCCTGGAGTGTAGGCTCATCAAAGCAAGGATAAATCCTATCTACCTCATGAGGATGCACTCCCACCATCTACCCAGATCAGCAAGAGCTCACCACTGTTGTCAAGCAGAGATGCTACAGTAGGAAACCTGAGCGAGGTAAGCCAAGGTGAGTGCAGAAGGAATGAAACCTGCTCCAACCCCTCACCCGTAGGAAAGGAGTGCTCCATATCCCAGGTTTTAGGAAATATGAGGGTACCAGAGAGTTTTGGGGGAAATGGAAGAAAAAGCTATATTTATTTTGGTGCAATAAAAGTTGATATCCATAAATATATAGAAGGTTTTCCTCATATTATGCACCTTTCATAACTGTTTCGAACATCTGTTTTAGGCATATATTTCAACCTTTTGGAGGGCAGCAAGATCAATTTTCATTTTTTATTCCATTTTCCATGAACTTTTGGAAATACCTTTGTATGTGCATTGCTGTGGGGAACAGTGATTAGAATGAGTAAAAACAGGAAAAGTATTGGTGTCTCCAAAGTTATATCTAAAGATTGTTTCCGGAATATGAGCTAAAAGACAGGAAATGTTTTTTTGAACATAGAAGTACCATAATGAGCAGCGTTTCATAATCTATGATATTATTAGAGCTTCAATTCATCAATATAAAAATTTTAAATGGCTTGAGAAAGTGACAACCACTGATCAACCACAATGTTGCTCAACAGCAATTTTGGTAGTTATGTACCAAGCACCTTAAAAAGTACATGTGAGAGAAAGTATCTGGCCTGGCAGTTAAGCATCCGTTAAAATGCCTGTATCCGGGCCCGATGGCGTGGCCTAGCGGCTAAAGTCCTCGCCTTGAACGCGCCGGGATCCCATGTGGGCGCCGGTTCTAATCCCGGCAGCTCCACTTCCCATCCAGCTCCCTGCTTGTGGCCTGGGAGGGCAGTTGAGGATGGTCCAAAGCCTTGGGATCCTGGAGTCCTGTGTGGGAGCCATAGAAGGGATCTGGACTCTGGGCTCCTGGCTTCGGATCAGGGCAGTTCTGGCGGTTGTGGCTGCTTGGGGAGTGAATCCTCAGACGGAAGATCTTCCTCTCTCTCCTCCTTTCTGTATATCTGACTTTCCAATAAAAATAAATAACCTTTTTTTAAAAAAAATGCCTGTATCCCACATCGGAGTACTTTAGATTCATTCCAAGCTCCAACTCCTGACCCAGCTTCCTGCTCATGCAGCACTGTGGAGTGATGGCTCAACTTGTTCAATTGCTGCCTAGAGGGAAAATCTGCAGAGAGTTCCCATCTCCCAGCTTTGATTTCCTAGCCTGGCCCAGGACCATGGTGTGTATCTGAGAAGCAAATCTGAAAAGAATAACTAAGGTGTTTCTAGAGTAAGATAGAAAGGATGAGACTTACTCTGCAGCTCAAAACAGAACTTTAGCAAGTAAATGTCCTGGTTTATAGAGTGTAGCAAATGTGAAGATACATATTGCCTTACCCCTTTTGTAGTCCTGTAAATACATAAATAAATGAGGTTTTTAAGTGCATGTCCTTGTGACCTAACATATAGCTATGGAAATTTAATCCCCAATTTCTGGGATTCATGGTACATTCATACAATGGGATACATTAATGGGACACAATGTAGTTATTCTTCTAAAAATGAAGTACAGAACCTGTCACAATGGCTCCATCCTCAACCTCCAAGTGCTGGGGTCCCATATGGGTGCCCATTTGTGTCCCAGAGGCACCACTTCCCATCCAGCCCCCTGTTTATGGCCTGGGAAAGCAGTTGAGGACGGCCCAAAGCCTTGGGACCCTGCACCTGTGGGAAGACCCAGAAGAAGCTCCTGGCTCCCGGCTTTGGATCAGCTCAGCTCCAACCTCTGCACCTCTGCAGCCATTTTGGGAGTAAATCAGAGGATGGAAAATCTTTGTCTCTCCTTTCCTCTGTAAATCTGCCTTTCCAATAAAAATAAGTAAGTTTTAAACACATCAATAATGAAGTAGAACCATATATAATTTATCTGGAAATGAGCTCACAATAAAATTAGACAAAATGTAATAAAACACTTCATGATCTAATACCCTTTTATCCTAAATAATGATAATAGCTATACACAAGAAAAAAACAGAGAATGACAGACTGAGTTGTTGCTATCCCAAGAAGAGAAAATCATTGGTTTTCTCCTTCTGCCTGACATACATCTATATTGTCATAAAATTTTATGGAGCATGCATCATTTGTCTATAATTTATCTAGAAAAAATGAAAAATATTTTTTCTTTTTAACTATTTGATTAAGTTGCTAACATACAAACACGCCACATACAAGGGGTCTTACACAGCATTTGACATTTGCACAGTGTAGCTCTGTCATAACTTCTCCAAACAACTCTTTATTACTGAGCATTTAGGCTGCTTCTAGATTTTTGCTACCACAGACAGAACTTATATGGACATCTTTATAGCTAAGTATTTTCACATGTTTTTAATTATTTTCTTAGAATATATTCCTAGAGGTGGAATTGCAAGCCTAAACCATAGGCACAATTAAAAACCTTTGATTATCCCACTAAAAAGCTGGTGCCGATATACTTCCCAAGAACACCAAAGGAGTCGCCCTTTACTATGAGCCAACCCTGGATGTCACTGTATTTTCCAAAGGTTTTAACCAATGTATAAGAAAATAATCCATCATCATTTTTGTTTGGATGTTTTAATCATGCACTACTTGTTCTCACTCACTGATTAGTCATTATCATTGTGACGATTGTCTAGTGATGTCTATTGCCAACTTTCCTCCTGTAATCTTTTTTCTTTCTGAACTGGAAGAATTTTATAATATGAGATCAGCTTTTTGTTTAGGCCGAGGTGTGTCATTTGTTTTTGGTTTCGCTTTTAAGGCGTTTCCTTTCTGAAATTTTTAATGTAGTTCTATTTTCTCAACATCAGAATCCAAATAACCAACTAGCACATGAAATTTTGAATACGTTTTACACATGTGGTCCTTGATATAGCCATTCTATAATATGCCTCAATATCTTCTGCATATAAATACCTTAAAGGCAGAGGTCACTACATTTTCTTGATCCCCCCAAAGCAACCAGCACAAAACCCAAACATAGTAGAGCTAAAAAAAAAAAGTCTGTTTGGAATGAAAAAATTACTTTGGGGATTTTCTTTGAAGCACTCCAATTTGGGCTGGGAGATGAAAATGGAGTAAAGATGAAACAGAATTGGTCACGTGTCAATCATTGTTGAAGCCGAGTGATGAGTACATGGAGTTCATTATGCTATTATTTCTACTTTTTTTGTATTTTTAAAATTTTCTATAATCAAAAGATTTTTTTAATGTGGGTTTGATTGATTGGGTAACAGCATCAGAGGGAACTTCTGGAATAACAATGGTGATGAAAATGAAATACATATGCATCAAGGCCTCTTTTGTAGCACACAAGAGAAGTTAAGAGCACCGGCCTGCAAGTTAGAAAGGCTTGAGCAAAAATCCTTTCTAGCTTAGTGACCTCAAATCAGCTATTTTCAGCTCCTCTGAAACTCAGTTCTTCAAAATGAAGGTGCTAATACCGACCTCAAAAAGTTCCAGTGAGGATTAATTACTGTGAAACTCTGCCTTTCATGGAGTGACAATCTAGAGTCACATCATTCCCATTCAATGATGCATGCATTTGACAAGCTAGCTAACAGCCAGCATTTCCTGATGTGGCAATCCAACACCTTTCCCCAAGGCTGGGATTTCAGTTCATCAGTTTGGACACCAGACAACCGCCTGTCAGAATATTTAGTAGAACAGATGCCAGAAATTACAAACCTGATACTTAGAAGAGAATCTAAGACAACACCAAAGGACAAAGGTGTAACTCCTGGCTTTACTCAAAAGGTCGCCAAAGAGCCTTCACTCCACATTCCAATGGTGCAACCTAAAGAAACAAGCATGGCAACATCCTTCCAAGAGGATCACAGTTTCGGCCAAACACTGGTGTCACCTGGGGAGCTCTAAAAAAACACAATCTCTTATATCCCACTCCCAAAATATGTGAATGGTCTGGGATAGGGCTCAGGTATGAGACTTCCGAAATTCCCATGACTTCTGAAAATCTCATGTACCCTTGGTGTCATGATGTAGAAGGAAGATGAGCCACTCTTGTTGTGTGGGAATAGGGAGGGAAGAGGCCAAGAGGAGACAAAGGAACAGAACAGAAGCCGTTGAGTTCCACATGAACCCCATTAAACCCAACTCAGCCATGTGGTCTTAAGCTGTGCCCCATGCCAGACAATTCCAATCCCATTAGCATCCCATCACCACCTCCATAATCTCAAGAGGGTGTTACCATATAATAAATCCCAAGGCTAAAGTATGTTATTAACACCATGATGTGTGCATGTCAATCTTCTGAAGTATGTCAAAGCAATGGAGCTTGTCTCTGAGTTTGGGTCTCGAAAACAAAAAAAGTTTAGCTAAGTGACGGTGGAGATTGGGGGGAGGGGAAGGCATTTGGCAGCCTGTCCATGTGACTGAAGCACACTCGAAAAGGCAGGCCCATCTTGTGAAGTTACGGCCGTGCCTTTGATCAGGGGAAAGACACATCCATTTCGATCAGTGTAGCTGCGATGGGCCTGCTGTCTGGCTGTCTGGCTGCCCACCAGGGTGAGCTAACTCTGAGCCTGCAGACACATGGCAGCGCTTAGCATGTCAAACTAACAAGGAGGCGCTTGATTGTCTATACAACCTTTGCTGAACTTCAGGGGCCCTCTCATTTAGCAATTCAGCATGGACTAATCTGGAAGTTCCTTTCCTGCAGCAAACACCACCTGGTCCAGTGTGACCTCACCCAAACAAAAGCTGGCCAGTGCAAGCTGTCTGTCACTAGGCAGCAAACACTTTAAAATTGGGGAAGGGGGGGCCAGGGGGCAAGGGTCAACCGTTCTCATAAGCAACACACCCAGGATTACACAAGCCCCGAGAAGGGGAAAAAAATGCTTCCAGTTGACTTTGACTTGCTCTGCAACAACGCCTTTACCCTGTCAAATCAATCTGGGCCAGGTTTGCTTCCCCTCCCCAAATGCAAATGCTCAACAGTGTAGTCTCAAATGCACACAAAGATTGTCATTTTCTTTCTGCTGAAATAAATCACAAATAAAGGATGCACGAGAGCACACTGGCTTGCAAACTTACCAAGTTTCAACAAAAGGCTTTTGTTTTACCTTAAGTGGTACCATCCATAAAATCCTAGGAAGATGCGAGTGCTGGGACTGCAACAGAGCTGGGATTCATGACAACACGAATGACAAATGTCTATGGAGTAGCTGTGAGTCCCAAGCGTTTTGTATGTGGTAACTCATTAAATCCTTATCACAACCTTATGAGGGAGGCGGTAACAATAAGTCACTAACAGCAATATGTATTAATGCACATAACACAATTATTAGGTCTTACCATGATTGGTATTAAATAAGTAGTAATAATAGGGATAATCATCTCCATTTCCTGGATGAAGAAATCATGACATTAGATAGGCTCAGAGATTGGCCAAAGGTGGTAGGGACTGGTTCTGGTGGGGTTCCATCAGCCACAAGCTGACCACAGCACCATAACGCCTCCTAGCAGCGAGCACCTCAGGGCTCCTAGCTTGGACAACAGAGTAGGGAGAACTTGGGAGGGACCACGGTTGGAACCTCAGCTCTCCTGCTCCATGCCTCTCTTCTGCTGCTTCTTTGGGAGATGACATCTCCCTCATCCCGACTTATGGGGAGTCTTAAACAAGAAAACAACAAAACAAGACAAAAAACACCTCTTTCAGAGTCGGCAGCCACGTCTCTCTAGCCTAGATGAATATTTGAATAAACCAGCAGGCATGGAAAATGCTGCTGCTATCTGTCCAACCCCCTTCTACCCCAACAGTCTGAACGGTAACTCCATGGCCAGCCCAGAAATGGCACCTGAAACCCTTGGACTAAAGGCTGCTTATACTCTGTGCCCCTTCATTCAGAAGCAACAGAAAAGCACCTAAACTCATG
The DNA here is from genome assembly GCF_030435755.1 of Ochotona princeps. NCBI lineage: Eukaryota > Metazoa > Chordata > Mammalia > Lagomorpha > Ochotonidae > Ochotona > Ochotona princeps. Next base: position 21,972,643 of record NC_080857.1, read on the forward strand.
ACGCTAATGTCCCCTGATAATGGGAGTCCCCAAATGCCACTTTACTGGGCAACACACATTTCTGGCACAAGGACTATTACCAACCACCTGGCTAAGCTCACCTTGTTCAATGACCCTGCCCACTTTCATCAAGACAGCACCTTCATCCAGCTGGCACAAGAATCCAACCCCCTAGGCTGCAGCCTCAACCCCTAGCATAAGCCCTTGTGCAGAAAGGGGAGCAGTCTAGAAGTCTCCATAAGGAACACTTTGTTGTCCTAATGTTGTCCTGTTTCAGAAATAATTCATGTCAATATCAGCATAGTATGCACTACTTTTGCACAAAGCACTAAGCAGGAGACCACACTGGAGGAGGGCAAGACTGCCTGAAAGGACTCTTAAGATCTGAGTGCACATACATAGGCACAGCCACACACACACACACACACACACACACACACACACACACACAGAGAGAAAGAACCCAGTCCACTCAATGCTCCAAGAGAGCTCCATCACATTCAAGGAGTGGGGGTACCAAGCCAGGGAATGCAGGGGCCCAGCAATAAACAGAGACGGGAATACTGGGGTTGCCCATGGAAACTGGCAAGGCTAAGAAAAAGCAATCAGCCCACTTGGACAGTGGAGAAAAACGCGGGTCTGGCCCTCGGTGGAGAAAGCCAACTGGGAGAATGGGAACCAAGCAATGCCAGTTTCCTGGCTCGGACCTGCACACGTCTTCTCAGGGCCCCTGGCCAGCTGGCAGGAAGTGATATGGAGGGGAGCACGAGTGAGCTGAGGAGTCACTCACTCAGCTGTGTACCAGAAAGTGAAGGTACCAAATAGGCCTCATGATCCCCACCCATCCATCCGGGGACACCCCAACTGACCCCCACCCCACTCCCACCTCAGTGGAGAACCTCCCAAGGCCTCACCTGGGTGAAGGAGCCATCCTCACCACACTCTGGGACAAACACAGCCTCCTGAGGCTTCTTGGCTTGCTCCAGGGCTTGAGCCCGCTCCAGGCGACACTTGCTCTGGCCGGCATCTGCAAGATGAAAGCGGAGAGAGGAGTCTGTTCTCAGTGCCCTCCAGTTGGAGACAAAATGTTTGCCCCGCAGAGAGAGAGAATGAGGGGAAGCCCCCAAATCACTCCCGCCTCTGCCTCCCCTCCCCCTGAATGTGTAAGAATAAAAATGTTTCACTTCCATTGATTTCTACTGAGTTTAATCTATAACAAGTGATCCCATGGGGATCTCAAACACGTTTTGTCATACAAGGCTCACAAATACTTTCTTCATAAAATTAAGGCTTCTTGGGCTGCTTGTGAAGCCTCTTACAACTCCTGGGATAACTCTAGCCTCTCTGAATCTGTACAGGGCTCAGGAAGCTGATGCAAACCATGTAAACCAGCGAGGCAACTGTGAGACTTCAGGGAGAGCTGAAACCAGGGCAAACTGAAAGACAGGCTCCCCTGGGGAAAGCCACTCCTCTGCTCCCACCGTGTTGAGCTCTAATACCAACAGGACTTCCGATTTCGGCAGAGAAGTGAACAAGCCAGATTTTCATGTTGAATCTCTCAGTTCCTAAATATTTTTTTAATGATTTTCATGTTTGCAGACATGCGGACAGATCCAACAAAATACATCTGTTGTCCAACAACTTGAAATCCCTGTTCTGAAACCAGTGGCAATGCTTACAGCCCCACTGAGAAAACAGACAAGCAAGTGGAGCACCAGACAGATGGCAGCACACGTCTCCCAGCCCTCACCCCCAGTGGCAGCGTCTGAAAGACAGAAAAGCACTGATTCTTTCGGAGGAGGTAGGGAATCTTTTTCCTACCATTTGGATCCTGATAACACCATTTATGGACCATACAAAATGATCAACTTAAAAATAAGCCTGCTATAGATTTAGTAAATTTGGAATCTTGCCTGTGGTTGCCTTCTAGGGCTAGAAAAAATGATTTCATCCACCTTACACGGTTCATGGCCCAGATGTTCCCCATGCATGCTTAGGAGGGCCAGTCATTCTTCCCTTACATTCTGGAAGATGGGGCAGAGAGACAGGCTAGCTGAGTCAACAAAATGAACCAACCCATCTGGAGCTCTCTCATGGAGAGCCTGCAGAGAGCAGTGATGCCAGGAGCCCCTCCCAGGAGGCACGCAGGTACACACTCACCTTTGCATCTCCCACGATGTACCATGCCCAGGGTCGGGTCTCGGCACTTGGCTCGCTGGTACTCACACATGGACTCGTAGGTCCTGCCATCAGAGGCACAGACTGGCTTGGGCTGAGTCCTGGAGCAGTGCAGGTTGCACTGAGGATCACGATCACTTATCAGAAACTAGGTCGGGAAAAAGGGAAAGGATAAAGAGGTTACTTTTGCAAGAAAAGTGGAGGAAAGTCCATGACGTGTGGTACTTGTTGGTGCTTAGGGAAACAAGTCCAAGTAATCCAAAGTTACAAAATTCTAGAGGTGGAGGTGACTGAGCCGATGCAGAGCCTCAAGGACAAAGTCTTCCATTCACCATCAACACAACAGTGGCCCACGGATCATTGGTAGGTGTGGCACCCAGAAATCTCCTACATTAACCCTCAGAGGGAGCCTAGATTCAATAGAACCTAGCATGTACCCAAGGAAACCTTAGTCCCGGGAGTGGCAAATCGCCCAAATCACCCAATGTTGCACACCTGGAAGTGAGGGAGGCTGAGTTTGAACCCAGGCCTCTCCAAAGGACAGTGAATTTCTAGAACATCTTTTTTTTTTTTTTTTTTTTTTAATTTATTTTTTATTATTAATTTCATTGCATTATGTGACACACATTTTTTTTTTTACACTGGAATTCCCCCCGCCCCTCCCCAAACCCTCCCCCTCCCACAGTGGATTGCTCCACCCCGCTGTATTTCCATAGTTCAACCTCTAGGACATCAGGTGTTTCCATCCTTGCGGGTGGTCACATCATCTCGATGTGCGTCCAGAAACCAAATTTTTACTTTGAAAAGTGTTGTTTTATCAGATACTTGCATTGAGCCCCAAATCTATCACACTTTCACATCTGCCCACTGGCTGTCTGGAAGACTATGAGTTAAGTGGTTTTTCTATAAGAAAAGGGGGCTACAGAAAAGTGGGTAAGACCATTGTTTCCACACTAATATCATTTTTTCCCTGTATCTGGGGTAGGGGAGAAACAAAGGGAGAAGCCCCACCCAGCCTCCCACCCATCCCAGGTCCCTGATGTGAGGCATGCTCTAAGAGTCCTGCTCAAGCAGTTTTGATAGTTCAACAGTTCTGAATTGCTGCCAATCTTGTCATTCTAAGCACGATGAAATCTATTCAGAATCCGCAGGCTGACATAGTCTCTTCATGGTTGGGGTTCTGAGATCAGCTGTTCAGTTTGTGGGATCTCCAAAGAAAGTTCGTCTGAGGTGATCCCAGACCTGATTATTGTGTGTGCTTGTCAGTACAGGGTCTGGCACTGTCTGTCTCCCCAATCAGCTTATGCACATGCTGGTGGTTGCAATTGTTGGGTCAGTCCTGCTTCCAGCCCTGTGTTCCATGCGAACCGATGGGTGTTGCAGTCCAGCCCGATCCTGCCCACTTCATACTCAGCCCTCATGCAAACCAGTTGGAGCTGTAGCCTAGTTGGGGCGACTCCCCATAATTCCCACCAGGCCTGTCCCCTGCCCTAGTCCCCATGCTTGGCAGTATGTACCGCAAACTTGTTCGGTATGTCCCACATCCCATTTAGCTCTCATACATGTCAATAGGCATTGAAGCCCGGTTCAACCCAACCAACTCTACTATCCAGCCCACAGACATACTGGCATGTGCCTTTCTGTCTAGCCACCCATGCCCTTGTCCTGGCTTTTGTGCTCTCCAATGGGAATGGTAACCCAAGAGGGGGTTGCCCACTATTTCCCTACTAGGTCACTCCCACTCCTGGATTATGCACTCTCCAGGTGGTTGCGCAGTTTAACTTGACAAAATTAGCCCCAAGTGCCAGCCTGTGCCAATGATGCTATGGTAAAGCCCAACCAACCATCACCCACTCTAATTTTTGCTTGCACCAATCAGAACAATCAGCCCAATCTGGCTTTTCCCTGATCTAGCTCACATGATGCCCACAGGTGTTGTAGCCCTGCCTGGTCAGGTCTGCCCCCATCTCAACTCACGCTCACCACTCCAGTGGCAGTGGTGTTCCAGAAGGGGAGCCCTTCACATTCACCCTGCCGGCTTTGCCCCCTCCTTCCCTGATTCTCAGGTGTGCTGGTTGGGCACTGCGGCCACATCTGGTACAGCTCACCTCACCTTAGCATTCCGTAATGTGCACTGGTTTGCGTTGTGACCGAACCTGGCCCGACCCACACTCTATTCTGGTGCTCAGATTCGCCAGCGGGTGATGTGAACTGGTTCAGCCTGGTCTGCCCCCAACCTATGCCAAAAGTATGACGGTAGGTATCTTTTTCTGGCCTGATCTGGGTTGCTCCCTATTGTGGTTCTTGTGCTCACCTGCAGAGACTGTGTCCCGACAGAGGAGTTTCCCAAGCTCCTCCATCAGAACCTCTCCCTATGCCAGATCTAGCACATACTGGTGGGTCCATGGGCCACCCTTCCTTGCTGGCCTTCAATCCATTCATAACCTGGGTAGATGCTGGATGGACTAGGCTAGGTCTCTGCTCCTACTGAGCCATGTGTGAGCAGTGTCTGAGTATGGACAAGCCTTGGCTAGGCTGAAATATCCAACAGTAAGAACTGGAATGGGTTTTGTGTTTTCAATCCAGTCTATGATGTTTGATGAGTTTAAACCATTTACATTCAAGGTTAGTACATATAGGTGGTAATTTGGTCCTGTTATGTAAAAATGGGTAGTTCATTGATTCAGTCTTCTGTTGTTATTTTACTGGGTTGTTCTTCACATTTGCCTTTGGTTTTGGTAGGTGCTATTCCTTTTCTCTGTCAAGAGAACATTTTAAAGTATCATTTGTAGGGCAGGTTTGAAAAAGCATGTTCTTTTAACTTTTTTTTTTTTTAGTGTGGAAGGATTTTATTTCATTTTCAAAGACAAAGGAAAGTTTGGGTACATTATCCTGGGACGACTTTTTTTTTTTTTTTTTTTTGCTTTTAGAGTCTGGAATATGTCACTTCATTCTCTTCTGGCCTGTACACTTTCCTGTGAGAGATCTGTGAATTTCATTGGCATTCCTCTATACGTCAATTATTTTTTTTCACAAGCACATTGAAGGATCTTTTCCTTATGTTTGATTGAAGAGAGCTTGATTATCATGTGTTGTGGTGAAGATTGCTTTTGGTCAACCCTGTTGGGAGTTCTGTGCCCCTCCTGGATGTTGTTTCCCAATTCTTTCTTCAGATTAGGGAAATGTTCTTTTATTGTTTCATTAAATACATTTTTAAATCCAGATTCTCTTTCTGCACCTTCTGGGACTCCCATAACTCTTATATTTGGCCTTTTAATAGTGTCTTTCAATTCTTGAATACTTTTTTTAGCTTGACCCAACTCTGCTTCCAGCTTTTGTTTGTTTCCCCCTGGTGACAGGAAATATCTTCTAATTTTGACATTCTTTCTTCTGGCTCCTTCATTCTATTTTGGAGACTCTCTGCTGTACTTTTTTTTTTTTAAAAGATTTTATTATTACTGGAAAGCCAGATATACACAGAGGAGGACAGAGAGGAAGATCTTCCATCCGATGTTTTCACTCCCCAAGTTAGCCGCAACGGGCCGGTGCGCGCCGATCCGATGCTGGGAACCAGGAACCTCTTCCAGGTCTCCCACGTGGGTGCAGGGTCCCAATGCATTGGGCCGTCCTCGACTGCTTTCCCAGGCCACAAGCAGGGAGCTGGATGGGAAGTGGAGCTGCCGGGATTAGAACCAGCGCCCATATGGGATCCTGGCGCGTTCAAGACGAGGACTTTAGCCGCTAGGCCACGCTGCCGGGCCCTCTCTGCTGTACTTTTAATTTACTTCACTGTATTCTTCATTTCTGACATATCAGCTTTTATTTGATTCCTTTCCTGTGTGACATATTCCTTAAATTCCTTGAATGCCTGCTTTACATGCTTCTCATTGTTGATAAGAAATTTTGTAACAAGTGTTTTGAATTCTGTATCCCCCATTTTCTGATGTCTTCCTCAATTAACTCAGCTTGGCAAAGGGTTTTGTTCCTTTGCAGGGGAGTCTTCAGTAATATCCATTGTGCCTTGGTCTCTTCTTTTGCTCTTGGTCATTGTACTTCTGGTTATAAGATTCTTCTCCTTGGGGCAGGTTTCTAAGCTGTGTCACCCACAGGTCTACAGTTTGATTTTACTTTTTGCAGTTGGTACATGGCTTTTTGCTTGCAGTCACTTGTGTCACTCCCTCCAGTGAGTTCCAGGTCTGGGCTCTTATGTTAGATTTCCACCATGGTCTCTGTATCCCTAGCTGCTGGTTCAGCACTCTACCTCCTCCTGTGATACCATGCTGCTGTTGACTCGTTGTCTGTACAATGTGTCTCCCCCTTCCTGTTCGAACAGTTCCCAGGATTAGGGAGACACCAGGTGTCCTACATAGCTAGGTTGTTGGTGGTGCTGATCTTGCTGGAACCTGTTGGCCGTTTGGACCTGGTTGTTGCTGGAGTTCCAGCCGCTGGTGCAGTTCTGATTGCCACTGGCTGAAAGTTGCTAGGATGTCTGGTCACACCACCCTGTTGTGTCCACTGCTTTCCTGTGTCCATCAGTCTCCAGGTGCCCCTCTGCTGTCAGTCTGTCCTTTCCTATTTCCTGGAATGTGCCTGCTCTGCTTCACCTTGACTAATGATTCTTTATTTGTGTAAATGTGTCTCCACCCTATTCTGCCATCTTAATTCTCCTATTTTATTTTTTAAAAGATGTATTTATTTTCATTGGCAAGTCAGATATACAGAAAGGAGAGAGAGGAGGAGAGACAGAGAGGAAGATCTTCTATCCGCTAGTTCACTCTGCAAGTGGCTGCCATGGCCAGAGCTGAGTCAATCCAAAGCCAGAAGCCAGGAGTTTCTTTGAATTTCCCACGTGGGTGCAGAGTCCCAAGGCTTTGCAAAGGTCATCCTGAACTGCTTTCCTAGGCCACAAGCAAGAAGCTAGATGGGAAGCAGGGCTGCCGGGACATGAACTGGCGCCCATACGGGATCCCAGAGTGCTCAAGGCAAGGACTTTAGCCACTAGGCTACCATGCCAGGCCCAAGAAAAGGGTATTCTGATCTTAAAAACAGCCATAGCAATCAGCTTGGGAAGTGTGCCGAGTTAAACAGATCTCTTTAGTACAGCATTTCTTGGACAACTTTTGACACATTCTTATGTTTTGTGAATTTCCAGGAGGTACATTGAATTAGAGACAGCCACAGGTTAATTAACTCATCCCATAGAGTTTGTGGGAGTGTCAGTTCCTGCCCCACCTGATGGATTGGCCCAAGAAACTTGCTGGATCAACCAAGTGCTGTGAAAGTGATGACTAGGGACTGCAAAACAGGGCATATGGAGTCTTGCAGTTTCCACCCAGGCCTCTTGCTGTACTCCTCATGGAGTAAATCAGCCACCAGGTAAGAAGCTTGACAACCATAAAGCTGCTACACTGAGGAAGCCCAAGTTAACATGAAGCAAAACCATGTGGAGAGAGACATGCTCAGCCCAGACACAGAGACATGTCAGCATAGAAGCCTTGCCATGAGCCTAGCCCTAGCTATCGTCTGACTTCTGTTAACAGAGGTGAAAGTCACTAATGTTTTAAGAGACCCCAAATGAAAACCATGGGCTGAGCTCAGTCAGCTCATGAAGCTATAATAGATAATGATATGTTATTGGTTCAGCTGTTTTGCGGCAGTTCGTTATACAGAAATCAGTAACCAGATGAAAGAGTACAAATAACGAAGCGTTTTCCAAATTTAAATGAATGGCAGGTGTTAGGCCCACCCGTTAAGATACTAGCCAAGACACCTTTATCCCCCATCAGAGTGCACAGGTTTGATTTTCAGCTCTACTCTTGCTTCTAGCTTTCTGCCAATTCGGATATTCTACCTGGGAGGTAACAGGAGGCATAACATGTATTTGGGTTCCTGCTATCCATACAGGAGACTTGGCTTGAATTCATGGATCTGCCATTGTGGGTGCTTGGGGCTTGGGGCATACCAGTGGAAAATTTCTCTCTCTCTCTTTCTCTCTCTCTCTTCTCCCTGTTCCTCCTCTCCTTCTGGCTCAAATAAATCTTTTGAAAACTTCTTTGACCATGAACCCAATATCCATGAAAATCCCTTTAACAACTATGCAACACAACTGTGGAACTGGGCTGCTAGACTCCATGAGCTTCTGTTCAATAATTTTAAAATAGACCATAAGAACTGTGAAAGCTGAATCCAGTCCTAACCTGCTCCCTGCATGGCAGAGGCCTAGGCACACCAGAGATTCTATCAGATGACTGGAGGATGTGGCTCTTCCACTACAATTCACAGCAAAGTCATGAGCACACATGTAGCCATGGGAGCTGCTATAGTTGACCACATATATTTACACCAAACTCAAAGAGGTTTGGGGAAGGTCTGAATATAGGCTCTGTTTCAAATGCATTTGTAGGCCCTTTGGGTGAAACAAAAAGATGACACCTTGTTGTCTGGCAACAAAATCACACCCTTTATGGGAAAGCTAGAAACATACACCCCACATTAGCCAAATCCCAAGGGAGTCCAACCCTGCCCACCCACAAGTGCACAGGCAACATCTTAGCACACAGCCATCTCCTCCTGCTACCTGAACTCCTGGTGGGCTACTGTGCTCGGCGCAAGGAGGGGGCAGCTAAGGGTTAAAGCCCACACATAATACACAATCCTTGCAAGGAGGGACAATGCCACCTGGCCCTCTCCTCTGCTGTCCTGAGTTCACCATGCTAATAATTAAACCTGAGTCCTGTGCAAAGCCCAAGGGAAATACCCTGACAGTGCCTTAGGAGCACAGCATTGGGGCTGGTGCTGTGGTGCCTGTGACACTGGTGTCCCAGGTTGGAGCACAAGTTTGAGTTCTCGCTGCTTGACTTTTTTAAAGATTTATTTATTTTTATTGGAAAGTTAGATATACAGAGAGGAGGAGAGACAGAGAGGAAGATCTACCATCCGTTGTTTCACTCCCAAGCAGCCACAACAGCTAGAGGTGAGCCAATTCGAAGCCAGGAGCCCAGAGCCTCTCCAGGTCTCCCACGCAGGTGCAGGGTCCCAAGGCTTTGGGCCATCCTCTACTGCTTTCCCAGGCAGGGAGCTAGATGGGAAGCAGGGCCACCGGGATTAGAACTGGTGCCCATATGGGATCCAGGCACATTCAAGGCGAGAACTTTAGCCGCCAGTCCATCGTGCCAGGCCCACTGTTTGACTTCTGATCCAACTCTCTGAAGCAACCAAGAAAGTAGCAGAAGATGGTTCTATTACTGCCACCTATGTGGAGACCCAGATGAAGGTCCTGAAACCTGGCTTCAGCCTCACCCAAACCTGGCCTTTTAGGAAATGAACCAGTGAATGGAAGATCTCCACCTCTCTATATATAGCTCTCTAGCTCTCTGTCAACTGGTCTTTCAAACAAATGAATAAATCTCTTAAAAAGATAAAAATTGCCAAAGGTTCATAGCTTGTGTTAGGTGCTGGAATTCTGGGGTGAGTCAACGAACATATAAAGCCCTTTCCCCACAGGAACTCCTCACCTCTCAGGTTGCTGTGAGCAGGTCAGGGCCATGTTGACCACCCCGCAATCTCTGCACCAGATCCTTGGCCTCAACTTTTCAGAGTCTTTGAGTGATGGTCCCCTGCCATGGCATCCCAAGTCCAACACAGCCTGCCCCCGGCCTCCTCTCTGGCATCAGTTCTTACTGTCCTATGGCCCAGCTCAGCACTGGCTCTGTGGTCACTTTTCCTGGGAGTTGCTTTTGCCCCTCTTTCCTAACCTCCAAGGAACCCTGTTCATGCCATACTTGACGTCATATATTTTCTCAGGGGCTTTCTCTGCCTTATGCAAGTGAGACAGATTCCAGGGATAACATCCCACACCTTTCTTTCCCTAACTGCCTCCTAACAAGGTTTGTGAAGATGAAAGCCTGTGTTGGGACCTGTGGGATGGCACAGCCCTGATCCTGAGCTTCATGAAGAAGAACCTGATGGCCACTATACCTGGGAATGCATCCCTAGCATCCATCTAACCCAAGACACCCAAACAGTGATACTTCCGACTTCACCTTGCCTCCCAACCAGCTAGTGCCATGTGCCAGACCGGACCTCCCTGGCTTCTATTGCTCCCATAGATGGGGTGTGACAAGAGGGAATTTGTGCATGAAGGAGTTTCCTCGAGACTGAGCTTCAACTTTCTTGAGCTACATCGTCTCCTCTGCGTTATGTGGGCAAAGGCAGCCAGAGCTCCCTGTGCCCACTCCAGTTCAGGATAGTAACACTTAGTAGGAGCCATCCACAGGGACTCAGAGTGCCCAGAGGTCAGGACTATTTGCCCAGAATGTATGGTCCATGATGTCCAGCCAATCAGGACATTGCTGGTAAATAGCTTTTGATGTTGTGTGCACACTCTTTATCCTTGCTGAGTGACTCTGTCACAAGGAAATACAATGCCAGGGGTATCAAGCTAAGCATCTAATTCTAATCCTAACCCTAAGTCTATAAACATCCCTAATCTTAACCCTAACCCGAACCCAACTCCAAGCCCAACTTTAACTCTAGCTCCAACCCTTACCAAACACCAACCCTAACACTAACCCCAACTCCAACCCTAACTCAATCCCAATCCCAACCCTAACCCTAAGAGTTGCATGCTGCTTATTCTTGGGGAAGTTGTTTATCCTCTCTGGACTCTGGCTCATCTGTAGAAAGGACAGCTATATACCCTGCCTCAGAAGGTGATCATGAAATTACTTAACACATTGTCAGTTATGTAACTTCTTACTCATCTTCTTTTAGAATCTAAAAGGAGAAGTGGCTTTTTATTTTTTCGTAAAAAAACTTGCCAAAATTGGAGGGGAGGGGGGAAGGGAAGAAAAAAAGACAAAGTTCAGTTTTTCACACTCAAGGAGGTTGCCTTGTTGTCTACGCCACAGGCCACAAGGGAGGAGAGCTGCATGCCTCACCATGGCATTGAGCTTCAGGCCATGAATTTGGCTGGAAAATGTTTTGCTATGTGCCAATAGAGAGCCTACAGCAGCAGCAACAGAGCCAGCTGAGTAACCAGAAGGCACTCAACAAACAGGCAGGTTGAAGAGCTTCAGAAGCCCCAACCACCTTCCCCGCCTGGGAGGAGCTCCCTGAAGATCCCAAAGTAGAGGCACCCTGAGACCACATAACACTTTCAGAGATTTCTCGTGTCACTACTAACCATCTTCAGGACCCCCCCTGACTCATTTCCATCTGTTTTAGGGCTTGTGCATACTTTTGACTACTCTTTGAAAAAGGCAATGAACTCTCTGAAAGGAGCTGTGCCCTACAAGGATTAGCCAAACCCCAGGACCTCACAAGCTCACATGCACCAACTCTTCATCTACCATGTGCTGAGGACAGCAGTCCTGCCTCTAAGCCCAGCCCCATATCTAGTGCAGGCAGCAACACACACCTGCTATAGTCCCTGCCATCCACCAGCCTGCCTCTTGCATGCGTAGTTAAAGAGCCAGACTGCCATCCTAGGGACCCCAAAATACCATCAAGTCAATTGCTAGAACTCCCACCATAGAAACATCCCAGACTTGTCTTGTCCAAACCATCATGGTTATTAAACACTATCACTTCGCTAATGTGTAACTGTGTTTCCCTTTAGTTTATTTAAATTTATATGACCATGTATGACTAGTGGTGGACATTTTGCACCGGAACAGCTATAAAATAAACAAGTTAAGGTGGGGGCAGCAGGGAGAGAAAGGTTGTCCTTAGTTTTTGTGAGGCTAAGACTGGACTAAGGGGGAAAGAAACGAATTTTTTAGAGAACACTTTCTGCACTTTCAACACTAGTCAATCCATGCATGACTGATAGGTCAACAACCAGTATAGCCCCAGAAGTTTGTCACAGTCCACTACAGTTACACAAGTGGCCTTTTCCTTCCTTTTGGCAGGGGACAGGAGGTCCAAGTTATTGTCCTGCCTCAGGCCGTGGCCCCTGTCAGTTTGCTCAGTACTCCGGCAAAACGCAAAGAATTAGAATCTCCCTTTTGGGACTTGAAGCCTGAATCACAGAAGTCTGGGTTGACCCCAGAGCAATCATGGGTGTTGGGAATCTTTTTACATTGCGCAGGGGCAAACTGTCTTCCCAATAAGCAAAACACAGGCATTTCCCTCTAGGGAGGAAATAGTATTTTCATAAAAATTCTCACATGGATTCTCTTCCTTCTTGCTAGCAAAGAGACAATAAAAAGAAAATAATGGTGTTAAATATGATTGCAAAATACGGAAACCAAACAGAAAAATCTGAAACAATTGGGTATATGCGGTTGCCTTTCCCCTTGGGAAGTAGACTCTAAGCATATAGTGTCTTGCTCACATTTATAAAGGAAGACAGAAATTTGACAGACGTAGAAATAAGACAACATTTCTATTGGGAAAGGAAGTCACTGACTGAAGGCAGCTTACGCCATAGGGATCAGGGTAGACAGAATGCCTGTCTGCATTGTGCATTCACTGGTCCCTACCACTCAGTCTCCCACAGAGTACAATGCAAAAACCTTGCCACAGTTTTTGCTGAGGGAGATCACCCCAAGACCACAAGCTGGGTCAGGTTTGACTGACTGCCAAGTTTCCAAGGCAATCAAGGGAACAAGACAGCCCAGCCTAGGGCCCCATCGGGGAAGAGGTGTTCAGTTCTTTATTATGTACAGCTGTTCTCACAGTCAAATTCTTCTTGCTAGTACTACCTAATATATAACCAGGACATAAAATTCTAACCAGGCGTTTTTCTAAGAACACTTTGCACTCTACCAGTTACAGAAGAGAAACAGGATCTGTATGAAACAGCTAAAGCACTGTCCCAGCCACAGGCTTTGGGAGAATAGTGACCATAATTGGAGCGGCAACTAGCATTTCTCGTTATGATAATATATTCAAAACCACAGGCTAAAGCCAAGCAGATTTAAAGTTTTTCTTTAATAAATTCATATGTGATATGAAAATTTGGTGCAATAGCTAATACACCACTTGTGCACTCCCACCCCTTGTTAGCATGCTTAGGTATGAATTCCAGTTCTATTCCCTATTCCAGCTAGTCTGTGCCAGCAGTTGGATGCCTCACCTATTTGGGTTCCTGTCATCCATGTGGGAGATCTAGAATTCCTAGTTCCTAAGAACTTCAATTTGGCCAAGCCTCCGCTATTGTGGACATAGAGGGAGTGAACCAGCGAAGGAAGGATTTCTATCTCTGCCTTTCAAGTAAAACTAAAAAAACAAATAAAACTTTAAGGCCAGCACAATGGCTCAACTGAATAATCTTCTGTCTGCAAGCTCCAACATCCCTTATGGGGTCAGTTCATGTCCTGGCTGCTCTGCTTCTGATCCAGCTCCCCGGCCTGAGAAAGCAGTGGAGGATGGCCCAAAGCCTCAAGACTTTGCACTCACATAAGAGACCCAGGAGTAGTTCCAGCCATTTCATCCATTTGGAGAGTGACTCAGTGGAGACCTTTCTGTCTCTCCCTCTCCCTGTAAATCTGTCCTTTCAATAAAATAAATCCCCCACCAAAAAAAACCCTTTAATTCTTGCATAACATAGCTTCAAGTACTCATGTTTAACACGTTTGCTTCCCTTAGCAAACAAGCTATTCTTAGTATCTCTTAGTGGTCATGATTTCTCATAATTCTGTGGGGTAGCTTTGTTCAGCTGGAAAGTTCTTCTGCTCTACCTGGTAGCAGCTAAGGTAAGACATTTGACTGTGTTCAGTTGGGATCTTGTATGGGGCTGTAACATGTATGACAGCTTCACTCACTGGGTGCTTCAGTTGGCAGCCCTGTAACGCCTGAAAGCTGGCTGGGCTTCTGGCTAACACAGGCTTTCCTCTCTGACCCATGATGACTTTATCCTTTTGTCTCTTTTGCCTAAATGTTTGACTCTTTGCCACCAGCCCTTAACCCTCCACCATTCCAATTGAAATTCCACGCTACCACCTAAGGACAGTGGCATCCACACCCCGCAGAGCAACTGCTTCCATGATTTACACACCACTACCAGCTTCCTAGGTGCCACTACTGCACCTCGGTCCTCTGCAGGATCACTTATCTGCTTCCATGTTAATAAAAGACGATGTCTTAGTAAGGATTAACACAGTGTCCCACCCAAAGTAGTGGTACAATACATGCTAAAGCAAATCGTGAATGCTCCTTCTTTAACAATGTTGGGCCCGGCGGCGTGGCCTAGTGGCTAAAGTCCTCGCCTTGAATGTCCCGGGATCCCATATGGGTGCTGGTTCTAATCCTGACAGCTCCACTTCCCATCCAGCTCCCTGCTTGTGGCCTGGGAAGGCAGTTGAGGACGGCCCAAAGCCTTGGGACCCTGCACCCGTGTGGGAGACCTGGAAGAGGTTCCTGGTTCCCGGCTTCGGATTGGCACGTACCGGCCCGTTGCGGCGCACCGGCCATTGCGCTCACTTGGGGAGTGGATCATCGGATGGAGGATCTTCCTCTCTATCTCTCCTCCTCTCTGTATATCTGACTTTTTAATAAAAATAAATAAATCTTAAAAAACAATGTGAAAAAGAAATATCTCTGTCCCAACACCACCAAAGCTCTTTCAAAGGTATAGAGTAAATGTCACCTTTTATAGGCAGGTGTGTGGTTCTGCAGATTACCTGGGCTTGGTACATAGCTCTGTCTCCTGACTCCAGCTTCCTGTTAATGAAGCCTCTGGAAGGTAGTAGGTATTGGCTCAAGTGATTGATTCCCTGCCACCCAGGTGGGAGACTTTGAGTCTGACCTTAGACTCCTCACACAGCCCTCCAGGAAACCTATCCACCACCCTGAAGCTCAGGCATCCCACCCACAAGTCAGGCAGTAACCTGAGACAATACAGGTGCTGAGTCTGAAATGAGTACGCATGCAGGTAGGAAACTCTAACAGTTAGGCAGTCAATGCAATTAGTACCCTAATCTCCCTAGCAGCTAGCAAATGCATGCACATGAGTAAGAATGGCAACTAGATGATTACATGGATTCACATGCAGTTTTTTGACACCCTGCTTTCATTTTTTCCCAGCTTCACTTTTATAAATAACAGTTTTTTCCACCTGCAAATGGCCAAGCTGCAGAAGCCCCTTTGGTGGGAAAGGGAAGGAAAATGGTCACTGCTGTATTCCTGCCAGCAGATTGTAATCCCATTCTGTTACTACTCCCCAGCTCACGACACTGCACAATCTGGCCCCTCTCCCTGAAATGTACTTCAACTTCTTCTACCTCTCAAAGTCCTATTCGACATTCTAGTCTCAATGCAGATGACGCTACCTTGGGGCACCTGACTTGCAGAATAGGTTGGGATGTGTGCCACAACTGTGATGAAATGATTCATTGCTAAGTTCTACATGTCTTGTTCACCCTCCTTCCCCAGGCTTTAAGCTCCTTGCAGGTAAGAACCTAGATCTGGGAGCTGCATCTCCGGATGTCTAGGATCCAAAAGAGGTCTTGCCCAAAGTTGGTCTCCTACAGCATTTATGTCTCCACCAAATGCAGAGAAACTGGCACCCTGCGAGATCAAGCTTCTAACCACCGGGCGCCCTCTTTTCACTCTGATTTGAACAACCCAGACTCTGTCCACCATAAAGCA
The DNA here is from genome assembly GCF_030435755.1 of Ochotona princeps. Classification (NCBI taxonomy): domain Eukaryota; kingdom Metazoa; phylum Chordata; class Mammalia; order Lagomorpha; family Ochotonidae; genus Ochotona; species Ochotona princeps. The sequence goes on from NC_080857.1 coordinate 21,988,414, forward strand.
AAGTTCCCTCGAATGCAAGGCTATCTAGCACTGAGCCAGAGGCTGCTCAAGAGGCAGAGGGGGCTCTCTTGGTACCTCTAGCAACACCACAGTGGTTGAGGTCTTCTCTGACAGTGGCCCCTCAGGCAGCAGAGAAGATCGCTGGAAACCAAAGACACTTTCCTGAAAGACTGAGTGGATGATTTTTCGGTCTTGTTTGTAAGTCCAAGTCTAGCTCAAGCTCCTGAAAACCATTTCTGGATGTAAATCTGCTACAACAAGGTAGAAATGGCACTCCTGGAGCCAATGCCTGGACTGAAAAGTGAAGAACCACATTCCAGACATCTCGCTGTGGCCCAGCTTGTAATGCTCCAACCCTGTGACCGTTTGCCTCCCCATCTACAAATACCCAACATGGGCCTTTCCCTTGAGGAGCAGTTTCCCATGAGAACATCACTCATCCACCTACTGTGGAATCCATCATCTGCACTGAAAAGCCACGGCCCTCTTTTTTTTGCTAGCCAGCTCTCACCCTTGCCTGACCCCGCGACCACTGCATTTACACAGGTGCAAAGGCAGCCCAGTGTGGACTTTGCCAAGAGGGAGGAGGGGAGATAAGGGAGGTCAGAGGGAAGCGCAGGCCTGGCTGCAAGGCTGTGTCTGTTCTTCCTCCATACACCTCACCCAGGGGCCTGACAGCCACATGCATGCCCCGATGAAGGGGCTTTTCACACCGCTGCGGAGAGAAAGCAGACACCCCCTCCAGCTGTTGGGCAGCTGGAATTACTTCTGTTGTTGTAGCCAGGCCCTGCCTGACCTCCATCACCTCACCTGCCACCCCTTGCCCCAAGGGAAGAATTTAGTGGTCACTTCACCCAATTGCCCAGTTCCCTCTTCATTGTGTCCCACCCCCACCCTCACCCCCACTCCGGCTAGGCAGAGGAGCAATCAAGACCCAGGGATGTCTCTGTGGGGAAGGGCACATAGTCATGGGGGAGGGGAGTTCCATGGTTTGGACAAAGCAGCTGGGATCCCACTCTACAGAGGTGGGATGTAGAAGGAGGAGCACTCCCTCAATGCTTTTGACACACACAGGCCCTATCTGCACCTTCAAGCCCACATCCCAACCAGCCTTTTAGAAAAGCAGGTGCACAGAGAGCAGGGGTCAGGATTAGGATCATCTAGTTTCCAGAAAACAAACCATTAAGCTAAGTAAAAGAAGCCAGATCCAACACAGAACACAGGATACAACTCCCTTTCTATGACGTTCTAGAAAAGACCAAGCTAAAGAGACAGAAATCAGATGGGCAACAATCAGAGCCAGGGATGAGAGTACTATACAGGGATGTTTGGGGCCAATGATAATACTCCATACCTTGATTGTTATTACACATCTGTATACCTTTGTTAAAAATCATAAAACTGTGCACCTAAGAGTAAATTACACTGCATGTGAATTATATCACAACAAACAAACAATAAACAAAACCCATAAAATACAAAACAAACAAAAAATCCAAGTAATAAGTGCTCTGAAAGACACAACAGATCCCTCATAGCTCCCCCGCCCCATTCAAACACCCAGAGATTTTGGAGATTTCTCTCCTACCCTCTTGCAATTACAAGGCATCATTTGAGGTGCACTGGGGTTATGAAAATAAACACAAACACAATCCCCCAAAGCTAATCTCGTTGCAAGACCGACATGCACATGGCTATCTCCGCTGGGACTGCATCTTGGAAACTGAGAACCAGCAAGCAAAGCTGAAGTCACAAACAGACAAAAGGGCAAAATCTTTGGAAACAGAATGCTGTTGGTAACAGGGCCACAAAAGCAAAACAGAGGAAAAAGGAGAAGAAGGGCACCCCTTAGCAAAGAGCTGCTTAGAGCCTCATGGGAGTGCCCCCAGGCTGTGCAGAGTCACAACCTCACTGTCACCTGGGGTCACAGTGGGAGCCCAGTGTAGACTAGAAGGGTCAGAGAGGATTTCAAAGCCAACGGGCAGTGAACAGCATCATGAATGATCTCCACAAGGACAAAGAGACATCCTCCAACACACCAGGCCATAGCAGTAGGTACAACTAGATGAGCAAACTCACTTTATAATATCCAGAAATGACCATGGAGGAAAATCATAAGGCTAAGACTCTGGTCCCAGGTTGAAAAGCTGAGAATTCCCAGCTGTTTTTGGTGTGTGTGCTTCTTTTCTTTTTTAATTTTTCAAGGATCAGAATCTAGGGAAAGAACTAAAAGACAAGATGAAACCCAAACTTTAGAAACTTCACACAGAGGGTACACACAAATGCCAAACAGGGAGACCCTACATATGAGCATGACAAGAGTAAGGTGAAAAGAAGGGCATGTTGGGGCCAAGGGAGTGGCAAATCAGCCCAGCATGCTGTAGGCAATGAGCTCACACTCAGCAAACCCAAGCTCAAATGTGCCCGATGGAATCTGAAGCCACAGAGTGAAGTCAGAGCAGCAACGACCAAATCGTTGTCCACACAGAATGGGACTGCAGCCACACAGGAAGTGACAGGTGTGTTCCACCATGGCCCACAGCACTCCCCAGGCTGGCAAGGGATAGGTGAGTTGCCACAAGCAAGCATCTGTGAGGAAGAAGAAATGAGGATAATCCAAGATACAAACATTTCTTCGAATGAGTCAAAAGCTGTGACTTAGAGACCCTTTGGTTTAAACCTCCTTTAGCAACATCAGGACCTCACAACTTTATCTTTTTTTTATTTTGAAAATTTATTTGTTTTAAAGGCAGAGAGACACAGAAGAGACACAAAGATCTTTCACTCCCCCCTCCACCCAAATTGCTCTCAACAGCCAGGCTGAAGCCAGGAGCCCAGAACTTGAGCTAAGTCTCTCACGCAGGCAGCAGGGACCCAGGTCCCGAGCCATTCCCTGCTGCCTCCCATGGTGTACATGAGTTAGAAGTTGAATTCATGAGCAGACATGGCACTTGACCCTAGACACTCAGACCTGACACACAGGCAGCTCAAGAGGTGCCGAACACCACCCTGCATCTTTTGATGAGGGACAAAAAGCATGTATTTGTGTTTCTGGCTTCCACACCCTCACACCACCACCACCACCACCACATATCAGCCAACACAACTCCCAGAGCAAAGGCTGGGAGAAAGTCAAGCTCTCTTCCTCCCCGCTCCTGCTTCCACCAATGTAAATAAAAACCTCTCTCCTGCAAATCAAACACAGGGTTCTTCTGGTCCCAGGAACCAGAGTTTTCCAATCCTTTTAACCCCTCGAGCACAGGGGAAAACAAAGATGAAACTGATGTGATTCACAAGGAGCCACAAAGTGGTCTTGTCCTTGTGGTGAGCTCACAAGATTGTGCATTGTAAGAGGGGGCTCAGACTTGCAGGGGTGTGTAGATGACAAGGAGAAGGTACACATTCTCACGGGCCTGCCCTGTATCCCCATGACACACACAGCTGATAGGGAGGGACTGTCAGGTTCACACAATCTATCCAGCTGGCAGAGGCAATCTATGGCTTGTGGCTCCTTACAAGGTCATCTTTTACACTCCTATGAGCTCTGCCCAGCAATGTGCTCCAAATTTGCACTATGCCTGCCAAGAACAGAAATATCTCACATGTCACAGAGAAGCCTGGATGGACAAAAAGGCCCAAATACTCCTGCCCCTCAGCCCAATATTCTGTCCCACCATCAGCAGCAGTGTTTTGTAGGTTGGATCTGTGAGGTGTGTTTTACAACTGGGAGACTGAGGTGGGAGTTTGGTTGGAAGAGGAATCAATGACTTTGGAAGAGGCTGAGGGAACCACCTGTGTGCTGGTTTCTTAAAAACCAGAATTGATTGCATGGGCGACTCCATGAGATTCTTGGCCAAATAGGAGGTGCAGAAACACAAAAGGGTGTTCAAGAGATTCAAAGATCCTTGGCAGAGATCCGGGACACTCGCAGCTGTTACAGGCCAAGGTGACAAAGAGACATAGAATGAGGCAGGGCCTTCTCACTTCTGCACAAGCCCTGCTCTGGCACATGAATCCGCAGCCTGGATAACAGCTGGGAAACCATTGTCTTGACCCAGATCTGGCTGTCCTCAGGAAGGGTTCCGCCAGCAATAAATGTATTTTGAGCAACTGCAGAAAATGGTGATGAATCTATAGAAGTATTGAAGGAACCCCAAAAGAAGGACTAAAAGGGGCTACTATTGGAGTAGATAAGGGTCTGAGCTATTGTAATTTGCGCATAAATGCAGCACTCATAGGAGAGGCCTGGAGACTCCAGTTATAAGAACAGATAGTAATGAGATTACAGGTTGACGGCAGTGAGATTTCAGCCTCAAACTTGTCAAGGCTGGCAGTGGATCCAGAGATCAGCTTTTCATAGAGACTACGCCAGAAATGATTATTAGGGTTCCAGGCTGATCACCAAGTGCCCCCAGAAACTCATAACATGGCTAAAATGATGGTAAGACTATCACAGAGAGGTTGGGAGCTGAACAGGTTCCCAGTGAATGGGATCATCAGCGAAACCTGTCCCTAATCGGCAACAGATGTATTTCTACCCATGGGCACATGAACCTGTGTATGCACACACACCCAAAAGAGTTGGTGCAGAAGTGCCCTTAGGCAGTCATCTCTTGTGGGGCATAGTCAACCATAGCTCTAGTTCAAGAGCAGGTTGTCCATCAAGGAGAAAATTGCCAGCTAAGTCACTTGCAAAAATAACAGTGTGTGAAGTCTGTGCCTTCCTTTCCCTGCAGGCGCACCCAGCAGCTTCAGATGTAAGCCATGGGATATCCTCATTGGTCTCCCAAAGGAGGTGAATGGATTCCCTAGATGGTAAATCTCACAGAGCCTGCAAAAGTCGTAGGCACTTCTAGTCCTTCCTTCATCGGACCAGTTGTACCAGGTGAGCCCCATCAACTGAGTTCCTGACCCCAACTGCTAACGCAGCAAAGCCCACCATCCTTGTAAGTAAGCTACTCCCAGGCCTGTTCCACTTATCCTAGCAAACAGACTCTCATCTCAACATTGTCTGCTTCCCCTTTCTGCTACAGGGCTGTCCTTTGCCCTCACAAGCCCACCATTTGTGATTCTTGGCATGACTGCTGTTATTGTTCTGATATTAGAGAATTTCTGTCTGCTCACAAATAGGGGTCTTCAAAAAGCCCATAGAAAATATGCATTATGAAAAAACTACACACGGATTTCAGGCGTATTTTTGCATCAGAAGAAATTTAACTTGTTTTTTTCCATGGATTTTCTGAAGTGCCTGCATCTTGTGCAGTAAGTCCTCCTACTCTTGCCATTTACCATCCTCCTCATTAACACAAAGGGGACCAATACAGCCCCACCAGAACCCACCCACAATAAAAGACTTCCATGCAAATTGCAGAGCAAGACGAAGAGACAGGAGTTAAACATCCTCCTGGACATGGAAAACGATTTCATGATTGCATAAAAGCAATAAGAGAAATAAAAACAGGTATAAGTCCAAGGTCATGGGATAATAACAAAGGAAATTTCCCATTTCAGTGTCTGTCTCATTTGGGCCAGATCCTATGGCATATATGTAGACTCTTCCTTTGAACCCATTTATCCCGTGGAGTGATTTATACTGACAAGGGTGATAACAGAGGAAGAAATGCTTTATCCATAGTACTTGAGGAAATCCACTCCCTCAAAGCCCTAAGCTCTGGGGATGAGGCTGAGCAAGTGCAGACCAAAACAAACACAAGAGGAAATCCTGGTCTTGCTGAAGCCTCAAACACAGTGTATGCTCAAATTGCACGTTGCTTTTTATTGCTATTTCCACTGTCTTTGGGGAAGCTGCGTTAGATCACCAAGCACATGAATACATACACAGACACATGTGAGCTTGCACATGCATATACAAAATGCCTGCAAAATCATGGACAAGAGAAATGAGATGACCCATGTGGAACTGCTGTGTGACACATAAAACCTGGTGCTGCCAGATCATCTCAAGCCAAAAATCCCCACCAAGTTGCCAGGACAAGGATTGATGACTGCTGTCCAGGGCCCAAGCTCACATCTTAGCTCACACAAATGTGAGGCTGTTCTGAGCAGGAGAAAATTCCTGCTGACTCACACTGGGCCAAGGCAAAGTAAATAAAACCGTGTCAAATTCTGCAGGCAGCAATGGGAGATCAGTGGAAAACCAAAGCAAACCCACTGTTGGGGGACAGAAGGAATGATTCGTCCATTTCGAATCCTTCTGGTTCCTAGGCAAGAGAGGATGTCTTTCTTTGGGGCATGAAAATCTGCATTTTTACTTTTGAGGCTCATCTGCTGTTAGAGCAGACATTGAGAAGTATACTAAAGATCAGATTTCCCTCCACCTTGGTGTGGGGTGAGCTGACAGGGGAAGCTGGCTTTGCACTTAGCAAATCCCATCTGCAAAGCAAGGATGGGCTGACTTTGTGAGGAGCCCCAATGGTGCAGGACACCCAGCAGGCCAGGAATCCAATCTAGCTCTCCCATGTCGATGGATGGCAGCGACCCAACTGCTTGAACCATCATCACTGACTCCCAGAGTCTACATTAGCAAGGAAGCTCACATTGGGAGCCAGAACTGGGCATCAAACCCAGACACCCAGATGCGGGGCACAGGCGACTTAACCACTATAGTAACTGCCAATTCTATTCTGATGTGAGAGAAAGGAGCTGTCCTCATCTAGGAGTTGGAAGAAAGATGGATGCCCGTGCCCCAGTAGTCAATCCACTGTGAGACCTGTGCAGGACCTGGCAGAGAAGGTGTGCTGCTCAGGAGCGCCCCCTGCCTTGAGTGGGGAAATGTTAAAAGCATGGCCTTTTGGTGAAACAAGAGTCAGTTCTGGGACTGGAGACCTTGGTCACGATGCTTCCCTGTGGGAACCTTGGTTCCCTCTTCTGTGATGGGGAGGGAATGCAGCAGTTCTAATATCAAAGGCTGTTCCGAGGATAAAAGAGGAGATTGCCTTACCAAACATGTCTGATAAATCTGAGATGGCACTATATTATTACTTCTATTATCAACTAAATTGAGAGTTCTTCAAGCTGTGTCCCACCGCTCGGCGTATTTTCACGGAGGGTAGTAACAGTTCCCAGGATTGGTTTGCAAGCAAAGCTCAACTTTGGGTCTTTTGTGAAATGGCCAATTTTCTTTGTATGTTGCATTTGTGTGAGTGCATTTCTTTCTAATTTCATATTACAGTGATTTTCAACCCACAGCAGTAGAAAAACCATGGCAAACAGAAGTGGAAAATATTTCAAGTTCCAAAAAATTTTTAAATTAAAAAACAGCATGATGGTTGCTAACCGTAGTTTAAAAAAATGTCTTATTTCTTTTGCAGAGACGGCAATAATGAATATTTTAAGTGGGAGACCAACATTATTCCAAGGCCACAGTTGCCATCCAGCATCTGACAATGAATAAACACTACTCCCCGAACCAGTGATTTTTGTGTGTGTGTGTTAGACCTTTCCAATAAGGGGTCATTGGCCTGCAGTCAGAATGCATTTACTTCAATGGCTTGAAGTTCATAAAAGAATAACACTTGAAAACAACTTTATCTGAAAGATGCATTTTGAAAAATAAACCCAGAAAACTTTTTGCTCCCCCCTTTTCTTTTTCCTTTCTTTTTCCTCCCCCCTCAGTTCTGCTGTGGGTAAAAACTCAGAGAAAGATTTCAACATAGAGTTTTTGGAGAGCCACAATGTGCATGTTAGGCTGTACCAGATAGTCTTGAAATGCTCCCATTTAAAATGCTGGCCATTTGATTCGAAGGGGGAAGAGCTCATGTCTTCAGAAAGGTTGAAAATGACTGTCCTAAGCTGATCTAGTCTTGGACATCCCAACTACCCAGATGGCCTCTGCAGGGGTGAGGAGAGGTAGCAGGACCAGTGTCATTGCCCCCAGCCCCAATATGCAGGTGTTTCAAAACCTTTGTGGAAGAATCACAGTGGTTAAGACACTGATTGGAATGTCAGCATGCCACATCAGAGTGCCTGGGTTCAAGTCTCAGTACTCCCCCAACACACACACACACACACACACACACACACTCAGGGTTCCTGTGAACGCATATCCTGAGAGGCAGCAGGTGTTTGGGCTCCTGCCACCAATAGGAGAGATTCAGACTGAGTTACCAACTCCTGGCTTCTGCCTGGCCCAGCCACAGCTATGACCGACAATTGAGAAATAAACTAGTAGGTGGAAGCCTTCTTTGTCTCTTTTCTCCCTGTCTAACTCTTAGTGATTCAAAATAAATTAACTAGATCAACAGTTTCTAAGCTCATGGACAATGGGCTTGAAAGACAAGCTCATTTTGATGCCTCCCCCCAAAAATGTTGAACAGCATGCCTATGTAGGGTCTTCAAAAAAGTGCACAGTGAACACATATTATGAGATTAAAACTATACCTGAATTTTAACATTTTTCACCATGAAATAAAGTTCTGTTTCCTACAAACACAGTAAAGGCCCCGGAACTCTTAGCCCAACAAAGCAATTCCTGCTCTATTGCCCTGCTCCTACCCACCCTAGCTCCTGTGCGTGGTCCCCAGGAAGAACTGCCAGCGTATCTCCATCTTCCGGCCCAAGCTGGGTCCCTAGGCCCACAAAGCTGCCTTTGAATGAATAGAGAGCCGGCTGCGGTGGGAACAAAGGCTGAATGTGCCTAATCCGGCCATTGAGAGCCAGGCAGGGAGCTGCACCTGTAGGAACAATGCCCTATCTGAAGTCCACAGGGGCACCGAAAGGTCCCTCTCGGGCTTCCACTGCCCTCTTTCCTCCTGACTCATTTGTGGCTCTTTGTTCCTGCCTTCCGCTGCTCCTCTCCCTCAGTGTAGTCTGCCCCCTAACCGCCCCCACCCCTGGGGACCCAGAGGCCACAAGGCTGTGGGCAGCACAGCTGCAAAGCCTGCCCAGTGTGGGACACAAGGAACCGGCATTCCAGCATCACTGCTGCAGAGGACACAACACTACCAAACACAGCCAGGTTCCCCACAAAGCACCGTTCCCCTCCCCCTCAGGGTGTTCTTCAGGCGCTGCATCTGTGCACCACCCCCAACACCTCCAGGCAAGCCAAAGCACACAGGACTGGTGAATCCCAAGAAGCACAGCAGGGTAAGGTGTGCCCAGCTTTTGAGCATATCCACCCTTTGCAGCCCTGGCTGCACAACTGCTTGAGGTTTGATGGACAGCCCAGGGTTCAGGCAACAGGACAGCAAAGCCACTCCCAGCCAGGGTCTTCCAGAAGAGGGGAAAAGCTCCGTGGTTGGTGGCCCTGGCGAGGTTGGTGTCCCCTCCCTTGCCCAATGCCTGCTGTCCTTCTCTTTTCACTCCTTGCATCAGAGCCTTATTGAAGTTGCATCATGGGAGAGAAATGCCCTGAGCCAACGAGAGAGCAGTAGAAAGGCAGAGGGGTTAGCACTGAGGCACAACAAATTAAGCTGCTACCTGTAACCATGGCATCCTGTGTGCGTGCCAGGCCACGCTAAAGCACCTGGGAAAACAGTGCTTGAGCTCCTGCCACCCATGCAGGAGACCCAGATGGAGTTCAGCTGGGTTCAGATCCAGGGGTTGCAGACATCATCAAGAAAGTGAGTGAGTAGATGGAAGTCATGTTCTCTCCATATCCCACTACATCCTCTCTCTCAGTAATTCTGCCTTTGAGATAAATATGTAAATCTTTAAAATAATAAGTAGGAAGATAGATCCCAGCCAAAAGTCTGGAGTCTTTAACATAGATGATGCCATCTGAACATTTCCCTTTCTTCTCCCAACCCACCTTTCTCCATGGAGACTTAGATCCCCCGCTGCCACCACCACTACCACCACTACCACCACTACCACCACTACCACCACTGCATTTTTGATGGCCTTTCACAGCAGAATTTTCTGATTTTCCATCAGTTTCCTGAGATCTGTAATGTCCTCTCCCCCTCATCCCCACATCCTTTTCAAGCCTCTTCCCACTCCCTGAATCCTATCTGAGTCATTCGGCTGCAGTTGAAGCTTGTTTCCTGTCCATCCTTCAGCAATGTCTGCTGGGGCAGGCCTGGGAGGCCTGCCCCAGCAGCCAAAGGACTTGATCTAGCTCCCTTTTTCCAGAAGCCAAAGCTCTGGTTAGAAGGAGATGAAAACAAACAAGAAAGAGCCGTACACCTCCCACCTCCGCAGCCACAGATCCCAAGCACGGAGAGCCCAGGCACTCGAGGTCCTGAAAAAGGGGCCACTGAGGAGACTGCTGGGAAAGTGGGGCTTGGGCCGCCCTTCAGGGACACAGCACCCTGGGTGCTGGCAGAAGAGGGCACTGGGCACATACAGAACACAGACAATGATCCCTCGAACCACTGGCCTCCATCCTGTGGGCCTGAGTGGAAAGTCACTGCCTAACCCAGCTGCTGTTCCCCAGCTGCTTATTCTGGCCACAGCAGACAGAACAGAGCAAAGGGCAACACAGGCGAAATGGACAGTGAAGAGATGCTGGCACCAAATTCAACAGGAGGTGCTGACAGGGACCCAAGCTACCCCACGGCAGTGGGGTTGGAAAGAAACCATCAATGTAGTAGAAGGCTTAGAGGAAGGTTCTGGGAAGGGCCGTCACCATCCTTGAGTTCAGTCCGCTTCGGTAAATGCAATACAATTAGGTCACCTTCGATGTGCCCTTGCTGCATGCCAAAAGCAGCTTCAAGCCTGCTAGGGGTGCAGGAGGTGATTGGGGTCTTGCTTGGAAACTTTAGAAGCTGCCTTCTGGCCAGGCAGGCTCCTGGTCTCTCTGGGTCCTCACCGAAAAAGCAAGCCTTCCAGAGGCCCAAGCCCAGAGGCCCCAGATCTCCCACCCTAGAGTCCCATCCTCAGCCTCCTGCAACCCAGGGGTCTGGTCTGGCTACTGCTGCACATCCAGGAAAAGCATCTGAACCAGACCAAATATTTTCACTTGGCATCCAGGCAGGTGGTGGGGTGAAAAAGCCCTCTCCCCAGAACCACAGTTGGTCCAGGTCTTTGAACTCAAAATCCAGGACCCCTAACCTTCAACCTGAAGGGCACATCCCTCTATCCTCACAAATGGTTTGGGCACCAGGCACATGCCCATCAGACTCTTCCAGGGGCTAGGTCCCCTAGGGCACTCACTGGTAGCGGCAGTCGAGCTGGAGATGCACAGAGGCTGGCAAGAGAGTGCCATCTCTGAGGCCAAGGGGGAGTGAAAGCAGAGGGTGGTACAGAACCAGGAATGATGCAGAAGCAAGGCAACAGAGCACACACAGGTTATGCAGACTCCCCCGGCCCCATCCCCACCTCCTCAACACAAATACCTCTAGAGGCGTGCACCTAACTGGTCACATTCTGTACCAAACCCTATTTGAAGCTCCACAAAAGGGACTGACTGATGAGGTTTGGCCCAGACCCCAGGAAGAGATATCCTTCTGGGAAGACTTCTCTTTTTCCAGCCCAGTGCCCCTGGGGTTGCCTCCTTCTCCACCCTAAGAAATAAGGTCCTTTAAGATGATTGAATTCTTGGTTGCCACAATGAAGCAACTCCACCTGTACTTAGTCCACACCCAATAGGCTCACTATTGGTGCTTTTCCATATCCTTGCCTTCCTCTTTTCCTCCCCTCCATTTCTGCAGACAGAGATTCCTCCAACACTCTGCCCCGCCTTACCCTCAGGCTTACCTTGCTAGCTTCAAAAAGCACTCAATTTCTCTCTCAGCTCTCTCTGTGGCTAGCGTTGCCCATGGTCTTCAGAATCAGATCAGCCATTTCAAACTCCTGCTCCATGACTGACTTGCTGTGTGACCTTGGGCAAGTCACTTACATTGTCTGAGCATCAACTTCTGTAAACTAAGATTCATGCCCATTGCATGGATTGGCCCAGAAGACTGCTAAGATGATGTACGTAGAGCAGTTAGCACAAAGCTTGGCACACTGTAATCACGTAATAAGCCAGAACCATGCTTATCAGGACTGTGCTACAGTCCTCAAATGAAAATTGAATCGGGAGGTGGGAGTAAAGGGTGGAGTGGAAGACAAAGACTTCAGCACAAAGGATGACTCAGGCTGAACCCTTCCTCTGCCTCCTGCGCTAGGTCAGCCTGGATTCCAGGGCCTCTCCTGTGGCAGAGCCCCCTTGGCAAGGCCTCTCTCTGCGCAGTTTGCAAGTTTGTTCCCCCAGGCAGCCTCTCAGTTCCCAGAAAAGTCCTTCTAGATAGATCCATGCCCACCCAAGAGTCGCTGCCCCATTGTGTAGACAGCCATCATTCCCTTTCCAGAAAGGTCTCTGCCCTTGCCCGATGTTCCCAGCATCCACACCATCAAACACCTGAGAGTTGGGAGGCGGGTGTTCCCAACTTACCTTTGGGAAATTTAAGATCAAGAGGGCAAAACACAGGCAAGCACACATGAACAGACTTTAGAAAGTTCGCAGAAAAAGCCAAGATGGAAAAGCAATGTATGGATTTCCATGAAAATAATCTTTTGTCCTAATTTGATTTGCCATGAACTTTTTTAAGTACCCTCCTCTATGCTTGATTCAACTCCTCACACTTTGAAGAGCTGTAACAGGAATAACTCCATTTGAATGGACACATTTGCTGGGCAAAATAAGGTAGGACGAATCCTGGATTTGTCTAAATTTTCTCACAAGCTGCCATATGTGGCGTGTGGCAGGCTCTTGCTTCACTTGCCTTCCGAAGTAAAGATCCCAGGAGGCCGAAAGCACGCTCAAGGGAAGCTCCAAAGGAGTACATGCAGGAAGCCCACGGCACCAGGGGTCAGAAGGGCTCAGCACTGGAGCCTTGCTGGGGTGGGCAAACCCAGCTCTAAGCTGTCTGGCCTGGGCTGGACCCTCACCCCTGGCTGGCTCTGGCCTCAAACACTGTGGGCCTGCATAAACAAACAGGGGATTACACTGACCCAGACTATGAGGAGACTGCATTTTTGCTTTCTGAAAAATCTGCAGTTTGCCAAGAAAAACCATCTCTGATTCAGACGAGAAAAATCTCGAAATAAGTCAGAGTGCCACACAGGCCCGGCATGGCAGAGCAAGCCCTCCTGCTTCCTGAAGCAGGAGGACTGACTCAAGGTCAGCTCAACTTGCTGCTGCCCAGCAAGCCAACAGCCTGCAACAGCTGTCAAGTACCAGCCTGAAGTACTCGTGGATGATCAATACTTCATGCCTGGCCTTGGACAAGCCCGTTCTCCTTGCTAGTTCTCCCAGACTGAAGCTGCCTCAATCTCATTCCAGATGCACCTTCTTTTTCACAGGACACCCACTGCCTGGAGCCCAACATCCCTCATTCCCCTGTTTGCCAGGTTCCTGCACTGACCCCAACCCCTTTCAATGTGTCCCCCTTCTTGGTCCTCCAGGGTTCCATATCTGCCTCACAGTGCAGGACACAGCTCCATTGCTCGTGGCTGAGGTGACCTGGAAGTCCTTGATAGATCTGCAGTCCTGCCAAGGGCTCAGTTTAGATGTACACAGCCCAGAAAGGCCATGTCTCCCTTCAGCAAACCACAGCAAGGACTGGCCCACATCCCATGCAGTCCTCCACCTCCTCTGAGGTTTCCAGTGTGGGCCACAGCTTTCTTCCCACTGGCTTATTGAGCCGATTTGCTATACTGCCAGCCACCCTGACCTTTCCCAACCACTGCAAAGTCCTCCCTGTGGGCTGCAGAACAGATGTACAATGATTGTCTCCAAGTCAACGATCTTTGAAGCCAAGCTTAAAGCAGCACAGTCTGTCTCACGGTCTGTACCTAGAGCATGTTCTATGTCTCTTAGCTCAATGGATTGGGCGAAATAAATGTATGGATTCAAGCCCCAGCTGTGGTGTGTGGTCTTGCAGGTGTTGTTGCCATCGACAAAAGTATGGTACACAGCCCTCAGGGATGTCATTCAACCCCAGTACGCATCCACATCCCACCCCCAGTGTTGCTTATTGGGGGCCCAGGTGTCCATCTTCTCCCAGGGCTCCATCAGCAAGCATTTAGCATGGTTCCTTAATGGGCCCTAAGAAGAAGCAAACAGAGTGAGGAGAGGAACGTGGCTTCCAAGCAATGGGACAGGGATTGTCACAGAACAGAGCAGGGCTCAGCAGCCTCCCCAGGGAAAGGCCACTGACCTGGCAGAGCCTCTGGGAGGCCAGCCCACCAGACAGACAGCGATGCAATGAGGGAAGGATCCAAACATATCCTGGCCTCTGGAACCTCATTTCTGCAACTTCTCTAGTTCAAGACGAGCCTGCTCTGTGGCTTGACCTACAGCTCAAAGCAGAGAGCACAGCTCGATCTTCCCTGTCCCCCATACAAAGCCAGACGCAGGGACCAAACAGGCTGTGCACAGGGTGCTCTGGGGGCTGGTGCTGAGCCCTGTCCTGGCAGCACTTCCACACAAGGCACAATTCAGCATTGGAATGACTGAAGTCCATGGCCACTTGGAACTGCCCAGTAGGAGAACCCTGCTTCTCAGCTTCAAACACATCAACACCCAGGAGAACAGTCACTTGGTGATTGCTTCCCAGACGAGCAGCTCCCAGGTGTTAGTGGGTTTGGGCAGACCAAGTCAGGGACCAACTGAAGAGACTGCGGAGAAAATCTGACAATATTGACCAGCTTCCATGGCCTCCATGCCACAGGGTTCTGGAAGCAGCTGACAGCATGGGAAGAGCTGGGGCACCACTTTGGTGCACACTCCATTCTGTCCCAACTTTTTTCTCCTGGCAGGCTGAGGCATAAGCAGGAAGCTCAGCTTTGCTTCCTACCCTGCTGGTTTTGATAAGAGAAAAGCTGAAAAAAGAAAAATATCTAGCCTACGATGACCTTTCTGGATAGAGTGCTGGACCTTCCAAAGGGGAGCCCTTCTAGATCCCAGGGTTACAGCAGCCCTTGCATCTCTTTATTCCCTTCTCCAGGGGTTCAGTCATTTGCCAACAAATAATGAGGGTGTTTCAAGAAGTATGTGGAAAGTGACACTAAAAGCTCAGCTTCATCTCGGTGTGTAAAGTTTTGAAATAATGAAACTCTTTGAATTCCAGTTCTCCATGAATTTTGGGAAGTGCGTCTTGTCTTTGAACCTGATATGTGCCCTGTCTCCCTGAGAGGCTCAGGAAAGGCAGACAAGAGGCACAGACAAAACCATTTCAGACAGTTAAGTAGCTTGGGCTCTGAAGAAAACAAGACAGGGTGATGGCCAAGTCAGAGACTGGGCCATGGGGTTCAGACAGGAATTGCTGGGGGAGGGGGGCGCAGGGGGATAACACCTGAGCACACTTACATGTCAACTTTGTGCTGAGTCCACAAAAATTCCAGGGACACTCATGGCTTCTCCCTTTAGATGTCCCCAGTTCCACAGAGGAGAAAAAAGATACGAACATGAGTGGCATCCCACCTTCCCCACCTTACCAGATCCTCCCTTGCTCAGGTTGTGAGTGGGACAGGACAGGGAGAGGGAGGGAACAGAGGTCAACGTAGGATTGTGCAAAAGTCATATCATTGAACCTCATTCTGCTGTGCCATGAGAAGCCATCGAAAGGGTTGACACCAGGGGGGGTGAGGTGATTTGAGACACATTGCTCCAGAGATTCACCCAGGGAATCTCTTGGCCTAGTGCCTAAAAGACCAGTTAAGACAATAGTATCCAACATCAAAGTGTCTGAGTTCAATTCCTAGCTCTGGCTCCAGATTCCAACTTTCTACAAGGCTCTGGGAGGTGGCAGTGATAACACAGGTGAATGGTTTCTTACCAGCCACATGGTAGACACAGAGTTTCCAACTCACAACTTCAGCCCAGCCCCAGCTATTGCAGATATCTGAGGAGTGAATCTGTTGATAACAGCTTTCCTGTATGTCTCTTTGCCTCTCAAGTGAAAATTTTAAAAATTAACAACAACAATAACAAGCACAAAAAAGTCTCACCCCAGCTATCATGTGAAGGAAGATAATAAAGGAGCAAAAAGCATTATAGTGGTCCCCAAGGACTGGGAGTAGAGGGCGCAAAGATGTTGGCAAAGAGTAAAAAAGTTCAAGGAGAAACAATTTTAAGAAAGCTGATGTTCAGCATGGTGCCTAAACTCATGGTGAATAGTATTATTATTGTCGCTAAGAAGAGCGCTAAGATTTTAAGTGTTCTCAACACATAAAAATGAGATAATGCATGCATTAATTAGCTTGACTTAAACATGCAGCAATGCATACATATTTCAAATCAACATGTGCGCGGTCATTATGCTCTATGTCGTTGATTTTTTTTAATTTAATTTTTCAGGAGAAAGAGAAACAGGCAGATCCACACTGAGGTTATCTAAGTGCAACAGGCAGGGAGCCAGGAACAGCAAGGTGTGCCTGGAAAGAGGAAGAGAGAATGCAAGTAGATGGGGCATATTTTGGAGGCAAAATCAACACGACATGCTGATTGTCCAGACATGGAGGTTAAGAAAAAACAGGACTGACAGTGGTTTTCAGATTTCTGGACTTGAGTGAATGGGTGGGTGGCAGTACCATTTCCGAAGAAGGACAGGTCTGGGGGAGGGACAATAAGAGGGGAGCCTACAAAATTCTAGACACACTTAATGGACACAAGCAGTAGATGCTGTTGGCCCCTCCCAGGCCTCTTTTCTGGCTGCTGGAGTCTCCCCAGTTGCTGAAAGTGCTCATGCCTTGGTTACAGCCACCTCCTCCCAGGGGCCATGTGGGAGGTTATACTTCCCAGCTTGTCCACCCCTCCCAGCAGATCAGGCCCAGGCCAGCAATGATCTGGCACCACATTGTTGCTGAGCCTTTCTCCCACCCTTCCTCCCGGGAGAACATCCTCAGGAAATCCCAAGTGTCCATCTCAGACTCCACCTGCAGCTAGGAAACCCAACTAACACAACATCCACATGCAAATGCTAGCCAGGCAACTGGACTCTAGAGGAAAGAGCTAGAGAAAGAAATGTGAGAGCTACCAGGACATGAATGCAAATTCAGGAGGAAAAGTGTCAAGGGGAAGGGCTCACACTGGCATCAGAAGACTAAAGAATGAGACCATCCCAGACTGAGACAGGACAGAACAGAAGAAGGCAGCAAAGGAGAGCAAGAAGGAAAATCCAGTGGGACAAAGGGACCACCATATAAATCTCCCCCTCCATCTACCCCACACCAAGTAAACCCAAGCGCCCCCACCACCCTCATCCCTCAGGACTCTGAAGGGTTTTGGTTCTAGAACCCACAGGGGATGCCAACGTCACAAATGCTCAAGTTCCTTATGGAGAAAGGTGTAGTATTCCCAATGAACTTACGCACAGCCAAACCCAGATTTTAAATCACTTCTAGATTACCTACAATACCCATTGCAAAGTAAATGGCATGTAAATAGCTGTTATGGTGTATTGCTTAGGGAATAACAAGGAAAACAAGGCAGTAATGGTTCAGTGCAAACATCATTTTTAATCTTTTTGGTCTGTGGCTGGTTGATTCCGCAGGTACAATGGGCCAACTGTATCCACCTGGACCTCAGCGCTCATGAGCAGGGACTCACATGGACATGGAAATCGCTTTTCTGTGTTTATTCAAACATTTATTGAGGCCTTGTGAGCCAACCAGCAAACTGGAGTGAAGGGTATATGGTCACGATAATTCAGACACTGCCCCCAGCTCATCTTGGAGAGGAATCACCAGGCAAACAAAACCCAGAACCTCCGAGCGATTGCACAAAGTTATCAATCAAGTTCAGTTCTTGCTCTGTTTACTCCCTTCCCCTCTTGTGCCCTCTGCCTCCCTACCCCCACCCACCCACACACACACACACACACACACACACACACACACACACACACACACTCAGGAAGAGATCTATCCCCATGTCGGGCAGTGCTTTTCAAACTTGAAGATATCCACAACCCACCTACTATGCCGGCTCCCACTCAGTAAGTTTAGAGAAGGCCCAGAATGCCACCTTTCTAACTGACATCTAAACAGTGCCAGTGATGACAGTTCTAAGACTACACAAGGAACACCCACAGCACAGAAACCACATCACATGCAACATCAACAGTCAAGGGCAGGCGCAGGAGGTCAACCTGAGCCATGACTCTCCCCAGGAAAGTCAGTTCCTGTGGCAGGAAAAGTTCCACTGACCCTGGGCCTTGGTCCAACCCTGCAAGCGGCAGCACGTACTGCGCCCTAGTCTATAGTGAAGCACAAGACCTTTGCATCTGAACAGGACGGGAAGAGTGGAAAAAAAAAAAAAACTACACAGATAACAGCATTCCCACAGTTTACTGAGCTCATTGACCGGAAGCCAATAAAGATATTAAGTGGCTTCTTGGATCTACCCTCACTTAAGTTTGACCATGTGAAAGCCCCAGGGATGACATTACTTGGTGCCCAGTATGACACAGCTAATACCCAGGCAGTCCTATTTTCGAGTGCAAATTCCAAATCCCAACAGCCAAACCACCTTTTGGATGAGCTCACCTGACAGGAAGCCTGGTGTTGCTGAGCCCTGCTGACCCCCAGGTCACTGACTCAGGGGAAGGGATAGGTTTGTTGCAGGCAGGAACAGTATGCCCATGAAACACACCCCACTCTCAGAGCTCAACACATGTATTCAGAGCTCTTGAGGGGTCCCAGGGTGCAGTGGAGTAGAGGAGCCTCTTTTTCTCAGATTCCTCTGGATCGCTAACCTGCTGTTTCCAATTCCCCCCACAGAGCGCTGGTTAACTTCAAGATCCACTGAGAAAACGCAACAGAAACACACAGGAAACAGCAGTGTGCCCTGCAGCTGGACCCTGCAGTGAGACCACCCACGTAAGGGCCCCAGCAGAGCCCTGGTCGAAAACTGCTGTGGTTTGAAAGTGCACCCCGCCCCCGCCAGAGCTCATGTGTGGGAACCCAGTCCCACTGCAGCAGTGGTGAGGAGTGGGACAATTAGCAATGTTCAGATCACAAGGGTTCTGCTCCTGTGAATGGGTTCCTGTAGCAGGTTCTCATAAGAGTGGGTTTCTAAGAGTGGGTTGCCCTTCCTCTTGCTTTGGTCTTTCTTGCTCTTCCACCTTCTTCCACATGATGACACAGCCCAAAGGCCTACACCAAGTTCTGGTGTCATGTTCTCAGATTTCCCAGCTCCCAGGAGCCAAATAATTTGCTTGTTATAAATACCCATCATAGCAACAGAAAATAGACTGGGAAACACACAGAAGTATCTCCTAGGGTTGATGTCTGCCCAAAACACTAAGTAAGATCCTGCTCAGACTAGAACTGAGAAGGGAGAGGTTGGTATTGCCCCCAGGTTGGAGGATCCCTGGAGACAGGACACAGAGCTGGTCCACCTTTGAAGGTCCAGGACGCAGAGCTCAGAGTGACACATCATTGGGGGGAGGGTGGGATAATAGCTGTTTGTTGAATGATGTCCCACTCCATTCTACAGAGAAATGGCCCAGAACAGAGAAGAACGTAGCTCTCAATTTTATGGTAAGTGGAAATGACGCAGACTGGCTAAGAGTCTCACATCCCAAAATAACCCTGAGAAGACCTACATACACCATATGACTCCTGCCTTGAATATCTTACACATGATACAAGGGCCAAGGTCAGAGTCCAAGGCAGCACTGAGGGTTGCATAGTCAAGTTCACTGCCCTTCTGGCCCCTGGGTTCCCCAGGCCGTGACTCACATGGAAGGCATGGCTCGGGGGCACCTAGCCAGCTAACGCAGGATGTTGCTATGACAAACCAGCAGTTCATGGCCCAGGTGCCCTGAAGAGCCCTCCAGCTACCCACGAGGCCCTTGCATTCCTGATGACCAAGTGTAGCTTTCACGCCCAAGGAACTGAGCTCTAACGGAAGCCAGGTATCTCAGGGGCACAGAGTGGAGCACTCCAGCTAACTGCCAGCCTTGAACTAGCTTCATGAATAAGTAGAATGCCAAGAGTCCACCTCCAGCCACTGGGGCCTTTCTTGAGCTGTGCCTTCCACCTACAGCTCCTCCCTCCCTCTTTACGAAGTAAAGCCTCCTCCTCCAGACCCAGCTATAAGCCCTCTCTGACCCAGCAGAAGCAGTCACACCTGGGGCAAAGTATGTCTCTGTAGCCCTCACCACAGGGAAGCACTCTCTTACTCATGTGACTCTAATTGCCTCTTGCCCTAGACCACAGAAACCCCATGATGGCAGCACCTGGGTCTAGTTTCGCAATCATCATTGAGTCCTCAGCTGGAGCTGTGTGTGGCCCGGATCAAAACTCTTGGGTTAACTTTGCTGAGAGAGGAGTTGAGAAGAACAGAATAATGACTTCCGGAGGTAGAGCACATCGTTGGAATCGTTGGAATACAGCAGAAAGCTGTTGAGGGATATGAGCACATGAATTAAGTCCAAGTCTTGGTTCTGGCATCAGTCCTTCACCAAGACGAACATGGGGGCTGCTTGCTGCCAATGAGAATCCTACACCTCATCTGCACCACCTGATTTGCACATCTGTAAGCCTACAACAGGTAGATGGCAGTAACAGAGGCAGCACTGGCATTAACTATATCCGGGCTCAATCATAGCAAGGCCAATCATAACAAGAGCCTGGAGATTACAGAAAAAGCTTCTCACTGCAGATCCTAAGAGCTCAGGGGGTGTTCAAGACTCCCCAGCACTTGCTTCTCCTGCAGGCGTGCATGTTGTCCTCTGCAAATCAAGTCCCCAGTGCAGATTCGATGCCAGGCTCTGATGACAGCCCTTACATTGAGTCCAGCCCACAGCAATAGCCTAGAGGCGGCCATGAGTGACAGAACTACCACATCTATGCCTGCCAAGAGATGAGCGGATTGCCATGAAGACACTGTGTGTAGTTGCAGACATTCACCCTAGCAGCTAAGACCCCACTTGAACCTGCAGCCCAAATCAGAGCACCCAGGTTTGAGTCCTGGATCTGGTTCCTGGTTATAGCTTTCTGCTCATGTGTTCCAGGAGGTAGCAGAGATGGCCCAAGTGCAGCCTATATGTAAAAGACCTACATTGAATTGCCAGTTCCTAGCCTTGGCCCCAGCTCAGACTTTGTTGCGGGTCTTTGAGGAGTAAATCAGCAGTTAAGAACCCTATGTCTTCTGTTGGGATGATGTTTGTGTTAACAAAATGATTTGGCTGAGATGGTTACATTAATTTTATGTAAAATAAGCCTTATGCAGAAATAGTTGTCCAAACTAATGTTGATAAATACGCTTTGTGAAAAATCTACCTCTGGTATATTTCCACTGATTTTGTCAAGACTAGGAGAGTAAATGACCCAGAATTCCTTACAGGTCTCAGCCCCAGCCCCATTTGCATTGGATCTTTGAGGACAGTGAGCTAAAAGCAGGAGATTTGGAATCAGTCAGAGCTGAGGCTCAGTTTTACATTCATGAGCCAAGTGTCTATGGGTTAGGTCAAGTTTAATACTCCAGTTTCCTCTGCATGACCATAAAATGTAAATCATCACAGGCATGTTATGAAATTACAAGTGCCTGGCACCTTCTA
The DNA here is from genome assembly GCF_030435755.1 of Ochotona princeps. NCBI lineage: Eukaryota > Metazoa > Chordata > Mammalia > Lagomorpha > Ochotonidae > Ochotona > Ochotona princeps. The sequence continues at coordinate 22,009,869 of NC_080857.1, forward strand.
AGTCTTGGTAAATATTAGTATAATAGCAATCACTGCTGAGGTTAAAAGAGTAATCATTATCCATTTTGCAAAGTACAGAAAAGAAAAAACAAAGAAATCAATAAAAAATATTTTAATGGAGAGGGCACAACAGTTTAGCTGCCATTTGGTATGCCTGCATCCCCTGTCAGAGGGCTGGAGTCCAGCTCCTAGCTTCATTCCATGTTGTGGCTAATGCACACCCAGGGAGGCAGCGGTGACAGCTCAAGTAGTTGGGTCTCTGCCACACATATGGGAGACCCCAATTGAGCTCTGGTTTCCTAACTTTAGCCTGGCCAGTCCCAGCTGTTGTGGTCACTCTAGGAGTGAGCCAGCAGATGGGAGACCTCTCTTCTTTCTCTTTCTCGGCCTTTCAAACAAACAAAATAAATCAAGAAATAAATCCCAGGATGCAAGAAGGATGCCCTAGGATGCAAAATGTTTGCTTACTCAAGCTTTGGCCCGGGTCGGGTCTGCTGGTGAGGCGGCAACAGAGTGTTACCATGGGAAGCACCTGCCCACACAGAAAAGAAGATTTCATCCCCTCCTACAAAAATTAACCAGGAGTCAGCCTTTTACACCCCACCTTAGGAATGTGTGTCCTTGGGGATAGCAGCAAAGAAAACACATGGCTTAACTCAGAGAAGCTGGGATCAGAAAAAGACACAATCACCAAATGCTTTATGATGACAACAACAGGAGGGTGTTTCCTCTGCCTGGATCCTTGTCCTGGGCTGTGTGACATTCTGCTAATGTGGTAAAGCATCAAAAGATGCTAAAACTCAAACACAATAAAGAACTACTTTCAATTCTGAATTTTATGCCCTTTGCCAACTGAGCAGCTGTGAAATGGGCCATCTCTCAGAATAATAACAACAGTAATAACCGGCAAAATGCTAGCTATTCTTACAGGTATTTGAGCCTCAAAACAATGCTTTTAAGTCAGTACCTTTTACAAATTTCAAAGGTGAAGAAATTGAATGTCAGGGAAGTTCCATTAATCGGCCGTGGTGAACAGCTGACAAGTGATGGATCTGGGCATAAAACCCAGCCAGCCAGACCCAGGAGTCTTGGTGAAGATAAACAGGAGATCTGTTATACAGATGTATGCTTGAAGATGACTGAGAGTAGATCTTAAATCTTCTCACCACACACACATACACAAACACACATTGTTCAGGATGTGAGGGGAATGATATGTTCTTTAGCTTGATTTAAGCATTTCACAACTCATATCTAAACAGCCAGGCGTATGGAGGGTCTTCGGAAATTTCACGTGAAATGTGAGCTACTAAAAAGCAGCACAGACTTCAAACTTTTTGTGCCAAAATACACTTTTTCTCAAACTTTGTGATGGCTTATCATAAAGCTGCAAGTAGAGGACAGAGAGGTGGGAAAACTGTATCACTACAGGCAGGTGCAAGGATGAGGCAGGAATTTGTTGTTTACTTCTTTGAGAGACAGAGAAAGAAAGGGAACAGGCACTCATTGGCTAGTTCACTGCCCCATATCCACAACAGTAAAAGCTGGACTTGGACGGGGCCAGGACTGAAGCCAGCAGCTGGAAACTCAATGCAGATCTCTCCCGAGGATGGCAGGGGACCAACAACTTGAATCATCAACACTGCCTCCCAGTGTCAGTGAGACAGGAGCTAGGATCTGGAGCTGGATAATAGAAATATAGATAATACTAGAATATATGGGTAATAGAAACGGGTAATAGACTTAGGCTCTCTGAAATGGGATGCAGATATCATAACCAGAGACTTTGCCACTAGGTCAAAACCCATGCTCATTTTGTTTTTTAAAAGAAGACACTGAATGTTGCCCCACCTTCTGATTTCAGCTATGTTCATTCTACACACAGCACTCATTCATGGAGGATCTACTGGGGACTTAGAAGCTGTCTTATGGGTCAATGCAACAGCTTTTTGGAAACGATAGCTCCCCGTCTATGGCCAACTGCACATGGTTTAGTTGGTTTTGTTTATAAAGAAATCTGGAAAACATTTATTTAATTAGTTATTTGGAAAGCAGAAAGAGCAAGAGACAGAAGTACAGACAGAAACAAAGAGTATTGGTTTGCTACCCAAATGCCCACAACACTTGGGGTGATGCCAGACCAAAATCAGGAGCTGGGAACTCAATCTGCGTCTCCCACATGGGTGGCAGTGGTCCAAGGACTTGAGCCATCATTTTCTGCCTCTCAGAATGTCCCTTTGCAGGAATTTTGGAATCCTAAGGAGAGGCAGCACTCGAACCCAGGCACTCAGATATGGGTTACAGGCATCCCAAGATGTGTCAACTGCTGTACAAATACCCACCCCAATAGCTGCCACTGTCAAAAAGTGTGCTAAGAGAAAATAAATCAGAGCAGCAGTTGAACTATTTTAAATGACTGTGATATTGCAGAACTAACACACTGAAGATTTATAATACATTGCCTTCTACTTCCAAAGTTTTTGTGCAACATTCACAAAACGTCTCTCTGTTCATCTCATCGTATCTTTATGCCAAAGCTTTCTAAATGTGTGATTTATTAATTAGAAGTCATAGCTCCGTGTGTTTTGTTTCCAATTCAGGCAGCACATGGCCGTTCACATGAGAAACAAGTCTTCTCCCCAACAGCTTATGTGTACTACAGTCATGCTGGGCAGCTCTGGGGCACACATACTCATTGTCAACAAAGTGTGACAATTGTTAAGATCCCATGAATACTTGGTTTTGAAAGAAAGGTAACTTATTATCCTTTCATTAAATGCCTGGGTCAGTTTTACTGAACAGTATTCTGCTATTGCATAATGAATTGCTATCATTTGCAATGCAAATCGACACTTGCTCAATACTTTACAAAAATATATCAAAAAAGATAAAAAATGGATAAATGCAAACCCATCAAATATCAGAGATCTCTTCTCTACACTTTGAGGCTCGTTTCAAATTTATTTGGGAAAAGTGCTATTGTGTTATTTGAAAAGTATGACTGTGGGGCAGTTGTTTGACCTAACAGTTAAGACATGGATGAAGATGCCTGCACATTAGTGCTCCTTTTCCATACTCCGCTCTGGCTACCGACTCTAGCTTCCTGCTAATGTGGATTCAGGGAGGCAGCAGTGACAGCTCAAGTAATTGAGTTCCTGCCACTCATGTCAGAATTCTGGACTGAATGCCCAGCTTCTGGCTTCAGCCCAGCCTAGTCCAAGCCACTGGAAGCAGGTGCAGAGTAAACCAGTGGATGTGAGTGACCTCTCTCTCCTCTCTCTTTCTGTCTCTCTCCCCTCACCTCTTTGTCTCTTTGTGTGTGTGTGTGTGTGTGTGTGTGTGTGTGTGCGCGTGCCTCTCAAAGAAACAATTTTTCTTTTAAGTGTGAAAACTGTTACCTTATAATGCAGCCTTGCTAAGTCTGAGAAGTGGGAACTCATTCGTTCACCATGCTTCAACCATGTGGTAAGTGTCTCGGGCATTGGCGTAGGCACTGGGGTCCCTGCTTTCACAAGCATTTGTTACACTGGAAGATCAGGACCAAAAAACAAGCCCATGAATAATTTGGCAGTTGGTGATGTATACTATGGAGGAAAGAGTAAAGCCAGAGAGAAGATAAAGAGCAGAAGAGGATGTGGGTGGGAGTTCTTACCCACAGAATGATCAAGGAGTCTCTTAGGCACAAACACACCCTGGTGCCAAAGGGGAGCGGCACGCCTTGGGTGGGCACAAACCCAGGTCCTCATGGAGTCAGGTGTATCTGGGTATGGACATGGGTAAGTGCAGAGACTCAATATTAGCAGATTGCAGAAATTCTCTTCCCTTACCTGCATGTTCTCAGTGAACTAGGAAAAGGAGGATCAATTAGTTTTTCCATTACTCTAACAGAGTATCTAAGACTGGGCAACTTTAGAAGCCAAGAGGTTATTTAGCTCACACTTTTGGAAATTCAAGAGCATAGCACCAACATCCCAATGACCTAGAGAACTTCCTGGAGACCCCACCTCTTAAAGTTCCACTACCTCAGTACCACCACAGTGAAGACCAAGCTTCAGGAACATAACTCAAACCATTCCAAAACCATAGTTTCATCAGCTGACAGCGAGGAGGGAGATCCAGTGTACTGCAGGCTTAAGGAAAAAATGTGTGCACCAGCCTTCTAGAGCAACCGAAGCTCGAATGAATCAGAGAATGGGCACACAGAGCTGCAGGTAGGCCTTGTGAGGAAGGGGAACAAACTGCCAGGGAGAACAGTGCGTCTCCTTAAAGAATGTAACCTGGAGAACCAGGATAATACAGGTGGAGAGGCTTCTGGCAATGGCAAAAGCAGCTATTCCACACCTAGACGGTGTTTCGCCGGTGCCTCACACCTCTGCTTGTGTAACTGTTTGGGAGCATTTGTCACACAGCCATGGACAGCAGATGCAAGCGACAAGCCCACCAGGCTATTCCCAAGGTGTTTCTCTGTTTTCAGAGGAGCCAGCAAGTGATTCAGGGGAACACATAGGGCCCACCGCCCTACTGTTGTAAACATACAGCTCTCTTTACTGACTTTGTGTCAAAACCACCTTCCATCTTCAATATATTCTCCATGGCTGCTTTTGCACTATGAAGACATAGGCAGGTATTTGCCACAGAGATCCCATAGTCCCCAAAGCCTAAAACATTCACTCTCTGGTCTCTTAAAGAAAAAAATTGCTGGCCTCTAATTTACAGTAATGATTGCCAAACTTGAGGATGTATCAGAATCCAACAGAGTAGCTAGAGACAGACTGCAGGGATTCACAGCCAGACTTTTTGATTCAAGAGGTCAATGGGGCCCAGATTTATATTTTCTTACAAGTTTCCACTCTTTGAGAAAACACTGGTTTAGGGAAGTCTCAAATATGTCAACATTGGTCTATGAATAACATTGCTCTCATCATCAGAGTTATACTCATGCCTCTTGTCATGAACTTTTCCGTTCCAATTCTAGGTTTATAATGCATACATAAATGTAAGATACACACTCTGAAAAGTTTTCAAGGGCCTGGCACAATGACTCAGTGCTAAATCCTCGCCTTGCAAGTGCCAGTATCCCACATGGGCACCAGTTTTTGTCCCAGCTGCTCTACTTCCTCTAATTCCTCTATCCAAGACCTTTGTGAAGCACACCTGTAAGTGAACTGGCTATTCCTCCCGGGCAGAAGGCAGTCACCTGCATGAAGGAGAGAAACCAAGTGCAGCAGGAGCAGACCCAAGCAAGACAGGCAGAAGTGGGAGGCTCTTGCACCATATGGAAAAGAAGCTGTGTCCCATTTCCTCTTGCAAAAACATCAAAAATTAGTTTGTGACTCCTAAAGCAAGCTACACTCTAAGAATGACAGCCCTGAAAGAAGACCTGGGTCCTGGGTGACTTTGTGGAACTCCGTTACTAGCCCCGAGCACTCTCCAGCTGGAATTCCTCTCTATGAATTATGTATAATTATGCCTCAACTGTGGTTGAATATCTGCTAATAACAGCCAGACACCATTCCTAAGTGCCACAGGCTCAGGGTATATTAAAACTTAAAGATATACCACAACACAGTTACCCAGATTAGGATAAATTTTAAAATGTATACACTTCACAAATGATTGCCTTTTTCCATATACAAAAATACAATTCCAGTTAATTGCACCATTCACTTTCAATCCTGAAAAATGGTGACCGCCCCTGACCTGCTTTGGAAACAACGTCCAAAACACAGACATGGAAACACAAGCTTCAGCCGCAGTGAGACACCCCACACCTATTAGAATGCTGAATATAAATCAATAAAAAGTAATGACAACAGCAAATGCTGGCGAGGATGCAAAGCAACAAGAACCCTCATGCATGGAGGGTGGGAATGTGAAACCGTTCAGTCCCTCTGGGTAACCGTTTGGCAGCTCCTCGTGAAGCTAGATGTCTAACAATCCCACTCAAAATACTGACCAAGAGAAAGAAAATTTTAGGTTCATATAAAAATCCATCCATGACTATTTCTAACAGCTTTAATAGCCCAGGACTGGAGACAAACCAAATGTCTTGCTGCTGCTGAATAGATAAACAAGCCACAGTTCTACAACACGAACTACTACTCAGCAATAAAAAGGAACAAGGCATTTACACCAGTGTGCACAATGATGGAGATGAGTCTCCAATGCACTGTAATAAAAAGGAAGGAAGCCAGAGTCCAATGACTACATCATTCCACTTCCATGACATTCTCCTGGAAAGTGCAGAACTGTGGAGACAGAAAACAGAGCCCCTATTGTCAGGGGTTAAGATGCGATGGGTTGATTAGATCAAGCCACATGAGAGAATCGGGGTGGGAGATGGGGATGGAGCCACTCGACATCTGGATGAGGGTGATTACACAAGTCTGTGCATTTGCCCTCATAGGACTGTGCACCAAAAACTGTGTTGCATTTACTGCATGGGAACCTGAAAAGGAATTTTAAACAGGTTTGAGTGATCGACCCTTCAGGAAAACGGGCCTGAAATGGCTTTCCTCATCTGTCTATTCCAGGTCTGGCCTCCGTGTTTATCCCAATCTTTTCCATCCCCACTCTCTACCCCTAGGCACCCTCCAAAATTTAGCACAGTGGTAGGCAGAGGGGATTCTCCATCCAAATCCACCAGCCATGAACTGGCACTCCTGAAAGGCAGAACAATAGCTATATTGTATGCAGCCCCATACAGGCCACTGCATAAACATTAGCAACGCGTTCCATGGTGACTCCTGGCTACTGGCCTTTGCAGCGGCCCAGCTCCCAGGATCTGCCCAGGGAGCTGCCCAGGGGAACATGGTGTCTGGATACCATTCAACGTGTCAGTCTTAAATCTATAACTCATAACACTCAGTCCCAGGAAACTCCATGGTAATATTACAGACAGCTGACCCCCTCCCACCAAAGTCCCTGCGTTCCAGGCTTCCTAATAGCTGTTGGTGGTGATCTCCTAGAGGCCAGAATACCCTGAAGTCTTGAGCGTTCAGGATGAATTCCTATGAGTCAGGCCAAAGAAAATCCATCTGCTCAGGTGGGATTCTGACATTCAACTTGACACCTCCCGGCATAAACACAGTCTGTCTTTCTGGACGTTGTGCAGCTGCTAAGACTAGTTTACTAAAAAATTGAACATCCAAGGCTTATGGCAATAGGGGCGTTTTTGTTAGCCAAAAAACCAAAAATCCTTCGAACATAAATCATTTAAGCCACTCTCCACACTAGCTGGCATGGAATAAACAGAGGCTGTCTTGTGGGCAGGAGGTGTGGGAGTGGCTTTGCCAACTTCATGTCTCCTGCCTGGCCATTACATACTCCACCCCAGATGCTGAAAATATGATGAAACCCTGCACAGAACTGTTCCTCCCTGCTGCTTACTTCCATCCACCTGTGCAGATGACCAGCTTCTTGCCACATTGTATTGGATAGCCCAAGGGCTCTCACCAGACTGACTTCGATTCTCATCCAGGTGCTTCTTAGTGGCTCTAAGCATCCCCTTTAAATGTACCTCAGTTTGCCTCTTTATACATGGGAATAATAACCAGTTCTCTTTACAGATCACTGGGCAAAAATAAAGGACAAAGCCTCTATGAAATGCCTGACATGGGACCCAATCATACAACATGCTCATGACATGAAATTATCTTTTTCCCTAGGTGATGTCCTCTCTCTGGAGTTATCCACATCAACCTGAAAGCAAAAGGGGACTCAGAAAGCAGAGGGATGGGATGGTCAGCCACCAGGAGGAAGCCAACTGCCCTGGATCACAGAACATGGCGATTGATATGTGAGCAAAGAAAAAGAAATTCATCTCCAATCACAACTTTTTGAGTAATAAACCTAGCCTGTCCTAGGGAGTGTCAGACTGACAAAACCTCTGCTCCCTCACTCCTCCAGTCCTCCCTCACACCCAGAGGAATTCATTTTGAGCCAAGAATCAATGAAAAACAAAATGAAATGGCCGATGCCCATAAGAAGACAAGGTGTTCTTTTTTATAAGTGTTTCAACTGCATCCTACCTCCTAAGGTGCCCTTGGAAAATGCCCTGACATTTTATGGAAATTTTTCCAACAATATAACTTAACATCCAAGATTGTTTTCCAATGGGAAAAATAACCCTTCACAAAAATAAGAAACTGGCCATTCATTAAAGATACAGTCACAACTTTGAGCAGTTTTACATAAGTCCTTCCCAGAATTCAGCTTTTGCAAGGCTACCTTCTGGACTAAAACCTGCTTCCCACTCTCACCCAAATCTCCACAGCTTAGACTGGGAACTTGACAGATGAGCATTGTCAAATCAAAGTAAAGTGTAGCAGAGGAAATGTCTTTGATGCTATCAGCTATGGTGTATGTTCAGTACACACAGCAAAACTGCAGTCACTGAAGTAGACATAAAAGCTTATTATGCAGAATAAATCAGCACAGGGATTCAGGGCCACAGGAGACTCACATAGGCATGATGAAATTAAATTGGTACCAATACCAACAGGTAATGATTCAGCACTGGATATAACGCGAAACCCTAGGTGAATAGAGACCTAAACCAGCTCGTTGCCCTGTGAGTTCTGGTTTTGTGCTTGGAAATACAGAGCTCCTCCCCTCAAGAAGTGCACATGGATATACATTGAACAAAACAATCCAGCCTCGGGGGGGCTTTTGCAAAGGTGGGTTTAGCGTACTGTGAGGCAGAAAGCAAGAAGAAAGGGGCAAGCCAAACCAACAACTGGGACAGTAGGGCCCCCCTAAATAAATTTCACACACAGGGAAGGGGTGGCCTAGTAGTTATGATGCTTATTTCTATCTCAGATGGTTCAATTCCTGGCCCTGGCTACCAACTTCAACCTCCTGCTAAGACAGACCCTGGGAGGCAGTGCTGATGGCTCATGCAGTTGGGGCTTTTCCACTCACAAGCGAAAACAGGATTGAGTTCTCAACTCCTGGCTTTGTCACTGGCTCATCACAAACATACAGAGTGAACCTATAGGCAGGATATCTGTGTGTGTGTGTGTGTGTGTGTGTGTGTGTGTGCATGTTGAATTTTTAAAACAACCCCCAAAACAGCAGGGGGGATGAAAGAAAAATAAATAGAGAAATGAAACCTTCCCTGCACTGTTTTGAGCCCAGCCTGCCTAAGCTCTAATCGTACCTGAAGAGGTTACCACAATCAACCAGAATGGTCTCTACACCCAGCCTCCAACACTAACAGGAAATATTGCCAGAGGGTACCGGAAGGCCAGCATGGCACCCGCAGGACCCGAGGCACCATCAGAATGGGGGAAGCATCCAAGATACACATATTTTTCCAAAGAAACAAGACAGAGGCCAAATAACGAGGGCAAAGAAGATGCTGTGGCCCAGACCCTCCCTGTCCTGACTGGCAGACCCTCAGGTCTGGAGGGATTCTTCCCTTCTCTTTGTCTAAACATAGCCTGTCCCTGGCCAGTCCATGCTGCTCCCATTCTGCTCCAAGGCACCGGCCATTAGGACACCAGGACGTGACTGTAATGATAGGTATGAGGCGTTGGGAAAGAGTACAAGCACCACATTCCTACCTGCATCTAGCTGTGCAATTTTTTTTTTAAAGATTTATTTCTTTTGCTTGAAAATTGGAGTGAGAGGGAGAGGAAGAAAGAGAGAGAGAGATCTTCAATCCATTGGTTCACTTCCGGAAAACAGCCACAATGGCCAGAGCTGAAACCAGAAGCCTGAAGCCAGTCTGAAACCAGGAACCAGGACCTTCTTCCAGTATCCCACATGGGGGCAGGGACCCAAGCACTTGGGGCCTTCACTGCTTTTCCAAACCATTAGCAGGGAACTGCATCTGAAATGGAATAGCTAGAACTCGAACCAGTGCTCAAAAGGAATGCCAGTGCCACAGCAAAGGATTAAACAGCTCTCTACAGCACCAGCACAGTAACTGTGCAATATTGAAGGTTAACTTTCACGTGTGAAATGGACAAAAACACAGACTCAATAATGGTTTCGTTTTCATTGATGGTATTCATTCATAAATAGAAGAAATACATATTCCTTTTAACCAAGGAAGCAGAAATCTATACCTTATCACTGCCTAGAGAGAACTTTTAAAAATGTCAGTGTGTATTCCTTTTTCTTTTTTCCAAATAATATTTAAAACTTCATTATTTTTTGGCCCGGCATGATAACCTAGCGGCTAAACTCCTCGCCTTGAATGTGCCGAGATCCCATGTGGGCGCTGGTTCTATCCCGGTGGCCCTGCTTCCCATCCAGCTCCCTGCTTGTAGCCTGGGAATGCAGTAGAGGATATCCCAAAATCTTGAGACCCTGCACCCGCGTGGGAGACCAGCAAGAGGCTCTGGGTCTTGACTTTGGATTGGCTCAGCTCTGGCCGTTGTGGTCACTTGGGGAGTAAATCATTGCACAGAAGAGCTTCCTCTCTGTCTCTCCTCCTCTCTGTATATCTAACTTTACAATTAAAAAACAAATAAATCTTTTTTAAAAAAAAAAACTTATTATTTTTGTTTATCTGAAAGTCAGAGGGTCCAGTGTGTTGGCTGAACTGGTAATCTTCCACCTCCAAGGGCCAGGATCCGTCCTGGCTGTTCTACTTCCCATCAAGCTCCCTGCTTGTGGTCTGAGAAAGCAATGGAAGATGACCCAAGTCCTTGATACCCTGCAACCGTTTGGGAGACCTGGAAGAAGCCCCTGACTCCTGGCTTCAGATCAGCTCAGCTCCAGCCATTGCAGCCACTTGGGGAGTGAGCCAGCAGATGGAAGATCTTTCTGTCCCTCGTTCTCTCTGTAAATCTGCTGTTCAAATGAAAATAAATAAATCTTTAAAAAGAAAAAAAAAGGCAAAAACAGAGAGAAATCTTTCATCCATGGCTTTACTCCTCAGATGCCCACAATGGCAGGAACTGGGCCAGGCTGAAACCTGGAGCCAGGAACTCCATTTGTGTCTCCCACGCTCCCACGTGGACAGCAGGAACCCAACTACTCAAGCCATCATGTGCCTCCCTCCCAGGGTGTGCTTTACCAGCAAACTGGGAACAGAAGCAAAGCCAAGACTCAAACCCAGAGGCTCCAAAATGGAAATGTAGGCATGGCAACCAGTGTCCTAGCAGCTGCACAAAAACTATGTACTCTTTTTTCAATGAACATTTATTATTTGCAGAATGAGTCTCTATAATATTTTAAACAACCTCCACACTGAATTCATTGTGAATTCATCCGTATAATTACCGCATCATGTTTATAGATTCTAAGTCAGAGATCTGTGTCATAACGTATTTACCTGCCACCATGATATGGATGCCTGTGTCCCTCCAAAATTCACTTGAAATCACTACACCCAAGGTGGGGTCTGGGAGACATGATCAGGTCGTGGGGCACAGCCCTGATGAATGGAATTATTGCCTTTGGAAAAGGACTAGAGCAAGACTCTGACTCCTTCCACCAAGTGAGGTTAGCAGGAGAAGACAGTGATCTACGAGGATGGTTCTGATAGTCTATAGTATTACTTCACTCTGAACTGCCCATGCAACTCATTACATCACCTAATTTGTGAAGTCACACAAGTCACCACACAAGTAGGCATCCCCATTTTCTATCTTTACCCTCACCCCTCCACATCCAACTGAACACCAACTTTCAGCATTGCTGCTTGCTTCTTTGCTTGATTTTTTGTTCCTTCTTATTCCAATCCCACTATCATCTCAACCTCTTTAATCAGAGCTTCATCATCTCTAGATGAATTTTTTTTATTTAACTCACCACCAGTCCCCAAGCCCCCAAACTTGTACCCCTCCACATTCCTCACTGTCCAATCTTCCTAAAATCTTATTTATTTCTTACATCACTACCCTTCTTCAAACTCCAGCGGTGCCCATTACCTGCAGCACCAAATCCCTTAATGGATAGTTGTGTTGTCCTTCATGATGGGTCACCACGCCCCATTCCTGTCTCCCTCCTAATCCTTCATGATTATCCTACATCAGTGCACACTGGATTCTTACAGTCTCTAGAACATGCCACCCTTTCTCACATCTCCAGGCCTCGGTCCATGCCATTCCCTCTGTCCAGAATGAGATGTGGAAAGCAAAAATGGTGCTTCATGATACACTGCACCTCATTCCAGAGGATCACTGCCAACTATGTGTTGTCCATATGCATTCCAGACCTGCCATGTGTCTTCCTCATGTGGGGGTCTCTGTAGTTCCATGAAGGAAGTGTTACTACCTCCCATTCTACCTGTGAGGAAACCAAATCTCAAGAGGTGAAGTGATGGTGCACAAGACTCCCAGCTGGTAGCTGGCAGAGCCAACCTTTGGACACACATCTAACCCCAGCTCTGTGCTATCTCACTGTGTCCACTATCTTCTCTAGTCCACCTCTTCCAGGCACCTTCAGACCAGGAACACCAAAAGTGAAAAAAAAAAAGAATATAGAGCCTATTAAAAACACGACATGTTAAATTCCAAAAAGAAAAAAACTGTTGAATGGTCTTCCCCTGGAAGCAGATGTCAGAGAAATCTTCCATTTTGGAAACAGAGACACATGCATTCAGGTGAGATGCACAAATGTGAGCAAGAAGAAGAAACTTCCACCAAGAAGAAACTTCACCCATGTGCACACTTAGCCAGAAAAGCTCTATAGGAAGCAGCTGGTGTCTACAATTCAGTTTTACTTATTGCAGTTGGTACGTGGCTTTTTGTTTGCAGTCACTTGTGTTACTCCCTCCAGCAAGTTCCAGGTCTGGGCCCTTATCCTTTATCCAGAAGGGGGCATATATTGACTGACCAACCCTGGATCATACATTTTCTTTGAGATTGGGAGGTAGAATCAATTTATTTAAATGATGAGGACTAGAATGAGAGAATGGTAGTCTCCAACAGAAAGTTGAAATTCTGTTGCCAGAAAAGGAAGAATATATAATAGCCAGATCAAAACAACAGATGTTTCCTGCAATAGACCTCTCAAGATGGTGACAGGGAAAACAGCCATCACAGAAGGCCCTAAATTTCTCTCTGCCAATATATCATGCAACTTTACCAACTGACAAGTCCTGGTTTCCCAGCAGGGTGGTGTGTGTACCACTGAATAGCTTGTTGTGCATCTGAAGAACAAAGACACAGGACAAAGCCTTTTGCAACATAGGCTTGCACAATTCTTCCGTCTGGAAAAAGACATCCTTTCCCAGACATTTGTCAAATCACTCCCTAAGATGCCCTACCCTCAAAGAAATCAAAATGCTTTGTCTATTAACTTGGTAGTTTTTCAGGATCAGATGTTAACACAACTTCCTCCTTGCCTCCCACAGTCCCACATAGGCCAACTCATAAAATCTTGGAAGCAGCTGGTTCAACACATCATGAAAGCTAGGGGCAACAGTGAGGATATGCACATTAGTAAATTAGTAACTCCCGGATCACTCTAGAAACTTTCATCACCAAAAATATTTACAGCAGATCATGCAAAAAGTCAACCCTCAGCAACAAGTGAATGAATGAAACAATCAAAGCAGGAACAAATGAGTTAAGAAATGAACTAATATATTCCTCCCAATTACAGCAGCGCTTCAAGCCAAAGATCCATAGATCCTGAATCAACAAGTGGAGGGAAGGTATGTTAACAATCCAACCTATCCATCTCTTAGGAACCACTCAGACCACCAGTTTATGCTGTAGCACTCTTCTTCATTTCCCTGGACATCTCCCAAACGTGGGTCAAGAGACTAAGAAGGGAAATTTCTTATTTTAAATCTCACCCCATTGTATAGCAGTTGCATGTGGCCCTGGAGACTCTGTCTTCCATGGAACTGGGCATCATTCTTTCAGAACTGCAGTTGTGCAACTAAGATTCCCAATTTCAAGTCAGGATAGGAATAGCTCCAACCCAAAAGCAAGATCTTCCTCTAATGCTCACCCATATGTACACCATCTGGGAGGGTGGAAGCCAGAGATTTCAGGTGGTTCTCTTCCAAGGAAGCTTGTCTTGGCATATATAAGGAGCTACTGGCAAAAGCAAATAGAACTTGGAGCCATTCATGTTTTTTTAAGTCACAGCTGCATAGGTCATGGGTCCCAGTTCTTGCCTGATTTTATTCCATTCTACAGTTGTAGCCTAAAGAAGCAGTCTTAGGATATGAATCAGAATCACCTGCAACACTTCTCTGAAATAACGGTTGCCTGGGACTTGTTATCATCTCAGATCAGTTAGACTATATTTTAGGAAATATACTCACTAAAAAATACGTGTCTATAGGGTATTACAAGATTCCTAATGGCAATGTTTCATTAGAGAAGAATCCAAGGTTTTGCTAATGATGTCCAGTTTCGAACTGGTGTGACTACAGGTTCCATGGTTACACAGCTGGCCCCTGTGGTATGTGTCATGACTCTAATCAGCTGTGGTGAACAGAAGATAGGGAACCACACTTCACAGGGATGAACAGTAAACAGTGATTCAGCACTGGGGAACATCTAGTTGTTGGACATTTTCATAATTAACCCAAGAGGAATGCATTTTAGCACTGGGGATAGGCAAGAATGTTTGTTTTCTTGATGCCTTCCATCCCATTCTTACAATACAAGTAATACTTATCACCCAGGGTATCTCAGGTCAGTGAATACCTGCGTACCTTGGAATTCTCCTTTGTAAGTGGGGATAGCAATGTCTTCTTCAGAAGGTTATCACAAGGTATTGAAAAGTTTCCATAACCACCACCAAACACTCTCTTTGTAACTACTTAGGGTGAGTGCTGAGCACCTACAAAACTTGGAAGGCTCCCTCCATCCTAACGAAGAAGTACTACAAACGACCTGAAAATCAACAGTTCTTCTCAGATCTATCAGAGAAGTGAAGTAGCAGGGCACATCACTGTCCCCAGTATTAGAAAGACAGACAGGCAGGTACAGAGACTCACAATGTTCTCAGATCCAATGTGGCAGGAAACTCTACAAAGTGGTGCCTGAACCTAGTTAGGTAAGAAAACTGGAACTTGTAACAGATGACTTGATGCATGCTCAGGATGGACAAGTCTGAGAGATAAAAACTCCAGGAGGATCTGATCTTGCTTCAAAAGATGAGCACATTCTACGACTCTTACCTCCAGGAGCCCAACCAAGTGAACATCAGAGAAACGTCCCCTTGTGCTTCAGCAAGGAGACGGGAAAAGCAGTCATTTTAAAACACCACCAGAACCTGTGTTCTTCATAAGGCTGCCCTCAGACAGACTACTTTACCCTAAAGTGCTGGAGTTTTGTCAGAGCCGAACCTACCTGAAGGAAAGGTAGTGTCCAACTCTAGGCCACACTTGCCTTCCTGTCCCACTTAAGTGGGAAAACACGGAGATGCACTTGTGAAGTCACAGGGTCCAGCCTTACCAAAAGACCAAGATCTAACTTTATGACTACAGAGTGCTTTCCTCCTGATGAATCTTACCCTGAACATCACCAAAGTCCCATCTACCAAAATTCCTTTCACCCAACAAAATATTCCAGTTTTCAACCAAAAATTACAAGACATACTAAAAGGAAAAAAAAAAAGAATTTCAACAGACAGCACAAGTATCAGAACTAGACACAACAGAAATGGCAGAAATTTTGAAAGTGTTTCTGGGAATTGTTTTAAACTATTTTTAATATGTTAACAGCTCTAAAGGAAAAATAGTCAATAGGTAAGGATGAATGGATAGTGTAAGCAGAGACATGGAAATTCCAAGAAGGAATGGAAAAAAAAGTACCAGAGGTCAAAAACACTATAATAGAAATGAAGAATGCCTTGGATGATCTCATTAGTAGCCTGAACATAACAGAGAAAAATATTTCTGCACTTGAGAATATGTCAGCAGAAACTTCCAGAATTGTAGGGTAGAGGACAGCACTGTGGCATACCAGGTTTGGTTGTCATTGGTCATGTCAGCACCCCATTTGGACTCCAGTTCACATCTGTGCTTCTCCATTTAAAATCCAGATCCCCACTGGTATGCCTGGAAAGGCAGAGGAGATTGGCCCAAGTAATTGGGCCCCTGCACCAGTGTGGGAGATCTAAGGAGGCTCCTGAATCCTTGCTTTGGCCTGGCCCAGCACAGCTGTTTGGGATCATCTGGCGAGTGAACCAGTAGTTGGAATATTCTCTTAATATCTCTCTCTTTCTCTCTCTCTTTCCTTCTTGTCTACAGATGTGACTTTCAAATAAATTAAAATAAAATTTTATTTTAAAAATAAAAAAGAACTGAAGAGCAAAGAGAAACAAATGGAAAAGCAAAAGAGGGAAGAGGCAGGACAGAATTTCCAAGAACTTTGATACAGCTGAAAAGGGTATCTTAGATACAAAATGCAAATATTAGATGAAGAAGAAAGAAAGAATAGAAATATTTTAAGCACTAGTTGAAAATTTTCCCAGATTTTTGTTGGTTATAAAACCACAGATCTGTGAAGTTCAGAGAATATCAAGCAATATAAATGGTTTCTAATAAAAGAAAATCACCAGCCCAGTTATATTCAAACTTTAGAAAAATCAAAGATAAAGACAAAATCTTGAAAAAAGTGAAAGAAAGGAAAACACCTTTCCCAAAGAAGAGCAAAGATAAGAAGTACGTCCAACTTTATCTCAGGAATTATGCAAGTCAACAGAATGTCAGTGTTGTGGTACAGTGGGTTAACACCAGAATCCCATTTGGGAGTTCTGGTTCACGTCCCAAGGGCTCCACTCCTAATGCACCTGAAAGGCAGCAGTAGATGGTTCACGTACCTGGTTCCTGTTGTCCTTATGGGAGACCTGGACAGAGTTCCAGACTCCTGACTGTGGCCTAGCCCACCCATGACTGCTGTGGTCATTTAGGGAGCAAGCCAGTGGATGGAAGCACGCTCTCTCTCTCTTTCCCTCTCTCCCTTTCCCTCTTTTCTCCCTCCCTCTCTGACCATCTGCCTTTCAAATAAATACAAATAAATCTTTTTTAAAAAAATCTAATGAAATACTCAAATTGTTGGGGAAATGAAATACCAATCTAGAATTATTTATTCCACAGAATTAGCCTTAAAAAATAAAGGACAAATAGACTTTTTCAAACAAACAAAAACAGGAAATTAGTTGTCAGCAGACCTCCCTTGAAAGAAGTGTTTTGGAAAAAAAAAGTCTTTCATGGAGAAAGAATTGATACAGATCAAAAACTCAGTTCTGCATTAAGAAAGAAGAGCATCAGAAAAAGAATAAGTGAATATAAAATTTAAACTCTTATTTCTTATTCCTGATTGGGCTAACAGACCACAGTTCGTCTAAACTAATCATGGTAACAAGGTATTCAACAGCTGTGATGTGAAATAAATGACAGTAATAATACAGGGGAGAAATTAGGAATACTTAGCTGTATTGCCAAGCACCTGCATTCTACTCAAAGTGGAATGGTGTCCATTGAAAGTAAAGCTGGATTAATTGTAAATGCCTAATGCAAACTCTAGGACAACCTTTTTATTTGACTTTCTTAATTTTTTGAGACAGAAAAGCTGCCATCTGCTGGCTCAGTTCCCAAATGTTGACAACAGACAGGACTAAAGCTGAGATACAGCAACTCAATCTAGGCTTTCCAGGTGAGCTGCTGAAATATCAACACTGCTTCCCAGGATCTGCCCTGGAATGAAGCTGAAGCCAGGAGCTGGAACCATATGAAACCCAGACAGTCCAATGTGGGAAGCAGGCACCATAACAGCTAGGCTAGCCCCTGCTCCCTAGGACAGCCACTTTAAAGAGAATAAAGGCAGAAGTATAACTGACATGCTGAGAAAGAGGACAGAATCATATATAATGATCATTTAAAGGCGCAAAAGGCAGGGAAAAGTGGAAGACAAAAACAAGAACCAACACAATATATGAAAAACACTAACAAATACGGCAGATACTAATTGAATTGCCACACTCGTAACCTTATATGTCAAAGATCCAAACACATCGATCAGGTTTTTAGAAGGAAATGAAAGCGTGGATACCTGGCAGGACCACCTTCTCTGGAAACATACCTCCAGAAGGTCATGCTAGCAGCAAAGAATCTACAAGTCCTACAAGTCCCAGGTCATGCTGACATGGCAGCCAGGGAGATGCGACACTGGCACACCACAGCCCCTGCTGCTATGCACTTTCAGCACCAAGAAAGGGAAGGCTGACGCACCATGAGAGCAAGAGCAAGAGGAGGGCTAGAAGAGCCAGGCCCTGCTCCTGCAGCTCCGTAGAGCTGAAAAGATGCTGGCAATCACTGGGCTGACCCTCAAGCCCAGAAGTGACAGACACTCCCACTTTGCCCCCAGTGATCAAACTGCTTCTTGCGGTATCTTCTTCTCTAAAGATTTCTTTTCTTCATTTGAAAGGCAGAGAGGGAGAGAGAGCTCTTTCATCCTCTGGTTCACTCCTAGTGGTTGAATGGCCGCAACAGCCAAGGCTGGGCCAAGGTCAATAGCCAAGAAATTAGAACTCCAGCTGGATCTCCTCCATTGGGAGGCATCTTCTGCTGCTTTCCCAGGAACATTTACAGGGAGCTGGCTTGGAAGCAGACCATCAAAGACTCCAACTGATACTCTGATACGGGATGCTGGCATCAGAGGCGGCAGCTTAACTCACTGTGTCCCAACCACGGCCCTGTTTTCTTACAGTCTTGCAGTAATGACAAGGTGATAAGGACAACTCAAACTTTCTGCAGAATCAGAAACGCAGAAAATAATCCACCACACCAGGAAAAGAAGAAATGAAGGACTTTAGGGAAAAACAGAGAGTATAGCTGCCACAGGGAATAGACCAAGCATGTCACATTAGGAAAGGAAGGAAGGGAACTTGATTTGTTGCACATAAATAAGAGAAAGAAAGCAAGCTTCCACTACTGTACTCAGAACTCCAACCATGGAGGAAATTGCAGATTCCATAGTCTGACCATGGAATGCATGTGCCAGAGCTGGGCCTCCTCAGTGGTTTAGACAGAGCAGTGGACAGCATATCCAGGTGCACATGGAGGATATGGCAGTACATTGGAGCCTGCAGAGGACACCTGGTACTATAACAGGAGATAGAGGACAGAACAAATTGATCAACTATGCCAGCCAAGAGTTGGCAGTGAATACCTGGGCAAATGGGGACTCTAAGGTGGACTATGTCAGCCAGTGATTGGAGTGGCAAGAATGGCAGCAATACAGAACTGTTGAACTATCAAAACCACTTGAGCAGGATCCTCAGAGCATGCCCCACATCGGGGACCCTGGGATGGTTGGAGGCTGGGTGTGGCTTCTCCCCTTAACTCACCCCTCCCCCCCCCCAGATACAGGAAGGAAAAAAAGAGAATGTCAAAACAATGATCTCTCCCACTTTCATCTGGCCCTTGGTCCTTCACACCCTAATCAATTATGTAAAAATTATCAAAAACACAATTTATACAAAAGAAAAAGGGAGCTTCCTTTTCAGCAAAAACAAATAACACCACAGATGACAAATCTACATATTGACTGCTTTTTCAAAGCTTCCATTCCAAGGGAGGGGGACACTAGGAGCAACAAAAACTTTGGGTTTTCCATGTGAACTTCTCACGTTGTCTAGCTATATCTGTTATGAATGGTTAACATTTACGAAGCATCCTGCCAGTATTTCATTGAAACGCTGCAAGGAGCTAAGCAGGAGCTTGCACTTACAAATGAGGAAACTGAATCTTAGAGCTTGGTTCATTTGCTCGAGAACACACAGCCTGAAAGCAGAATGTTATGACCTAATGGCACACCTTGCTGGTCCCAAACCACATAAGTGACAGGATTTCTCCCCTGGCACCCAGCAACAAGATGAGAAGTCATTTCATCCCCCACGTAGACACAGCTTGAAGACACAAACTGGGAAGCATCAGCTGATGGGACAGAGGCTTCATATCCAGCCTGCTTCTAAACCTCCGCCTCGATGGGGCACCGGGAGAGGGCTCCTGCTCCTCAAAGCCAGGGAGAAGACAAGAATGGAAACGAAGTCACTGCCAAAAAAGCAAGGAGGATGTGGCCACAGCATGCAGCCCTGGGTGCAGCAGACACCACGCAAGAAAAACAGGATTCCCACTTCCGCTTCAAGGGGGCTCTAGATTTTGAAAAGCTTCCCAAATAAACCATTGTGCCAATCACCAGACATTTTCCCTCTGCCCCAGATTTGCTTGGGGCATGTCCATCCTGATCTCACTGCTATTAACAAGCACTGCAAGTCTGACATCAAGGCTCGCCTGTATTTCCTCAAACTGGGTCTCTGGCTACTTGTTTTATCTGCTCCATTTCATGCTTCCTAACTGAAACCCTCAGCAATTCCAGAAACCAGAACCTTGCCCCTTTTAGGGAAACAGGAATGCTATGAAATGCATTTATGGTCAGGTGACAAGGGTGGTGAAGATTCCACATGTTCTGAGGTTTTGGCCACACATCCCAACCACTGGAAATTGCTGAATTGGCCAAAGGCAACTCCGAAATACAATCTGCTACAAAAATTCAAGCTATTTCCTCCCCTTGGCTGGAATTCTACCACTTTTCCAAGTGTTCCAGGGCATCCTTGAAAGGAAAAGTCATGGACAGTGTGGAAGTCAGTTCAAAGTGTGTTATCTGCTTCTTGTCATATAAATTCCCAAGTGATATAAGCATGCCAAAAGTCACACACAAACTGACCTGTAGTTACACCTTAAAGGATCCTCAATCAGCACTAGAGAGTTAAACCAGCCCCCTCCCTCCCCACCCCTGGTGCTCTTACTACTTCCTCCAGCACACACAGTGGCTCCTGGTCCATGACCAGAGCTTCCCTTCTCAGCCCTGCTGTCACATACAACCCTTGCCCCCTTCTGCACCCCTCTGTGACGATGTCAGAAACAAGGAAGAAACATGACAGCAATCCCACAAAAAATTTGGAAGTCCTTTCAGCACAGCTTGTTACTCGTTTAAAAATCAGTGAGTTATCAGGTGCAACAATGAGCGTCACACACACCAACTCCTATGAAAATAATCACCAAAAAATACACCAAATCTACATCTGAGTAAGACTTTCATTTTCCAAAATATAGCAAGGACAGAGAAATGTGATACAAAACATCAGAGAAATGGAAGCAGCAAAATGTTGTACAGAAAACCCCAAAACAACCTCTTTATTCAAAAAGCAGAATTCAAAGCGAAAACGTGGTAAAGGGACAATCTGTGGATTAAGCATCAGATCAACCAAGTACAATGTGTAAACCTTACTTGTGTCTTGAGTAAAACCAACATAAAAGCATGTCTAAGAGTCAACCAGAAAGACAAACCAGAATGTTGGATGAGAAGCTAATGACAGATTAAATAATCAGCAGTAGTATTTGTTGGTTATGATTTGGCATTATGGTTTTAAAAAACTGAATCACACCTAAACCTCCAGAGCTCCTTGACTGAAGATGAGCCCGATAACCACATCATGAGTTGAAAATATCATGAAGTGGAAAATCCATTTCATTCACTTTACCTACTGAACATCACAGTTTAGAACGCAGTGGGTTAAAACATGATTGCATCTCCCTGCCATGATAGGGTGGCTCATAGGGAGTCACAGCCCTGCAGAAGGTCAAAATTCACCTTTTGACTATGAAGACAGGCATTTGGCAAAGTCAGAAAGAGACCAATTGAGACAACCAATTGGATCATGAGTTTGAATCCTGTTCTGCTCCAGATTCCTGCTTTCTGCTGGGAATCAAGCTGCCTTGGAGAGGGCAGGTGATAGCTCCAGGCACTGGATCCCAACTTTCATGTGGAAGACTTAGATTGCAATTCCAGCTCATAGCGTCAACTGGGCCCAATTCTGGTCCCTACAGACTTTTGGCAAGTAAACTAGTGGTTGGAAGCTCTGTCTCTGTTTCTTAAATTCATAAATAAAGGTATACGTTTAAAAAGAAACACAAAATCCATTGTGTGGTTTCTACCTGATACAGTTCACTTTTATAATACCACAAAGTTGAAGCCATCCTATGTCAGGTGCCACCTGCATAGAGAAATGTTTCTAAATGATAAATTGCAGTGTCAGATTTGCTTCAAAACACTTTGAGCAGGGGTATAGGGAGATGACGTAAAAAACAACACTGGCCATGACTGGGAGAGTTCCACTGAATTTATTAGACTATTCTTTTTAACATATATTTAAAACTTCTCATAATTTTAAAGTTTTTAAATGGATGGTAAGAACCCAAAGGTGAAGAAACTCTGTAATTCTTTCCCTACATTCCAGTGTCATTCCAATGTAGCCTGCTTACCAAGCAACATTTGCAGCATTAACTTCCCCAAGTAATTACCTTCACAGACTAGTTCCAGTTGATACATCTTTGCAAATATTATTGAAAATTTGTGAAACACAGGACAAGCACTCTCTCCATAGAGGGACATTAAGTTTAGCTCACAGAAGATAGTCTATAAACTCACAGCAAACATCTGCTCTTGATCTGTGTTTGTTGTAAATTGGGCAACCCAAGGCTACAAAAACAGCCACCCTAATTTCCATAATTTTCACAGGGGAAGGCATCTCTCAGCCTGACAGTAGAGCTAAAAACCATAATAATTGCTTAGCTACATAAAGATGTGTAAGTTCAGTAGATTAAAACCATTGTCTTTGCATACAACATACTGAGAAAGATATCAGCCAGACCTAATGGGAAAACAAACTAATATCTTCAGAATTACTTCAAAAGAATGATACCATTTCCCCTATTTTTAGCATAGGCAGGAGTCCTGGGTAGATAATTCACAGAAGAAAATGAACTAAGGTAGGCTTTCTGAATATGATGGAGGATTCTTCTTTAAATTTGAAATCTAAATAAACAGTGACCAAATGGATCATACAAAAAGGTTTGTTGTTGTTCATCCAAAATTCTAATTTAACTGGCAATCCTGAATTTCTATTTTCTTATTCAGAAAACTCTAAACCTGCAGCCAATAACTCAGAAAACGCTGCATATGATTCATAATCATCCAGGGAGGGCAGCCATGGGGACAAAGCAGAGGCCTGGACAGGGAGAGGGCCACATGCCGGCACAGCCCGGGTTGGGTGACTGGAGGAGCAGCTGCACCCAACTCGGAGCTCAGGGGAGAAGGTGTGGTCTCAATGTGTCAGAAGGACAGGAAGCAGTGGCCAGCAGGTGTGGCGCAGGGAAAAGGGGTTGCAAACTTTGCAGAATGCCCTTGAGCATGTCCTGGGAAACAGAAAGGCATGCTGAGCAGAGAATCCTTCCCACAAGCATAGTTTGGATGATTTGTCCTTAACAACTTCATTGCGATCATATGTTCACTCTTTCGTGGAAACTGTTAGATATTATTTAATATCCACCACCCAATTAAAAAAAATTACCAATCCAACCGAACCTTCTCTGTGTTCCTCCCACATGCTCCTCTCCCCCCTCACACTCTGCATAACCATGAACCTGGTTTTCTTTTTCTCATGTATTTTTACATTCGTTCGCCCTCCCCCAAACAATGTAGCTTTTATATATTTTAAACTTTTATATAGATAGTAATATAATGTATGTGTTCTTCTGCAGTTTCCTTTTTTTAACTCAATATTTCAATGATGAAGTCCATCCATGACAAATACAGCTAGTAATTTCCAGTCATATGGAATGTTCTATTTTAATATATCCTGACATAGTTCTGTTCGGTTGATGGACATTCAGCTAGTTTTCAGTATTTCACTGCTACCAAAAAATGTTGCTATGTATGTTCAAGTGCATCCCTCTAGGGTATACACTGGAGCAGAATTACAAGGTCAGAGAGTCTGGGCAGCTCCAACTATAATTCTACAAAGTGATTGCGCTAATTTATATTCCCACCAGCAGCAATAAATACATTTTTTACAGTTACGTCCTGCTGAGGTTAATTGAAAACGCTCCTCTAAAGCTGGTTGAGTTCAAAGTGTGCTAAAAATGAGTAGGAGGCCTGGTACTAATAGTTACTAGCCCTAAAGCCAGCCTGCCATGTGCAGAGGCCCACTGTGTCAGATGTAATCTGAATCCAGGGGTTACTCAGGAATCAGATTGGATTGAGACAGGTGTGTGTGTTTTGGGTGGGGGTGGTTACTCATTTTATTGAACATTTGTTTATTCCAAAGGCAGAGACAGACAGACAGAGACAGACAGAGATCTTCCATTCACTGGTTCACACCCCCAAGACACCAATGGTTTGTGCTAGTTCAGGCCAAAACTAGGAGTTAGGATGTTCATCCAGGTCTCAGAGACTCAAGCAATGGAGCCATCTTCTGCTGCTTTTCCAGATGCATTAGCAAGGCATTATTGTGGAAGCTGAGTATCTGGAATGCGAGTTGACACTCATATAGGATGCCAGTGTTCAATGATGGCTTAACACACTGGGCCATAATGCCAGCCCCTAATAATGCATGCTTACATCTTTATCATTTCCCTCTAATATTGTAAATAATCACTAAAATGCATCTCACAGGAATTGAATATCCACTTGATAGACAACCCAAACATACAACCTAACCACTTTTTCAAGAAATAAATCAACAAATGGAATCACAGATTCTGCCTTGCATTTTGCTTCTTTTCACTGTCCAATAGGCTTTACAAGGAAAGAAACCATCTCCATTTGTTGAAAATTCCGTTATTCCATAAACATTTACTAAGCACCTGCTCTTGGGCAAGACTCCATAAAGAAAATTAAACAACTTTGCCATTTAAAAGACTCCCATTCTAAAGGAAAGAAACTACCAGGTGCAGGTCATAATTATGCCCTGCCCTTATCAAGCACTTTCTAGAAGCCAAGTATTATACTAGATCCTCAAGGAATGTGGGAAGCAGAATAACAGCACCCACTCCCCAAAGACACTCAGGTTCTGGTCCCACCGATGCTATGTCACAAGGCAAGGAGGAACAAGGGTTGCTGGTGGAGTTAGAATCAGCTAGGGTGAAAACAAGGACTTTAGTGTGGATTCTGGATTTCCCTCAAGTGGGCCCAACATCATCACAAAGAAGCTTCACTGGGGAAGAGGGAGGCCACAGGTAGAGGCGGCAGCAGGAGAAAGATTTGGTCAGCCATTGCCAGCTTGGAAGGTGGAAGGAGGCCAAAGCCAAGGAATCTGGCATCACCCAGAAGCTGGAAGAGACAAGAAATCAGATTCTCCCATGAAGCCTCCAAAGGGTACCTCAGCCCCTGCTGATTCGCCAGCCCACCAAGACCCATGGCAGACTTGTGACCTCCAGAAACTTGTGTTGTTGAATTCATGACCATTTGTCACAGCAGCAATAGGAAGTTACTTCACTAGACATTATGCATCTTCCGCACCACCCTGGAACACAGGTGCTGTGACCTTCATTGCACAAATCAAGGAACCAAGAACTCAACAGTTCCGATTACGAACCCAGGCTCCCAGCGACAGATCCAGACTCAGACCTGAGTCAATCTGCCTCCATGCCTGAGCTGATGCTGCCCTGACTGGCTGAAACACAGAGCATCTACGGACACCTGGTTCTTCTACCTGGGGCACTATGTGAGTAGCACTGGAGCCTTTGGAGAGCTGGGCAAACTTTCCATGGACAGGCATTTAGTCTGGAGAAAAAGATACTCACATCCCATGTCAGAGTGCCTGGGTTCAATACCCAGCACTGTCTTCCTGCTAATATAGACTCTGGGAGACAGCACTGATGGGTCAAATTATTGGGTTCTGTCACCCACTTAGGAGAATTGGATTGAATTCTCAGCTCCTAGCTTCAGCCCTGGTCCAAGTCCACTTGTTATGGCCATTTGGTAATGAGCTAGTAGATGGGAGATGTGTATGTATGTGTGTCTCCTTCTCAAATACATAAGTAATTTAATTTTTAAAGGCTGTTAAAACCATTTTTAAAAACAGAGAGAGAGAGAGAGAAGAATCAGGGCATACTAAGTGGCTCAAAACAACTGAAACCTCGAGTTACTGGACGTCTCTATCAGCAGCAAGACTAGTGCAATCAGGCAGGATAGCCACTAGGCACATGTAGCTATTAACATTTATACTTAAATTAGTTAAAATTAGATAATTATTCAGTTCCCCAGGGACACCAACCACATTTCCAGTGTCTAATAGCTACATACGGCTAATATCAGACAATTTTTTTTATCTCTGCAAAAGGCACTCTTAGACAGTACTATGGAGACCAAGGCCCTTGCTGCCAGTGTTTTCCAGGTGGTCAGCAGCGCTGCATACCTGAAGCAATGTTTCATGCCCTTTAACAACACTCTCCTGCCTCACCCTCTCACGTACCGCCCACTTTTGTGTTTTCTCCCCAGGGGCTTTACAGAATTTTTCTAGAACTAGTGCACAATAAACATCCCCAGAAATCACTGAAAACTCCCACCACTGTTCTAGAGATACTTATCTAGTCCTAAAAGCAGCCATTCAGGCAAGAAGATTCAGTCTTTCTCTACTGTCACTACTTCAAAAAAACATCCCTTATCTACCAGAATGCCATCAGCCCTGCAGTGTAAGGGTCTTTATGGAGGAGAGGCAAAGCTGCTCCCATGTGTAGAGTATTTGAACATCTGACACCTTACCTCCTGGCACCCCCGGCACCTCACTCCGTCCTGGCCCTTCCACATGCAGGGAAAGGCTCTACTGGAACACGAGTGACCTTCCCTGCCTTATATCTCATTCTGGCTCAAAAAAAAAAAAAAAAAAAAAAAAAAAGAGGAGGCTGAAATTAACCAAGGCAATGGCCCAGAAGCATGCAGCTCTCCATCACTAACAAGCTAAGATGGTGGCCAAAGGTAAGATTATATTGTGTCCCAGTAGTTAAATTTAGAATGGTGTCTAATGCAGAGGAAAACCCAATTAGTTGCTAGGATGAGTTGAGCTGTCTTGGGGTCATAGCAGGGACAGTTGGAAGCATCCATGGAGATTTAATTCTCTCATCTCCTCCATGACTCCCTGCTGGTGCAGATCACACACTGTGTGCAGTGCTCAGCCTGTTTGGCAAGCTTCACAAGAAGCTTCGATTGATTTTTCACCAACCACTCAACCCTTGCCCTCTACTAAACAGCTCTAGAATGACAAACACAGAAGGAGGGGACCCCTCCCACGCCCCATCTGACATGCCCTGCTAGCAGTAGCCATGCCAGAACTTGGCTGCCTAGACAACAAATCTACATATGGTCTAGAGAGAAAGAGAGTCCTGGACCTGCTGAGCAGCGCCATGCACCACGCCCTCCCAGCCACCAGCACCTACACAGGCAGGTGACGGGAAGAGGTTGGAATGAAGTCGAGCATCTAACTAGAAAGGACCCCTCTCCACCATCACCTCTATCTCCCACTGGCAATTACAAAGAACTTACAACGCTCTTGAAAAGTGTATGAAAATGTGATTAAAAAGCCACCCATGGTTTTTGCATTTTGTATTTTGGGGGGCACCAAAAATAATTGATCTTCCAGAAACACTTTCATTAGGCTGTGTCCCTGAGACGAGCTAGTGGAGGTTTTGGCTCTTCAGGGATGAGATTCAGAAGCACAGACTTGGCCCCTCTGAGCCAGGCCGAGGGAAGATTGCAACTGCCAGCTCTGCTTCGCAAATGAGCCCTTGGGCCCATATCCTCCACAATCATGTCAGGCTCTGGCTGCTCTGGGTCTAACCAGCCGGGAACCAAAGCACAAGCCAATGATTGTTCCCCAGTAGGGCATTTTAGATAAGGCCACATGCACATCTGGGAAAGGTGGAGATGAAAGTAGGAGGAGGCAAAAGAAAAAAAAAAAAGAGTCCCAGACTTCTGGAGGTTTGGTTTGCTTGCCCTCAGGTGCGAAGAGTTGAATTAATCATAAACTTGGATTCATGACACACTCAAAGCTTCATGCAGAGACCCCTTCCATTGTGGTTTTCCCTTTTCCACACAAAAATGTAGAATATTGACACCACCTCACATTAGCCATGTGGTTTCCCAGCCAATTCCTCGCCCTGACTTCACCCGACTTCACGCTGCATCAGTGTCCATTGCTACCCTGCTTGGCTTACCCTATCTTTTATTGCAGCTACACATAAAAAAGGACTTTAAATTTGAAAACTTAAAGGATATGTCTACCTTGGGGCAACAAGTTTTTGCAAATCTATGCATCATTTTGTCATAATACTCATTTTCCATGAAATTTCTAGAGACTCTTTATACTCCCTAAAAAGCTCCTCTTGTTATTATTATCCATGAGTTTATAAAGATGTCACTTCGGGTACATTTATTTTACTGAATTTCACATTACCAAGATTCCTCTGGATTTTTGTGTAGCACTGTAGTTCACTCGTCCGTGATGGAATGGGGAGTAGATCTGTGACCCAAACCCAGGCTCTTCCACATGGGATGCATGTGTCCTGAGTGGTACCTTAACCACTCTGCAAAACACCCAGCCCCTTTTTGACTGCCTCTTCACTTGATCCCAAGACTCTTGTCTCCTCATCCTATCCTTCTTAGTTTTGTTTCTTGGCTGAACACGTGAATGACATAAGAAAAGAAGTGCCCCCAATGCAGAAGAAAAGTGTTTGGAAACACAGAGACACCAAGAAGAGCATCAACGCAGACACAGGGCCCAACGGGTTCCAGACCCTGGGGCAGACTACTCACACAGAAGGAAACACCACAGACACCACTTCACTTCTGGAAAATCTAAGATGCATAAGGAGACACAAGCAGAGCTAAGGCCCATCTCCCCATCCAATCTACCTCTCCTCTCCCAAACTCCTTGCCACCTCCACAGAAGCCCACCTTTAATCAAAGAATTAAACATGGATCAGCCCACTTGTAGGTAACTGGCTTCAAGTTTAAATGAGAGCAGGTGTCTAGGTCAGACATCCGAGGACACCAAGGCGACAGCACACTGGTGGACTTTCTCCTTACTCCATTTTCAAGGGGCCTGCAGGATTGCTCCTTTAATAGGAAGTGCTGGAGGGGCAGCCACTTACTAAGAAGATGAAGACATCAGCCTGATGTCAAGAGGCTCACTACAGATGGATGGGTTGAAGTCAGGACATGAAGTGATCAGAGCCAAAAGTGGTTCAAAGGTAAGAGTGAATCAAAAGTTGAAACAGGGCAGAAAGTTCTTAGAGGCCGATGTTGAAGCTAGGTTTTTAAAGGGTAAATCAAGTCCTGGAGAGGCAAGCCAACCATGAATATGCTTGAAAAAAGGGGGAAAAATGGTGTCTGACTCAGACCTCTTAACCATTCCATCTTCTTTCATTTGCCAAACTTCTCAGATGTCTCTCCTACTTCTAACTATACTAAGGCACCAAGAAAGTAGAGCCTGTGGATCACCGTTAAACATACACTATCTGTATTTCTTCTTCCCTTGCCCAAACACTAACAGAGTGCATCACTACTGGGTGCCAGGCCCTGTGAGTACAGGGAAGGATAACACAGGCATTGATTTCCTGCCCTCACCAGACTCTCTGACTTCCAGGGCCAATTCAGAACTGAACAAAGCCAGGAGGTTGATTTGGCCAAGCCAGATTTCACCAGCCTGGAAGACAGTCCCTACCCCTTACCATCTTCCAAGTCGCAAAAGGTTTTTTGACAAATTGTGTACAACTAAAGAAATGGCTGCCTCCTCAGTCATTGAAAGAATTCTGCCCAGTGTCCCAGGTAAGTCAAGTGGTTGTGTAGAGCCAAAAAACCCCAAAATCAGGTGTTTCCTATATAATAGCTTCCAATCTGATACTTGATAGCTGGCTTCCAGAGTCAAACAAATGTCAGGAATTTTATGAAGGAAGGCAGGAAGCAAAGAAGGAGGGCAAGGATTGAAGTCTAGGTCTCCAGGGAGCTCAATTAGTGAGGCAGATAAAGTTAAACTGAAAGGGCATGCTCTCAGTTTCCTAGGAAGCCAGCTGGAAAAGATGCCAATCCTTAAGCCTCCGTCACTCAAAAGATTAACAGAAGAGACCTGGGGGTACCCAAAGGGAACTCCGCCAGAAGCCAGATGTTTCTGTTCTCCCTATGACGCCACTGCTCTCAAGCCGGGGCCACCAAGAAGCCGTGGAAGAGAGCCAGAGCCTCTTGAGACAGGTTGAAATTCAAAGATCAACCTTTAGCCACGCAGATTTGAAAAATCAATTGTCCCTAACATTTTCTCCGCAGACACCCCCAATGCACCTGGTTTTGGCGTTTTCTCATTCAGCCATCTCTCCCTTCAACAGGAACGACAGCCCATATTGGAAGAACATCAGCAGCTGCCTGGAGGTGTGGAAAACATACAATCTTCAAATTCATGCCAGCTGGGGCCTGGCTCAATGGGCAATTCGAGCAGCTCACTTCCTCATCTGCAAGACAGCATTAGACTGACCCCCCCAACCCCACTTTGGGCACGAGAGATCACAGCCGAGACCCAGGCCAAATGCTCAACCTTGGCAGCACCTGGTGTTGCATAGAAATGCAGCCAGGTAGCCACAGACTCAAGCCAGGAACTTGCCCTTGGCTTTTGATAAGAAAGAGGAAAAAAAAAAGTGGTGTGTAAGAGAGACAAAGCGATCGCACAGAAAGAGATGTGGTTCATACGTAAATTGTGGTGTATGTGCTGTCACTTCCATCAAATCCACAAACTGAAGAAGCTGAAAGGAAACCTAACCCATGCCTCCACTTTCCCCTCAAGCCCCAAGCTACTCTTCCGGAGTTGCTTCCTCTGATTTGAGCAGCAGCGAAGAAGAGCCATCTGGCCTAAGACAGGAGCGAGACAAGCCCAGCTGCCAAGGAACCCCTGCCATTTGTCTCAGCATGGCTCTCCTTTCGGCCCTCCTGTGGGCGGTCATCCAGCTTTCAGCTGGGGTGCTCTGGTCTGCATCTCTGTCTTGGCTGTTCCTCATTATTGGAGGGAACACCGTGGCTTGCCTGACCTCAGACTTTAAGAGCTTCGAGACCTAATATCAAACCAAGCAGCTTCGTTTAAAAGGCATCCTCATCGGCATCCATAAAAGTCACTCCCAGAGCATTCCTTTTGAGGAACGCCTGCTGTCGAGGATTTACGACACACCCTGCATCTAATCGGCCGCACTTTAACTGTTGCTGTTGCACATCTGGTCATAAAAGCAAGGGCAGCCCAACACGGGGACAAACACTTTTCTTTCCTAAGTGGCTGCAAATCTGATCTCACAGTGATAGCACGGTTGGGGCGCAATCAGCCCAGCATCTGGGCAGTCATTAAGGTTCCGCCCACAGCCATAAAGATGACTCCGTGCCAAAAAGCTCTGAATAAAGAACCTGCAGAATGGACAGGTGGTAACGGGACTTGGATGAAAGATTTACAAGCCAGAAAGCATGAAACCGGCAGAGGAGCCTCCCCGCTGCCTTATTCACAAAGATATTGGCTACTTCACCTGGGGACTCACTCAGCCAGCGGAACAGCAAGCAAGCCGCTGACTGCCTGCACTGATGCTGTTTAAGATTAAGGCTGACCAAACGCACCAATAGGCAGATTAACAGTCCGTTTTTAAGGCAGCGAAATTATTTATTACAACGACTCGGGATTGAGTGGGTGGGGGAGATGATCCAGACCAGAAATGAGCACAATGTTGTCGGTTCCAGGAGATTTTACAATGCCCCGGACAGCCTGTCCTGTGCACAGAATTGGCACGATCCATGCCAACCAGACCAAGGTTCAACAAGTAATCCAACCGCCCAGAGCCGAGCCGGGGGAAGAGACCCTTGAAGAGCGTGTAGCCCTTCACCACCTCCCCCCACCCAACGTGTGTGTGTGTTCACACACACACACAGAGTTTCTCCACCTCTGCCCCTCCTCCAGGGCGGTGCGTGCCCAGCAGGAGGGAGCATTAAAATTATCTGCCGTAGGTTTTACAAGCAGCTATCGCTTTTTAAAACAACAACCACACAAGGTCCTTGTGTGGCTCGCGGGTAACCTAAAACTCTCCAGGCAGAGCTGCCCACTCTCCCTCACCGCACCCCGCCCCATCAGCAGTCGCCGCTGCCTGCCAAGAACGCCAGCGCGCAGGGTCGGGCGCAGCGGGAGAACCCAGGCAAACCGTCCCGGAGCGGGGGGCGGCGAGCTTCTTCCGCGAGCTGAAGGCGCCTCCGAGGGTCTCAGAGCAATATGCCATGGGAGCAGACACTGGGAAACAGAACCCCACCGGTGACAGTCCCGAGCTGGGATGGGGGCAGACAATGGGAGAACGTTCAGCAACTTTGCGAAGTTTACGGCGGGGAGCCGGGAGGAGGGGGCAAGAGAAAGGAGTGGGAGATGAAGTCTGACAAGTCCCTGCTCCCACCCCGTGTTCCTTCAGACGACAAAAGGCAAAGCGACCTAGTGTCCTCCTTGGGCAGGTGGGCGCGCGGCCCGAGGGCGGAGGTTGGGGGGCGCACTTACCCTGGGGCCGGTGGTGCGGTGGCCGCGGGCCGGGGACAGCTGCACCAAAAAGAGCAGCAAGTGGGGCGTGAGCAGGCGGACGCAGCGCGCGGGCAGCATGGTGCCAGCCGGACCGAGCCGGGCAGCCGGCAGCGGGCAGGGGTCGCGGGCTCGGCGGGGCGCACGCCGCGCCTGCCTTCCTGCCTGGGTGCGATCCGGGGACCCTGGCGGTGGCGGCGGCGGGGAGCAGGCAGAGATCCTGCGGTGAGTGCTCGCTGGGGCTGCGGCCGAAGGACTAGGGGATGAACCGCGGGGCAGACCAGAGGGGCCGGGTGCCGCGCGAGCGTGTGCTCGGTGCGCGGGTTTTGCTCCGTTCGGCCGGGCCGCGGCTGCAGCAGGTTGGATGCCGGAGCCCGGGCCATGGGAATTCCCGTTATAAACCCCCAGGAGGGGCGGGGCGGAGCCCGGCTGGCCTGATGGACGGGCCGAGAGGCCTGTAGCAGCCGAGCCTGTGGCAGGTGAAAGCCAATGGGAGAGAGGTTAGAGTGCTGGCTCGTAGTCACCCCCCAGCACCACCACCAAGTCGACACCAGTCGCTCAGCCCCAGAGGACTCCAGGAGAGACCAGGATAGAGTAAGTTTCTCTTGGCCCTTCTGTATAAGATGTCTGTATGAGGATGCCTTCGACCCACTAGAAGTCCCACCTGGCTAGAAATAAATGCCTCAAGCATTTACAGCTTCTAGCTCAAGTGCAGAGGTTGTCAGAGCAGCCCCGTGAGGGAACAGAGAAGTGCTCCTAGCCGCATCTTAAAGATGAAAAAGCCCACAGACGCTGAGAAACCCACTTCCTGCCGCATCAGCATCGCCAGGGGACCCATACTGGGTGGGGAGTGCAGAGGGGCAGTATTGACTCCTTTCCAAGAAGCTCCCTGCGAGAGTGACACCCTGAGCCTTACAACGGCTACCCGGGAAGGAGCCTCCTGCAAACAACGTGGAGCCTGTGCGCTGGGCCTCCACCCCCTGTGTTCCAGGACCAGCACGGAGGTGTCCTAGTCGTGCCTTCGCACCAAGGGTAAAGGGCAGCCCTTGGCAGAGGCTGCCAGAGTGGCCCTAGGCCCTCTCTGTGTGGACAAAAAGCATTTGATGGGGACAAGGGATGGTCTGTGGGTGCAGAGAGCCTTTAAAGGCTCACGGGAGGGGCCGGAGATCGCCCCCCTCCTGCGTCACAGCAGCAGCTTTGCAAGGCTCCAGACCCAGTGTTGGAGGATTCTGCCCTGGATGGGTCCCAGATGCTCTCAGAGCACCCAGGGAGCTCACTAAGGAGTCTATTCTCCACCTGGAACGTAAGAACCCACATTTAACTCCTTCCTCTCTGGCAGCGCAGGCCCATCCAAGATTTAGCTCTGCTCTGGTCCTGCTTCTCTCCCGGATTAAGTCAGCAAGTTCCTCTTCCACTTCTGCAGCTGTTCCCACTCCAGAGAGTGCTCCCAGCTTGCAAACAGCAAGCAGCTCAAATGCACCACGCTCTGCTAAAAGGCTTCGCCTGTCCCCAGTGCTATCAGACTGGGAGCTGGGGCAGTGACAGAGTTCTTGTGGTTCCGCAAAGAAAACTGGAGAGTATGATCAGATAACTGTCTTTTCTCCCTCCTGGGAATTAGCGCAGTTGGTCAGCCTCTTCTGGAGCAAGGCAGCCAGGTTCAAATCCTGGGTCTGCCACCTAGTGGCATAACTTTGAACAAGTCTCTTCATTCTGGTCCAGTTTCCTTTTCCATAAAATGAGGATGGCAAGGGCATCCACAGTTGAGAGGTTGCTAGGATTGAGATGGGAAATACCTGAGTGTGGAAGAACTGGATACTCCCGGCCTACACTGCCCCCTCCCACTGCGGGTCCCAGCTCACCCTGTGTGAGCACCCTGGCACCCTGTCTAAGCCAAGACTCCAGGCCAGGGTTTGGGAGGTGTCTAATTCTGCCTGTGTCATATGACGACTTCCAGTTCCAGGCTCAGATGCCATAGGATCAGATGCGTGCCATGTGCTAGGTGGGCATTTCTTCAGGGGCCTGCCAAGGCACCTGAAACATGTAAGCTTTGCTAAGCTTTAGAGAAAGGGAATGTTCACAGCCCAGACCAACAAACAGCCCTTGCGGCCTGGCATCCTAGGACTCTGCCCAAAAGAAGTTGAAGCACTGGTAACAGCCTGCACCTCATGCAGCACTTCCATCAATTTCCATGTCCTCCACCACCACCACCATCACCACCACCATCACCCCCAGAGGCTCAGCTGCTGCTGACATGTTTTTCCTGACGCTGCCACCTGACCACAGGCACCCATCAAGCAGGCCGGCTGCTTTCTGTTGCTGAAGTGGTTGAGAAATCTGTTGGCATCAGTAGATGTGTCTGAGGTGCCCCCGCCCCAGTATCTGGCAGCACAGAGCATTCAGGGGAAAAGCACTGCAGTAGACCTGCCCAGTCTCAAGCCCACAAGCTGCTTTGCAGCCAGAAAGCTTATTTCCAAGCAGTCAATAATCCAAAAGTCCCATTATCCTGGATTTCAACCATGGAGCTTAGAAGAAAATATGAGCAATTGCCTTCCAGTTACTTTGCTCAGCAAGTATTTTCCTTCCCTCTTGTTGGCATGCAGGGCCTGTCGTAACCATGGTCATCACTCAGATGATGCGTTTGCCTCTCCCATCTCCTCCCACACCAAAAGGAGGCTAGAAATCCCAGAGCACCTCTGCCAGGCTCTATCTCCCGATCCACCCCAACAGCATCTCTCTGCCAGGCTCCATCTCCCGATCCACCCCAACAGCATCTCTCTGCCAGGCTCCATCTCCCGATCCACCCCAACAGCACCTCTCTGCCAGGCTCCATCTCCCGATCCACCCCAACAGCATCTCTCTGCCAGGCTCCATCTCCCGATCCACCCCAACAGCATCTCTCTGCCAGGCTCCATCTCCCGATCCACCCCAACAGCATCTCTCTGCCAGGCTCCATCTCCCGATCCACCCCAACAGCATCTCTCTGCCAGGCTCCATCTCCTGATCCACCCCAACAGCATCTCTCTGCCAGGCTGCATCTCCTGATCCAAGCACAAAGCGAACTTGACAAGCTCCTTCTTTCTGTGGAGGTCAGGCTTATGGTCCAAAACTAAATCCAGCTATCCTGGCATCTGTTCTTCCAGTGACTGCCTTGTCCTGTGGCATTTCTATTTGCAAAGGGGTATTTCCATAAAAGAAAAATAGTACTTCTATCACATATTGAGGTCCGAGGCCTCAAATATTTAGTAGCAGCTAGGAATGCCAGTTTCAAATATATTTGTGTTCCTGCATATCCCACAGTCTTGCCCTATCTCATATTCAGAACTGCAGTTTCTAGTCATTTATAAAATCTTAAAATTTGTTTTGATTTTATTTGAAAGCATAGCAACAGACGAACTCTTCTGTCTGCTAGGTCACTCCCCAAGTACCCGCAACAGCCACAGCTGGGTGAGACTGAAGAGCCAGAATTCAAGAGCCCGGAATTCCATCAAGGTCTCCTACACAGGTGGCAAGGACCCAAGAATGCCTGCCATCATCTATGTTCACTCAGGCTGTACATTAGCAAGAAGCTGAATTGGAAGCAGAGTAGCCAGGATTCAAACCTGGCAGTCTGATGTTGAAAGCAGAAATTCCAGGTGATGACTTAACCACTGCATCTAACAACAGCTCCACTTCCTGTTCATCTTCAGAAGCATTTTGATGTATCTCTTCTGGGCCATTGTTATCAGGAATCTTGGGAGGCACGCTCTGTCCTCTAAGAGAAATGTAATCTAAGATGCAGACCAAGGCCCAGTGCAGTGGCCTAGCAGCTAAAGTTCTCGCCGGGATCCCATATGGGCACCAGGTCTAATTCTGGGAGCCCCACTTCCCATCCAGCTCCGTGCTTGTGACCTTGGAAAGCAGCCGAAGACAGCCCAAAGCCTTGGGACCCTACACCCAAATGGGAGACCCGGAAGATGCTCCTGGCTCCTGGCTTTGAATCGGCACAGCTCTGGCTGTTGCGGTCACTTGGGGAGTGAATCAAAAAAAAAGATGCAGACCAGACACCTGAAGCCCACATCCAACAGCTAAGACTGTATTGTGTTTTGGGAACTCAGCTAGTGAACAGGCATGAAAAGCTTCCTGAAAGAAAGAGGTAAACCCTGAATGAGACTGTGAAGCAAAGAGTTCCTAGAACATATACTGATTCCTGTTGACTTCACTAATGACAGTAGCCACCTAGAGAGAGAGAAGAGTTGTGTCCAGAGTCCAGGATTCTTGTCAAATTACTATGGAGTTCAAATGCTTGGGACATCGTGAATCCTGTGTGCTAAGTGGCAGGCATTTCTTCTGTTTCTGGGTATATGACTAATTTACTATATTAACTTAGCATTAAACTTCATAGTCCTGTTCCATACAGAAGTTAATGTTATCCAGGACACTCCTTCATTCTAAACACACATGACAGAGCAAGTTAAAGTAACAAATGATTTATAAGCTCATTCTGTCTTGTGTACACAAACTTTACTCAAAGTCTAGAGCAACCCCCTCTCCTCCAGGCTCCTGTGATTATTTCTCCCTCCGCAGACAGCTCTGCCTGGTAGTTCAAGACAGCCATTATACCTATTTTCCAGATAGAAGGAAAGGAGAAGAAAAGGGACCAAGGAGACCATGCACTTTGTTCCAATGACACTTTCCAGAAATAAAATTATTACTTTGTTTCATTGACCAAAACTTAGTCATTTTGGCCATATCTAGCTGCAAAGAAGGACTTAAAGCATGAAATCTGAACTGGAGGTGACCACGTGTATCTGTTACGTCACCCAAAAGAATAAAAAACTGGTGACACAACTAGCGATAGAAACTCCTGACATCAAGGTCCTTACAATAAATACCTTGACTTATTGGTTGAAAGGAATTCAGTTTGATTGGAAGTCCACTTGTGACTGCCCTCAAGTTGTGCAGGTTCAGCTTCCTTGTCCTCAAAAATATGAATGGTTATTACAGGCTGACTAAGTCTCCTCCAACATTCACCTGTAGAAACTCCGCCCCACCCCCTGCAATAACACGGGGAGGTGATGGAGAGTGGATGAGGTCTTGAGGGCGGGCCCTCGTGAACAGAATTAGCACCCTCTGCAGAGTCAGAAGGGTGTTTGCTCCACTCTCTGCTCTCCACCATGGCAGGATACAGCGAAATACTCCCCTCATCAGAGCCCAGCCATGCTGGCACCCTGAGCTCAGATTTCCATGCCCCAGAACTGGGACAAATAAGTTCTCTTTTCTCTGGGCCACCAGGTCCTTGTTACAGCAACTTGACGGGGCAAAGACATTGACCTAAGGGACACCCAGACTCTTACACTGCCCCTCTCCCTCTCTGTCTTAGATGCTTTCCAGTAGGAGGAACTGAGATCACACTGGGTAGCAGCCTTGTGGTATGAGCGAAGCAATAAACAAGCCCCACTGTTAGAGACTAATAACTACACATGCTTGTGAAAATGTTCTTGGCAGTTGTCTGAGTTCCCCTGCTTCTTTTTTTCTCCCTCTCTGTCCCACCTGTACACAGCAATCTCTCTTCTCATCAGGTTACTTTTCTGTGACCTCTTTTCAAAATGAACCAAGGACTTAGCAAAAGCCAAACAGATAGAAATTAATGCATGGTTTTTGCAATTACTTCACCCTTATTTACTTCATCTTATTAAGAAACTGGGATTTAGAGGGTTAAGCAAGTCAAAGTAGAAGAATCAGAACATCAGCTTACTAAGAGCTAAACATTATGTTTACTAAGAGCTAAACTCTTTCCCTATAGGGTCTCATATGCTCAAGATCAAACTATGAGGTCAATGTCATTGTTCTCATTATGCCGATGAGGAATTTAATCAGAAAGAAGTTAACTTTATTGAAGGTTGTCCTTAGATTTGGGATAACACATGTTATCAGCTTATTATATGAATTATGCCTAAAAGTCAGAAATGCTTGGCTTATTAAACATACATAACTGGGCCCGGCGGCGTGGCCTAGCGGCTAAAGTCCTCGCCTTGAAAGCCCCGGGATCCCATATGGGCGCCGGTTCTAATCCCGACAGCTCCACTTCCCATCCAGCTCCCTGCTTGTGGCCTGGGAAAGCAGTCGAGGACGGCCCAAAGCTTTGGGACCCTGCACCCGCGTGGGAGACCTGGAAGAGGTTCCTGGTCCCGACATCGGATTGGCACGTACCGGCCCGTTGCGGCGCACTTGGGGAGTGAAACATCGGATGGAAGATCTTCCTCTCTGTCTCTCCTCCTCTCTGTATATCCGGCTTTCCAATAATAAAATCTGTAAAAAAAAAAAAAAAAACATACATTACTAAGCTTAACACCTACTTGCATTTCAATGTGGATGAATTTTCCACAGATCTACCTTATCTTTCATTTGCTTATTCTATTGGTCTGTATCATTTATAATGGAGAGCATTAGATAGGGGGCTTTTCTCATGCTGTCAGTTCCACAACCAACGTCTTTCAGTGCTCCAGAGAAAACATTATTACACAGACTTCATTCAGCCTGGGGTTTAGTACACCCTTGCAAATCATGATCATTTGCCATTAATACAGTGGTACAGAGACAAACCAATGAATCAAACACATTTCATGACATGTGCATAATTAATATACAAAAAATAAAAACTAACAGCTTTCTAAGAGATGGAACAAGACAAAGCTGTCCATTTTCATGGTTACTCAACACAGTACTGGAAATCCCAGCCAGAGCAAACAGTAAGAGGAAGAAATAAAGGACACTCAAATCAAGTAGGAGCTAGCAGATCGTCACTGCCGCTTCCATGTGTCACATTGTCTTCCACGTAGAGACCTGCAGATGCTCCACCAAAAACTCTCAAAATCTAGCACAGCTGCAGGATACAGAATCAACAAAGTATTAGCACTGCTATATGCCAATAATAAATTATCTGAAAAAGAAATGAAAAAGCAATCCCACTTACAAAAGCTGTTAAAAATATATAAGAACAAATTAAGCCAAAAATTGTAAATGCAATAAAATCTATAAACCATTGGTGAGAGGAATGGAAGAGATCAAGGAAACAAAAAGATATTTTCATAGATTGAAAAAAATCAATGTAATTAAAATACCCATACTACCTAGAGCAAGCCACAGATTCAAGACAGTGCTTGTCAAAATGCTAGTAGCTGTTTTCCCAGAAATAGAACAAAATATTCTGAAATTCATATGAAGTCACACACACAAACAAAATAAAATAGTCCAAGATGTGTTGAGTAAAAACAACAAAGCAGGAGGCATTATGCTATCTGACTTTAACTACACTACAGTTCTATATTAAACAAAACAGCATGGTATTCGTCAAAACAGACACATACACTAGTGGGAAAAAATATTCATTTACAGCCAACAGATCACTGACAATGGTGAGAATAACACGCCTTGGGGAAAGGGTGGTCTCTTCAATAAATGGTGCTGGGGAAATCAGATATCCTCATCAAGAAGAATGCATCTACACTCCTTCCCCCATCTCTCACTATAAACAAAATGTAACTAATAGAAGAAGAAGTGAAACACTTTAGACCATAGAAAAGGGCAAGGATTCTGTCATAAAACCCCAAACGCTGGGTGGCCATTGTGGCATGGCAGAATTAGCTATCACTTAGGACATCCATACCTGAGTGTCTGGGATGGAATCTTCTGTTTCTGATCCAGCTCCCTGATAACATGCCTGGGAGAAGAGATGATGACCCAAATACCTGGTTTCCTGCCACCCAGGAAGACGCTGATGGAGTTCCTGGCCCAACCTTATCATTGCAGGCATTGAGAGAGTGAGTCAGCCGATGGAAGATCTCTCTTTCTCTCTCTGTCATCCCCTGCCTCTCCCTTTCTCTTCCCTTTCCTCCATCTTTCTATTTTTCTGTCACTATGCCTCTGAATAGTTAATTATCTCTCTGCTTAAACAGGAAACAAAAGAAAAAACGAACAGTTGAGAATACATTAAACTAAAAAGTTTCTACACAGCAAATGAAACAATAGGATAAAGTGATAGTTCACAGAATAGGGGAAAATGTTTGCAAAATATGTATCAGACAGGAAGTTAATATCCAGAATATATGTGGAACACAAACAAATAGCAAAAAAAAAAAATGGGCAGAATATCTAAACAGACATTTGTCAAAAGAAGATACAAAAATGAACAAAAAGCATAATCAAAAAATGTTTAGGGGTGGGTGTGTGGAATTAAGTTGCTGCCAGATACACTGGCATTCCATATGATGCCAGTTTGAGTCCTGGCTACTCCACTTCCCGTCTAGCTCCCTGCTAATGTGCCTGGAAAAGCAGCAGAGATTGGCCCAAGTGCCTTCAGGTTTCTGCACCCATGTAGGAGACCAGCCCAGCTCCAGTCATTATGACCATTTGGGGAGTAAACTGGTAGAGAGAAGTTCTCTCTGTCTCTGTGTCTCCTTCTCTCTATGTAATGCTACCCTTTAAATAAATAAAATGTTTGAAAAAAATTTTAAGTTCAACATGACTAATCAGCAAAATACAAGTAAAAGATATAACAAGATATCACTTCACTCCAGTTGGAATGACTGGTATCAAAAAGGGTAAAGACAAGATAATATTGTTAGAAATAGAAATTAGCACAACTAATTTGGAAAACAGTGTGGAGTTGCTCAAAAAAGTAAAGAGTAATGTTATGATCCAGCAATCCCACTACTGGATATAAATTCAAAGAAAATGAAATCAGTATGTGAAAGAGACATCCACACTCTTACATTTATTGTAGCATTATCCAGTGGCCAATAAACAAAAACAACCTCAGCATCCGTCAATGTACAAATGGGTAAAGAAAATGTGGCACATATATATTTACAATGGAATTTATTCAGCCTTGAAAAAGGATGAAATCCTATTATTTGTCACAACCTGGGTGGAACTAAAACTAGGGGTTATTATGTTACATGCAATAATCCAGGCATAGAATGACAAATGTCACATGATCCCTCACATGTGGAATCTAAAAGAGTTGATATCATAAAGTTGGGAGTGGAATAGCAGTTGCCAGAGCTAGGGACAGAATGGAAAAGGAAATGAGGAACCAAATACATAAGAAACTAAGCTACTGTTAGTTACCACTGTGGGTGCTAACTTACTGTTAGGCAGGAGAAAGAAATTCTGGCATTCTATTACACAAAAGAGAAGCTATAGATAACAAAAATGCACCCATCAAAATATCTCATAAAAGCTAGATGAGGGGGTGGTGGGTTGGCTCAATTGGCTAATCCTCTCCCTCCAAGCGCCAGGCTTCGATATGGGCACAAGTTCATCTGCCAGCTGTTCCACTCCCCATCCAGCTCCCTGCTTCAGGTCTGAGAAAGCAGTAAAAGATGGCCTAAAGCCTTGGGACCCTGCACCCACATGGGAGACACAGAAGAAGCTCCTGGCTCCTGGCTTTGGATCAGCTCAGCTCCAGCCATTGTGGCCATTCAGGAGATGAATTAGCAGATGATGACCTTTATCTCTGTCTCTCCTTCTCTCTGTAAATTTGCCTTTCCAATAAAAATAAATAAATCTATAGAAAAAGATCTAGGTGAAAATATTTAATTGCTTTAACTATGAAGGAATGTATTGGTATTAGGGGATAAATTGGCTTACCCTGATTTGAACATTACATATTGCATACATACATTTATCAAAATCACATAAATATGCACAAATTTATAAATCAATTTTAAAAGTTATTTAAAGCATCCTTTAGGAATAAATTGGTCAAAACATTTTTGCAGCCCTACTGTGTGCGAAGCACTGCAGTAAGCACAAGATAGATATATAACATGAAGAAAGAGAGGACACGACTTACCTCAATACTACCCAGCTATCAGACACTAGTTCTCCAATGACAAGTGTCCATACACTACTGCAGAGAGGTGCAAGGTGACTGGAAGAGTTTGTTTTATATATATATTTAAAGACTTATTTTATTTTTATTGGAAAGTTGGATATACACAGAGGAAGAGAGAGAGGAATATCTTCCATCTGATGATTCACTCTCCAAGTGGCGGCAGCAGCCCAATCTGAGCCAATCCAAAGCCAGGAGCCAGGTCTCCCATGCGGGTGCAGGGTCCAAAGGCTTTGGGCTGTCTTCGGCTGCTTTCCCAGGCCAGAAGCAAGGAGCTGGATAGGAAGCGGAGCTGCCGGAATTAGAACCGGCACCCATATGGGATCCCGGTGTGTGCAAGGCGAGAACTGCGCCCAATTTTGTTTAAAAAGTACTTAACTCTGCCTGAAGCGTTGCTGACAACTTTTCTAAGGATATAAGATTTCAGTTGAGACATGCAGGTTGTCTGGTTTAAGCATGCATGGATGAGAACTATGGACATAGTAAGCAGCAAACACAAAGACACCAAGGTGAAAGCGAATGTGAAATTCCAACTGGGATAATCAGACGATCTTAGCCCTTCATTCTGTGGTAGTTCACAAAAAAGGTTATCACTTTTGCGATCTGAGTTTTAGGGGCCTATTTCACGTTCTTTTATTTTGAATTCTTATAAAAATACTTCACAGAAGTAGAATAGTGGCTTAAAACAACAATCATCTGCTCTTGTTGTCTCACAGCCCCTGGTTCAGAGACCCTAGCAAACCATAAAAGGCCCCACAGTTGGCCCACTACTCTGCTGTTGCTGTCTTGAAAACTTTAACAAACTTTGGACAAGAAGATCCCATTTTCACTTTGCACTGAACCCATCAATCACGTAGCTAGTACTGGGTGCACTCAAACCATTAGCCAGGTCCACAATCATCTAGAGCCCAAGGGTCCACATCCAAGTTCACTTACATGGTGGTCAGTGGGCTTCAGATCCTTACTGGCTGCCAGCTGGATACCACTGTTTCTCTCCACCTGTATCTCACACCAAGGCATCTGGCTTCCTGCCGAAGAACAGGTGGCTAGACAGAGAGCCCAGGATGAAGGTGCAGCCCTTTATAACCTCATCTGGACAGCAATACACCATCAGCACTTGATCCACCATGTCTTGCTCAGTTTCTGCCACTAGAATAGAATGTCTGAGACCAAGTTATATACCATTCAAAGAAATTGACCATCTGTTTGGGAGCACATTGTAGGAAGAAAAGAGGGAGATGTAGGTGGGACTTTGTCCTGTTTTCTGCTACAAAATGCAAACAGTTCAAAAAGTGAACACCTTTTTATCCCAGGTATAAGCTGGATCTCCAATGTTTGGGGGACGCTTTGACTCCAAAAGTGAAAATCAGAAAAATATTCTGTTGTTTATTTGTTTAATATGTGCGTGTTCTGATTTTAAGTAAACTCCAAATTTCACTTTACATAGCAGAAAAAGAAAGAGAGAGAGAGAGAGAGAGGAAGGAAGGAAGGAAGGAAGGAAGGAAGGAAGGAAGGAAGGAAGGAAGGAAGGAAGGAAGGAAGGAAGGAGGAAGGAAGGAAGGAAGGAAGGAAGGAAGGAAGGAAGGAAGGAAGGAAGGAAGGAAGGAAGAAAGAAAGAAAGAAAGAAAGAAAGAAAGAAAGAAAGAAAGAAAGAAAGAAAGAAAGAAAGAAAGAAAGAAAGAAAAATTCAATTGCTCTCTGTTTGGGAGTATAGGAAGTTCATGTTGGAGGGTCAGAATTCTGTAAGAGTGTTCTTGCTGTGTGAGCTATGGAAGAAGAATGGAGAGCAAGAGGGACATGCTGCTTTATGAGAGCACCAACCCCACTAGTAAGGGAAGACCCCTCCTGGCCTAATCATTTCTTATTGCCATTACAACAGCAACTAAATCTCAATGTGAGTCTGAAGAGGACAAGCACAAACTATAACACTGGGCTTCTGTCATATTCTATTAATCACCAACCAAGACCTAGAAGTTAGGATCATTGGGAGCTCTCAGACACTCATATCCAGTGAAAGGCGATTTTGTTCCAAATGTTAATAAGCATTTCAATATATAAACTCAAATGTTCTTGCAAATCATTCTAGTTTTGAAGACAGCATGCTTGAAATAGACTAAAATTTTGACTAAAACCATTCACTCACTCAAATATCACAAGCCTGGAACATGCTCATCTTGCAAATACTTACTCCAGATTTCAAATGAATGTCTAATTGGTTCT
Organism: Ochotona princeps; assembly: GCF_030435755.1. NCBI lineage: Eukaryota > Metazoa > Chordata > Mammalia > Lagomorpha > Ochotonidae > Ochotona > Ochotona princeps. The sequence goes on from NC_080857.1 coordinate 22,054,303, forward strand.
AGCTTATCACTTCTTGTGGTGATTCTCTTTGCATTTGGATCATCACAAGACAACATTTGTTAAAGCTTTCATGGCTCATAATTTTGTTTGAGAAAGAATAGACATTTTTTATGTCCCATCATTGCAAAGCACTTTTACTTCTTATTTTATAGATCCATGTAAGCACAAATGTTTTACTTCAATTTATATTTTTGTCTACATCATATTTCTTTTTTATAGAAATACTTGCCTATATTCTTTGCCCATTTGCAAACTATTTCAAATAAATTTTACATGAAAATTTTACAAATTAAACAACTTTTTTATGTCTTTATATAACAAAATAGGAAGTCCTAAGATTTTGTCCAAAAAATATTGTGCAACTGGATTCATCATGTTAAGTGACAAGCTGGATAAAACTACTTTTCATCCTTAGAAACATATTTTTAATTCATTAGTTCTTGAATTTGAGAAAAATCATCTAAGATGTTGTCATTTGAAGATTCACAGGCTAGGGCCTGCTGTGATGGCTCAATGGCTAACTCCTCACCTTAAAAGCACTGAGATCTCATATGGGTGCCAGTTCATGTCCTGGCTGCTCCATTTCCCATCCATCTCCCTGATTGTGGCCTGGGAAAGCAGTATATTGTGGTCCAAAGCCTTGGGATCCTGCACCTGCGTGGGAGACCCAGAAGAAGCTCCTGACTTCAAATCAGCTCAGCTCTGGCCATTGTGGCCATTTTGAGAATGAACCAGTGGATGGAAGATCTTTCTCTCTGTAAAACTGCCTTTCCAATAAAAATATATAAACCTTAAAGAAAAATTCACAGGCTAGAATGCATCTTGCATAATTTGCCTGGGTTCTGCTGTCTCTTTGTTTTGGGGAGTTTCAGGATTTTGTGAGGGTAGTTTTGGTTTTGGTTGGTGGTTGGCTGGGTTTTTTCAGCTGAAAGGTAGCTTGAGGGAGAGAATGCAGCGGGAAGAAAGGAAGCAAGATAATCATCTCCCATTTGCTGGTTCACTCCACAAATGCCAGCAAGGCCACTTCTGAACTGAACCAAATCTAGAAGCCCAGGACTCAGTCTAGTTCTCCAACTTAAGTGACAGGAACTGAAGTACTTGGGCCATCACCTGTTGCCTTCCAGGGTGTACCTTAACAGGAGACTGGAATCAGAAATGGCCAGAAGTGATGGCTTAGTGGCTAAATCCTCACCTGGCACGCATCAGGATCCCATATGGGTGCTTATTCATATCCCAGTTGTTCTACATCCCATCTAGCTCCCTGCTTGTGGCCTGGGAAAGCAATAGACACAGGCCCAAAGCCTTGGGACCCTGTACCCGCGTGGGAGACGTGGTTCTTGGCTCCTGGCTTCAGATAAGCTCAGCTCAGCCATTGAGGTCACTTAGGGAGGAAACTAGCAGATGGAAGATTTTTGTTTCTGTAAATTGGCCTTTCCAATTAGAGAGAGAGGGAGAGAGAGGGGGAGGGAGAGAGGGAGGAAGAAAGGAAGGAAGAAAGGAAGAAAGGCAGAAGGAGGGAGGGATGGAAGGAGGAAGGAAGGAAGGAAGGAAGGAAGGAAGGAAGGAAGGAAGGAAGGAGAAAGAAAGAAAGAAAGAAAGAAAGAAAGAAAGAAAGAAAGAAAGAAAGAAAGAAAGAAAGAAAGAGAAAGAAAGAAAGAAAGAAAAGGAAGGAAAGAGGAAGGAAGGAAGAGACAGACAGGACTTGAACCCTCTGACATGAGATGTGGACATTCCAACCAGCATTCCATCTCTTTTAATTCATCTTTTGACTTATTTTATGATTGTGTAAGCTTCTTATCAGTTTTTTGGTCTTTGCCATAATAGGTAGAAAATTTTAAATTACAGAGTCTTAGCTCTGTTCAATGAAGTCTAAAACCTAATCATAAATACAGTATCTTCACTTTTATTTATGCTTAACGATATGGGTTTCATTTTATCTTTAATAAATAAGCAAACTTCAGAGCTGTAATGAGGAAGATGTCTAAAAGAGAATCAATAACAAGAAATACTGATCCTTATCCACCCACCTGTCAATTAAAGGACCCCTTTCCCAGGATAGGAAAATATACTTCCTCTTACCCGGAAACTAGGGTGGGGGCAGTGTCATGTAGCCAACTTTTTGAATCTCACAAGAGCCCATGACAAAGACATCCCTCCCCCTCTAACCCCATCTCTCTTCCCAGGCATGCAGAGGAGACAGGGGAGAAAACATTCCTCTCCCACCCTTTCCCTTGCTGGCCCATTCTATCCCTGAACATCTGTATGTGATTCCCTCGCCTTTTAAAATAAACCTTATCACTTTGAAAAAAAAAAAACAGATAAATGCTGATCCTTACAAAAGTTGGAAGTGCCTAAAATAATCAACCAAAATTGCAGTCAATGGACAGTAAAATCATGGTATTAGAACACTAAGTATTTAGGAATGTTATCCTCCTGTCATGACCTGAGGAAGACACTGTCCATGCCTCACTCATGTCTCCTCAGCCCATGACCTCCCTAGCAACCACCTGAACTCCCACGCTGTCCTCTTTCCATCCCATTTCCTCTGACCACAGGCCATACTCACCCACAGGGCAGGCCAGAAGCTTAGAAGTCCTGGAAGCTAATAAGCAGGGAGCCATCCTCAACCATTGGGAATCAGGATTATGACTTCCTTAGGTTCCTGTAAGATTGAGCCCTACATAGTGGGCCATTAAATGGTTTTTCTCCCTCCCCTGTGGAACTTCCCTTCCTACGCTTTTACTGTGCTTTCTTACATGATCTTCAAATAAGCTACTGGAGGCCAAATTCCTTGTATGAGAATCTGCTACTTAAGAGAGCTTACGCTGGAGCCAACATTGTGGTGTAACAAGTAAAGTTGCTTTCTGCAGTGCTGGCATCCCATATGGGCACCAGTTTGAATCCCAGCTGCTCCACTTTTGGTCCAGCTCCCTGATATTGACCTGGGAAAAATAGCAAAAGATGGCCTAAGGGTCTGGGTCCCTGACACCCATGGGAGACTCAGATGAAACTCCTTGCTCCTAGTTTCATCCTGACCTAACTCTGCCTTTCAAAGAAATCATTAGAAAAGACAAGACAAGACAAGACAAGACAAGACAAGACAAGACAAGACAAGAAAAAGAGACACAAAAAACCTAATCCAAGACATGTGGTGAAATGCCATATCATGGTAAAACACATAGGGTTTCAAAAATCCAGCAGGATGGTTCTAGGGATACCACCAATCCAGAGTAGAGACATACAAACAAGACCACGGGCAAGGAGACTAGCTAGGACTGTGGAAATGCAGCTTAGAGGAAATAATGCCTTTGGAAGTCATTAGAATAAACAGCTGTCAGAAATATTTTATCCACTTGACCAAATGCTGGAGTGGGCTCCCCTAGGCAAAAGATAGACAGTCTGATTCAATTTAATCTAATTTAAGAAATAGGCTTAGGGCAGTGGTGTTCCTGCCTCTGAACTTGAAGCAGAATTTAGGTTCCAATCTGTGCCTCTAATGTTAATTGCTGCCTCAATCCAAGAGGCATCATAGAATCTTCACTAAGTGGCTGGAAATAATGAAATCATCAATTATAGCAGACTATTTCATCAGAGGTTAAGTTTGTGTTTTGATCTTAAACCAAAATCATTGGTCTGCGACGTTAGAGTGTAGGCTGCAGCAGAAAAACACTTGAAAGGAGACTGTGCTTTTCTCAGAAGAATCCCATGAGCCACCTGCCTTAGAACAAGACTTTGGAAAATAGCCTGGTGCCTGTGGAGAAACTGAGTCCCTGGGGCGGGGCAGAGATCCTGGTTCCAAGCCTGGGCAGAAGCTTTCTGACTGACACACCTCCTAGAGTTTTTTTTGACACCCTAAAGATGAATGTGGTCAGAACCAGGGTAGATGTGGGGAGCTGGAATCGTGCAGGCCCCAGGACCAGGCCCACTAGATTCCATGCTGCTGGGGCAGGAAAGGGATACCCTACCCACTTAGGCAGACCAGCGACTGAAGCAGAGCAAGAGCAGTTGATTCAGCCATCCAGGAACAAGCTCTTTCTTCCCAGATCGTTTATTCAGCAGCGTAGCCAATGTGTTCCATCCCTCTGGCTGCCTTGTCCACCAACCACAGAACTCATCACACATAACACCCTGGTGCACTGTGCTCGGTGAGCTTCCGTGTCTCTCTGCTTAGCATTCTGGGAACTTGGACTGATGAAGGGACCTCATGCTCACCTTCCTCACTACGTTTGGGCTGGTCACCCTGGCAAATGGCTCACCCTCAGCCTGGGGACATCCAAGAGGCAGAAGTCACTTCTCCCCATGGGAAAATCACATGTACCTTGGGATCCCCTAGTGGGAAAGAAGAGAGGAAGCTTCACCTGAACTCTTGCTTCAGGTCCCAGCAGGGGAGGGCATGTTCATCACAGCCTTGAGCATGTTATTCTTGAGGGCAACTGGCCTGCGCCTCAAGATGTCCAGACATTTGATCAGACATTATTCTGAATGTGTCTGTGACAGAGTTTGGGATAAGGTTTGAATCCGTCAATGCAGTAAAGCAGATTGTCCTCCCTGATCCCAGGGAGGTAAGAGCCTCATCGTATTCATGGGTAGCCTGCATGGAAGCTCTTCCTGGGTTTGCCAGCCTTTGCATTGAAGCCACACTGTCAGCAATTCTGGTAGTCAGGCCTTCAGACCCAATCTGGAAGGAAGCCATTGGTTTCCAGCTCAGTGCACAGCCCTCTCAACTATAATAACACACCAATGCAGCCTAGTGCAATGGTTCGAATAGGATTTGGTTCCCAAACTCATGCAGTTAAATTCCAAAGTGAGAAATGGATGATTCCAAGAGGAAGAAAACCATGATTTCTAGGGGACAGCATTGTGGGTATAACAATTTAAGCTGCTGCTTGAAATGCCAATATCCCATATGGATGCAGGATTCAAGTCTTGGCTGTTCCAGTTTTGATCCAGTTTCCTACTAATGTGCCTAGGAAAGCACCAGAAGGTGGCCCAAGTTTTTGGGCCCCTGCCACCAACACGGAAGATCCAGATGGTGTTTCAGATTCCTGCCTTCGGCCTGTTGTAGTCCCAGTCGTTGCAGCCATTGAGGAAGTGAAACATCAGATGGAAGATCTGTCTTCCTTTCTTTCTCTTTACCTATGCCTTTCAAATACACAAACATTTTTTTAAAAAGAAGAGAAGGAATATGGTGTCTAGCAGGTGGAGCTGGTGGAAGGTCTTGATCACTGAGGATGCGACCTCAGGAGGTGACTCCCCTGAGAAAATGGAAGCATAAAATCTGGGTTGTTCCCAGTCACGCTCTGCTTCCTGCCTTGCTGTGTGACTGCTCCTTCTCACACATATATACCATCCTCCAGCTCACCAGACAGCAACCAACAGGCCCACCATTCTTGGACTGTGCGCCTCCAAAACCATGAGCTAATATCAAATTCTTTCCTCTGCAAGCTGCTTGTTTCAGGTCTTTTGTTAGCAGGATGAATATCTAACGTACCTAGTGATGTCCCACACTATGCCCGTTCTATGTTCAGTATGTTAATGCCATCCCTGTGCTCACTTGCCATGTTGTTGTGATGATGCACACTTATTATCTTACAGCAGTGGAAGCCCTAAGTTCAAAGCCAGCACCAGCATGAGAGGGCTAAAATCAAGGGATCTATGAGACTTCATTTCTCCTAGAAGGAAAAGTGTTGCCTCATCTTTTCCCTGGAGGCCGTTGCAGTTGCATCCTTTGGCTGATGGCCTCACCTTCTATCTTCAAAGCCAGCATCACGCCATCTTCCAATCACTTTCTGATTCTGATCTTCCTGCCTCCCTCCTAGCAAGTCTCCCACCCCCACTGATTATGTAGGCAATCTCAGATGACTCAGAGCAGCCTCTATCCTCAAGATACTGATGTAATCCCATCTGCCAAATCTCCTTTGCCATCTAAGGTAACGTATTCACCAACTCAGGGGATTAGCAAGTGAACCTGATTGGGGAAGGGGACATTATTAAGCTTGCTGCCTTCCACCATATTTCCTTTCCCCTTCTGACTCCTTCCCACTCTTTTTCCTTTCTCTGCAGTGTCATAATTCCAGGTCCTTTCATCTCTTCTTAGATTCAATTCCTTTATCAAGAGTGTTCTTTATTGTTACAACCTCAGTAGCAACGTGTGTCCTGGTGATTCTCAAACACTTTCATGTGCCTCACCTTCTCTTCAAGCCCATTCTTTCTTTTTGGTCTTCTTTCAATTAACTTATATAGAAGCACAGTGCAAGGCGATGGTCTCACTGAAGTCTTATCCCAGCCCCGTCCCTGGACCACTACCCACTCTTCCTCCCACCACCTGACCCTCCAGGACCCAAAGTTGTGCCACTCCATCTCGTGTGAACACTGTCCCTTTGGCTCAGATACTCACAGTCACCATGTCTGTCATCCCCCACTCTGCCATGTGGTTTTCCCAAGTCCTAGAGGAATTCTTAGCAAACATCACATCATGCTGTTCTTATGGTGTCGTTCTCCTGTCCAAGGTTCTCTAGTTATCTGTTTCATTTTTCTATAAGAGGAGTACATTACATTTGTGACAAACAAAAAAGTGCGTGTTTATAATGTAAAAAGAAAAGATCACAGCTAGTATCCTGCTTCATGTTACACATGAATTTTTTAAAATCCCAGACCGCTCACTCTCATGAGTCCTCATCAGGAACCTCCCATCCCAGCAGAGATGTTACCTGACCCAACAACTAGCAAATGCCTGCCCTGTGGGTGGGACTTGCCTTACAGAATTCATCTTCCACCTTTCCCTAGATCATCCTCTCCCCTGTTCAATAAGGCATACAGCTCTTTCTCTCACAGATTGACAAAACTTTCCAACAGAAGAAATAAATAAATGCAGTGATTTTCATTCTGTGAGTCTTGTGTGTGTGTGTGTGTATTCGAACAACTGTTACATATTGAGCATTTATATGTAGCATATTATGAAGTTCCTATTCCAATTTCATGAAAATCCAATCACCCCCTACGTTCTTCTCACGTCTAACACAAATAATCTAAAGCTCAGAGAGGCCAACACTTTCTTATGGCTGCAGAGTCCCCATAACAGTTGTTTTTGAACTTGAACATGTCTTACTCCAAGTTCATGGTTTTTGTCACTAACCTGTTATAAGATCTGGACCACAAGACAGAGCTTTTCTTAAGAGTCAATCCAAAAGCTGGATCTGAGACCTTGGTTCAAAGTCAGTGGTGCAATCTGAAGGCCAGGACCTTGGGGCAAACTGGCATTCAGGAACAAACTCTAGTCTGGGAAGTAGGGCACCACCAACACTTTGTGGAGCCATGCCAGGCCTGGCACCCAGCCACAGAGGCAACCTTGCCCTTGGCCAGGAACACTTCTGCTCACCGCAAGTATACTGCAACCACTCCTCCATGCCCCGTGGCCTCAGTCCTTCTGAATGTCATCTGCACAGCAGCCCATTTCCTCCTGAGGGTCACATGTCTGTGCTGCTGGATAACGCCTCTCAGACAGCCACAGCCCTCAGGCCACTTGGAACACCAACACAGAGATATTTGGGACCTTATCTTTCATCTTTTGGCTTCATTATCCTCCCAGCCCTGACCCCACCAATGAGCTACACATCCTTGTTCACACTCGTTGGACCATGAGAATGGCCCAAGGACAACAGAGCAAAGGACTTCAGGGTGGCCAAATATACTCGATTATTTTTAAATGAACTAGGATGTTATGCAATTAAGGATGAATTATTTGTTATTGCTCTTTTCCCATATGAGAGATGCTGTTTCAATAACATGTAAGAATTCCTGGGACACATTTTGTTCCTACATTTGTGCCTTTGCCAGATGTGTTGCACAATTACACATCTGTCCAAAGACAGAAAAATTTGCATTTAGATGATTGTATTAGAAGCAGGAAACACAACATAATGGTTAATAGTTCCGGTTTGGGAATTAGACTTTGATTCAAATTCCATCTCTGTGACTTACTGGCTAAGCAGACACAAGTCACTCCACCTTTGAGCCTCAGCTTTCTCATTTGTGAAATAATAACCAAAAGTGTCCTCCTTGTTCACACCTACCAGGATAGCTATACACACAAAAACACACATGTTGGCAAAGATCTAGGGGAATTGGAACCTTTATGCGTTGCTAGTTAGCGGTTAAAATACCACAGCTGCTATGGAAAACTGTGTCGGTTCCTCAAGAGAGCAAACACAGCCCTGCATGTGACCCAGTAACTCCACTTTTGGGTAAATACATGAAAGCAAGGCCTCAACAGATACATGTACACTGATGGGTATCGTGCCGTTGTTCACAATAGCCAAAAGGTACAATAAGCTGCGACAGACTCAGTGGCAGAGAAATGAATAAACACAATGTGGGGCCGACATCCAGTGAGCACTACGCACCCCTGAAGGCTGAGCGTCCGACATGTGCTACTATACAGATAAACCTTGAAGACATTGCACTGGGGGACATAAACCACATGCAAAGGGATAAGCATTATGCAAGTCTGCTCTTACGAAGTGACCAGTGGAGTTCAGGTTAGAGATACTGAAACTAGAACCTGGCAGGAGAGGAAAGTGTATCGAATGGATGTAGCTTCAATTTGGAAGATGGAACCATTCTAGAGACGGAGGACGGTGATAATAGCCCACAAAGTAGATTATCCTGAGCAGCCTGGAACCAGACACCTGACTGTGCTCAAAATGATCCATCTGATGCTACATATATTTTATGACAGCTAGTAAATGCTTTCATAGGTGAATGTTGGTAAAGCAGCTGACAGCACCTGGCACAGAGCAAGAAGACTGAGTAAACTGCATCTCACCATTACTATCGCTAGTGCTCGGAAGCAGCAGCTGAGTTGTGACAAACCCAGGAACTACCAGAAGGATTAATAGGAGAAATAGAAGTGTACAGAAAGTCAGGAGAAACAGAATTATACAGAAACCCTGGAGTGAGAAGTTAAGGGGTCTTTAAAAAAAAAAAAATATATATATATATATATATACACACATTTGTTTTATTTATTTGAAAGGCAGAGTAACCAAGAGAGATGGAGGAAAGGAGAGGCAGAGAGAAATCTTCTATCCACTGGCTCACTCCCCAGTGGCACAAAGCCAGGAGTCAGAAATTTCACCTGGAATGGCAGGGACCCAAGCACTTGGGTCATCCTCCGTTGCTGTCCCAGGCGCATAAGCAGGGACAGATCAGAAGATGAGCAGCCAGAACTCAAACCAGCACTCCACTGTGGGAAGCCGGCACCACAAGAAGTAGCTTAATCTTTTATATCATAACACCAACCCCAAAGTGAGGGGATTATAACTGGACAGAAAGAGAGAGGACAGGGTCCCAGGGAAACCCAAGCCCAGAAAGTACCCAGGAAAAGCAGAGCTAGGGAGACAGGAGGAAAGAGAGTACATGATAAGAATAAAGAGCTGCCAGATAAAATATAGATTGCCCAGAGAAATATAAATGGCAGACCAACAACAAAAACATCTTCAGGAAAGTACATTCCAAACATTTCATAGCCCTATTTTACCAAATGGGACAGACTTGTACTAAAATATATATTCATCTTTCACCAGAAACTCAAATCCAACTGGGCATCTTGCATTTTTTTATTTATTTTTATTAAAAAGTCACATATATAGAGAGGAGAGACAGAGAGAAATATCTTGCATGCGATGATTCACTCCCAGGCAGCCACAAGGGCCGGTGTTGCGCTGATCTGAAGCCAGGAGCCAGGAGCTCTTCTGGGTCTCCCACGCAGGTGCAGGGTCCCAAGGCCTTGGGCTGTCCTTGACTGCCATCCCAGGCCACAAGCAGGGAGCTGGCTGGGAAGCAGGGCTGCCAGGATTAGAACCAGCGACCATATAGAATTTTGGCGTGCTCAAGGCAAAGACTTAAACCTGGCACCCACTTAGTATTTTTTGAAAGATTTATTTTTAATGGAAAGTCAGATATAAAGAGAGGAGGAGAGACAGAGAGAAAGATATTCCATCTGATTATTCATTCCCCAAGTGGCCGCAATGGCCAGAACTGAGCCAATCCGAAGCCAGGAGCCCAGAGCCTCTTTTGGATCTCGCGCACAGGTGCAGGGTCCCAAGGCTTTGAAACATCCTAGACCACTTTCCCACACCACAAGCAGGGAGCTAGGTGGTAAGCAAGGCCACCAGGACATGAACCAGCGCCCATATGGGATCCTAGCACAAGCATGGCAAGGACCTTAGCCACTAGGCTTCCACGCCAGGCCTGGCACCTTGCATTTGTACCACATCGGGCAGGCCTGAGCCAGAGCTCTGGTTTATTGTTCTTCAATACTTTATACCAAAACACATTAGGACAACTGCAGATTCTAGAACAGCCAGCTTTCTAAACAGCTGGAGAGCTCCAGCTAGCTGGGGAGCAGAGGATGTGATAGGACTTCTGCCTTACCGATTGAATTCTTTCAGGGTCCAGCATTGCAGCACACTGAGCTAAGCTGCTGTCTGCAATGCCAGAAGCTGCTTTGCTTCTGATCTACATCCTTGCTGAGGCACCTGAGAAAGCAGCATGGGAGGGCCCAAGTGCTTGGGTGGGTCCCTGACACCCACGTGGGAGACCCAGAAGGGGTTCCCACATCCTGCTGCAGCCATTCAAGAGTGAACCAGCAGATGGAAGATCTTATCTATCTATTTGTCTATCACCTCTTTCCCTTTTCTTCAAATAATCTTTTTTTTTTAAAAAGTGATTTTTTTTTCACAGTTGAAATTTCACAAAGAGCAATTTCCTTTAATAAAGTTAACACAGAGATTTTGAAGAAGCTCACCTGTCAACTCAGTGACAGAACAGGCCACAGTCGCAAACTATGGTTCTGGTTCTCCTGGCTTCCGAGAGCCAGAGGAGGCAAGCAAATCCAAATAGGTCCACTGCCAAGGGGCTTGCCTGACCCAGGCCACACTGCTGCCACCCTGCCCAGGGGGGGTTCACCCTGCTCCCCCAAGCCCTTCCCACCCCCAGAACAGCCACAGCCCCTCCAGCCCTTGCTGCTGGGGTCATTTGGAAAGGGTTGTCACAAATGGCCCTGAAAGTAGAGACCTAAAGAGAACTTTGTCTCTGTAAAACCAAACGCAATTCTTCCGCAGCCCTAAACAGATTAAACGCTGGAGTCACTGGCTTTGCTTGAAAAAGTACCAGGGTTTTGTGCTGGAAGCACCCCCACCCCTCACTGTTTGCAGCTGCTGAGACACATCCGTGTGAAGGACCACACACCAGCAGCCCAGAGTTCAGAGGCCTGGCGGAGATTAAACCCCAGGCAGGATGAATGCAGGGAGGCGGGGGGGGGGGGGGAGTAGGGGGGGAGGCAGACAGGGAAGGCCCTGGTGCACAAGGCGAACAGAGGCCGAGAGGGGAGTTCAAGAAGGGAGCTGCAGGAACAGCCAATCCCTTCCTCACCAGCCCAGAGCCAAGCCTCAGGTCCATCTGCAATCAGCCCCAGACCCTGGAAAAGGTCAAACACAAACTCGAAGCCACAGCAGAAAGGGAGGCACCATGGTATGGAATGTGGGGAAACATGCCTTTGCCTTGACTTTTTGTAATCTAAACAAATGCATTGACCACATGGCAAATGCAATCTGGAGGACGCCTGAGGAATAGGATGTCCACAAAGAGGCACCATCTGGGTTCCACCCTACCCCTACCAGCCAGCTGTGCTGGCAGGGATGGTGGTGCGCGGCCTTGGTTGTCATCTGACTGCTTTTTCCATCTAGGAGGCCACAGCCCAGGATAGAGAAGGCAGATAAAGCATGTACATGGGTTAACCCTCATGTCCTAGTGAGGACCATCCACAGGGAGTGTGTTGGTTTCCTTACTTATTCCTGCTGTGTCTTGGCCTCACCACAGGGTCAGACTCTGCTGCGTGACCCAGCACTGGGGAGCCAAGAGCTAGCTCAGTGGCAGGTGCCAGCTTGGGTCTCTAGGAACAGTTTCCAATAGAAGGAACAGGGATAGCAGGTGCACTGTGAAAGGACAGGTGTGTAGGGAGTGAGAGACGCTGCTCCCAGCTGGGTACGCCATTCCTCCTCCTGGTGATCTGGAGTATTTTTGAGCATTTGGGGCTCCTCAGTTATTTTTCTCTATTAAATGTTTTGTTCTGCCTTACATAATGCAAAGAGACAAACAGATCTCACATCAGTTGGTTCTCTCCCCAAATGTCTGCAGCTTCCCCGCCAGGTTACCCATGTGAGTGGCAAGGACTCAGTTCCTTGAACTGTCACCTGCTGCCTCCCAGGATGCACACTGGCAGGAAGCTGGAATCAGGAGTGGAGCCGGAACTCAAACCATGGTGCTCTGATGGAGATGTGGACATCCCAAGTGGGCTCTTTCCTGCTGTCCCTACACTAAGTTTTGATGCAACTGATACTACATGCATGGTAGTGGGCTTTGAACTCTCACCCCCTTCACTTCTGGAGAACTCATTGTCCTCAGGCTAGAGGGAGCCTTGGGGACATGGTATAGATGTCCTCCCTGAGGTCCCAGCAGGGAGCCCTCATGGCTCTTTCTGACCCTACCAGCCAAGCATCCAGCCAACAGCATGAAGTTGGCAGGAATTCACAAAAATCAAAACAGAGCAGCCATTGCATGAGCAAGGAGCCCAAGGCTTCTGATGAGCCCCCAGAGAGTGGGACCTAGGCCCAGGCAACCTCCCGGGAAGGCAAGCAGGCTTCTCTGTCCCTACCCAGGGACTCCTGGGGACTCCTGGGGACTCCTGCCCCCTCTCCCTCCCTCCCTCCTTCACCCCAGCCTCCTCTCCACCCCAATGCTGTAATGAAAAATTCATGTTCAAAGCCTCACATGGGATCTGATTTTCAACACTTTAATTGGATTAATAGAAGCAGGGAGTGAGCAAGCAGTCCTTCCTCGCGGGACGCCCCTCCCCACCACCTCCACCGCCGCTGGCCTTCCCTGAGCACTGAGTAAACTTGCTTTTCCTTCCTAATTGAGGGAAGAGCAACTGGATGATCAAAATGCCTAATAACTGAAATTTTTTTAAAGAAATCCCATTTTATTAGGTTCTGGAGTATACACTAGCAGCTAAGACAGGAGCAGGATAACCTCCCTAAAGGCATGATGTTAAAGACACTGAAAATCTTTAATAGAAACAAATTAAATGCAACTCAGATATTAATTGTTAGTGAGTGAGCACTCCCAGTAAAGAAGTTCTTGAAGTGATCAGCATTTCCTGGACAGAATCTGGCCCAGAGACTGCCACCTCTTCTTCTTTTCTTTTCTTTCTTCCTTTGTGTGTGTGTGTGTGTGTGTTTAGCTTTTACAGATACAGATAAAACACAAAAACATAGAGGGAAGAAGAAACACGCAAAGCTGTTTCCATAATCCATACTAAATGCTTCAAGGCTAGCGACCATGACAGCCTTAAAAACAACAAAATCCTATGCTGTTAGATCTTCAGCTACATCGTGTACTGAATGCATAGAAAAAAAAGCCGAGGCACACAAAATGCAGTGTTTTTATGGTTTGTTTGTCATGATGTCTCCAATTCATCACTCACTGATATTTCAAGGTAAAACCTCTACCTAGGGCAAGACTCATCCTATTGAGTGCTGCTATAAATCCACATTCAATCTAAATAGGCTGCAGGATCTTCTCAATTTGTTTTAGTTACAGCTTTCTTGCCAAATCATTGCTTTTAACTCACATTGTGGAAAGGGGAGAATTCAGAAGAGAAATTTGAGATGCAGGACTGTTGTTTTCATACGATTCCTCAGTTTAGTGTTATCTGTAAAAAAAATTGCTGCAGTAACTCTTCAGGCTGCCTATATACTATATGCAGGCGCAAATACATTGCAACACATCACAACAGGCTGAATGCACAGGGAGGGAAGATGGCAGCCACTCCTGATTAGGGGACAGGGGCTTCCACCCATGAGTCCTGCATAGTGTGCACCTAAGGTAAGGGCTAAGTAGAAGAGTCACTCTGGGCTCAATCATGAGTTTGTTGCTTTGCTTTAGGTAGACCTCAGTTAGAAACACAAGGCATTGTACCTGCACGGGAGACCCAGAAGAGGCTCCTGGCTTCAGATCAGCTCAGCTCCAGACACTGCAGCCACTTGAACAGTGAGCCAGCTGACAAAGATCTTTCTCTCCGTCTCGTTCTCTCCATAAATCTGACTTTTCAAAAAAATAAAAAGAAAAATCTTTAAAAAGAAAAAAAAGGAAAAAAAGAAATACAACGCATGCTGCTATTCCTCTCCTGTTATCCAGAGGGTTGTCCCAAAGCCGTTGTTCAGTTATCACTGGTCTAGAACCCGCAAGCTCTTTGAGTCTCCAAGATATCCATAAACAGATCCTTCCTGGCTCTCTCTTCCACCTGCTGCTGGTCCACACTTCCTGCCTGTGGACAGAACCACAGCCAAAATCATACCTTATGCTGAGGGCTTTACCAGCTGTGCGGGGAAGGTGACTAAGACGAGCTGCACCTGGTGTCCTTGGCCATAGTGTGGGTCAGTTTGGGGTGATCTTGCTCCAAGGGATCATTTTCCTCTGCAGCGTCATCTGCAGTCCTGTCCCTTCTACAAAGGTGTCTGCCTCCCTTTGGAAACAGGAGAAAAGAAGATGGTTTTGATGTGTGAGGGTGTTTACACGGGTGAAGCTACCTTGAACTTTCCATCTTTCTACTAATTATAACTCCAGCTCACAAAACTACTAAATGGCAAAGCCATGATGGGAAGTAGAAGTCCCCACTGGTTGAGTAACTGGGAAGGTGCTTCCTAAATGTGACACGAAGGGCAAGAGCAGAGGGACAGTGAGGTGGATAGGGTAACACTGAGCAGGTAGGGCAAGGGAGAGGTGAGGGAGGTTACAATGTGTTTGTAGCAAAATCCCTTTTATTCTTTCCTGAGAAATTCCAAAAACTACATGCCAGAGAACTTATAAAGGAACACCCTGTGGTTCCATAGTTGAGACAAGGGTACAAGTTCATCAGCACATCTTTGCATTTTTCCACTTAGGCACTTCCTTAACTTAGCCTCCTTTGCTGCTGCCCATCAGGCCTGGCATCATGGCTGTTTTAAGGCTAAGCTCTTATGAAAACACACCAGGGGTGTCAGTTCCAACAACAAACAATCATGCAAGATTGTTGAACCTGAAGCTCTCAAATAGATAGATAACTGCAACAAGGTGAGGTTGACACTTTCCAGAAAGACATAGGTCCACATGAGAACTGTCACATTGAGAGAGCCCTTGGGGCAGGTGATCTCCGCTGTGTCCCCCCCAAAAAAAACTGATTCTAGGTAGCTGACAATAGAGTATAACCACTCACCACACTTTAGCAAAACCGAAAAACGAGACTCAGAATGTCCTCCCTGTTGTACCTCTCAGGTCTCTTTGAACGAATGTCATCTGCTCTGGGGTAAAGAAGAATTGGAGTTGTTGTCAAGATAAAAAATGACCCAAAAATTATTTGGGCAGCTTCTGCACCACCTGTCCAAGCTCCCAGACAAACTCAGCGAGGAATGTGTGGTGCTTCAGTTATCTATGTGATGGGCAACCAAGTGCAAGCTTCAAATAAGAGAGCAGAGGAATAGAAGCACCCAAGCAAACTTGACTCAACCTCCTTAAGAGGGATTAGTCAGAAGACAGCATTTCATAAGCAAAGCCCACACTTCCCTCCACCACTTCATAAGATGGTATTGCCAGGAACATCATGGAAACCATGAGATGAGCCACACTCCCAGTTAAAAGGAGATTCAAAATGTCAGAGTAATAAGAATGACAATGAACTTAACAATATCAATGGCGTGCACCTTTCATTACACATGTTTTCTGTGCCAAGGACTTTTCAAACCTCCCCCCTCAGTCCCTTGAAGTAACATTATTCTTAATCTTGGATGAGGACACTGAGGTTCATTGTGCTGTCACCACCCCAAGCACACTGGAGGGTGAAGCCAAGGTTTGAATCCAGGTCTATCTGTCTCCAAAGACCACAACCCTCACAACTACTCTAGGGTCCCAAACTGAACATGAAAGAGAAAGGGCCAACTTTTACAGCACGATTATTGTGGAGTAACTTGGCCCAACAGATACTAAAGGCCAGCCATTCTCTTCCTTTAGGTGAGTCGAAAGTGTCGTCACCCCTTCCTTCATCCAAGAACTGTGCTTATCTACTATGTGTCTGGCACTGTTCTAAATACCAGGGATAAAGCAATGAACAAATCATGCAAGTGTCTGCTCTCATTAGATTCAGAATGCACTAAGTAAAGATAGATGATAAATATGTCAACTAATATGTAGTGTGTCAGAGGTATGCATCATCAGAGAAAAATAAGTAGGTGAGGGAGAGAGTGATGGGCAGAGGAGGTTATTTTGGGTAATGCTTAAGGAAAGAATGCTTTGATAAGACAATATTTGCACAGAGACCTGAAGGGATGGGCACCATGCCACACAAAAATGTGAGAAAAGAGCCTTCTTTTCTTTTTTAAGATTTATTTATTTTTATTGGATAGCAGATTTAAACAGAGAAGGACAAGCGGAAAGATCTTCCATCCACTGGTTCACTTCCCAAGTGGCCACAACAGCTGGAGCTGAGCCAATCCAAAGCCAGGAGCTTCTTTCAAGTATCCCATGCAGGTACAGGGTCCCAAGGCTTTGGGCCATCCTCTATTGCTTTCCTAGGCCACAAGCATGGAGCTGGATGGGAAGTGGAGCAGCTGGGACATGAACCGGCACCCATATGGGATCCCAGTGCATGCAAGGTGAGGATTTACCATTGAGCCATTGCACCAGGCCCAAGAAGAGCCTTCTAAGGAAAGAGCTCTTGGAAAAGTATTCAAAAAGCTCATGGAAAACTGAATTAAAGGGTGAATTTAGGGGTGGTTATTAGTCCTGGAAATCAGCTTGTGAATTAGGATACCTGTGCCCAAGGTCAGAGTGTCAGGGTTCCAGACCCAGCTCTGCTCCTAGTTCCCCCTCCCTGATAGTGAAGATGCTGGGGGGCAGCAGCTGACGGCTGAGATAGCTGGGTCCCTAATCACCATATGAGAGACCAGGATTGAATTCCCAGCTTTTGGCTTTAGCCTGGCGGTCACCAGCCAATCAGAGCTCTACCCCTCAAATACGTAATTTTAAAAATGCTTACTTTGGTGCAAACAATTTTGTAGATGATGTATAGTTTTCTCATTCTCTTTAAGGTTTTTTTTTTTATCTGTTTGAAAGGCAGAGTGATGACAGTGGCTGCAAGGAATAAGGGTACAGGGAGATTTTTCCCTCTGCTGGCTCACTCCCCAGATGAGCACATTGGCCAGGCCAAAGCCAGAAGACCAGAGCTTCATCTGGGTCTACTATTTGTGCAGCAGACGCCCAAGCACTTGAGTCACTGCTTTCTCAAGTACACTAGCTGGGAACTGGTTTGAAAGCAGAGCAGCCAGAACTTGAATTAGCATCTTGATATGGGATGTCAGCCTCGCAGAAATTGGCTTAATCTACTGCACCACCATCCTGGTCCCTTATTACGCATTTCCCACAAAACTTTTGAAGATCCCCTCATACACATCTCTGAGGGTGAGAGCAGGCCTAGAGACCATAGCTTCGTGTTTGTGATTTCTGAAGCCTGCTGACCTTTGCTAACGAACACAACTATATTATTCCTATTCTGCACACACACAAAAAAAAGAGGGCTAGATTCAGAAAGTTCTCTATGCTGACTTCACAGAGAAGTAAAGCAAAAAGAAATCATTGTGTTGACTTACATGAGCTTATTCATCCTTATAACAGTTCTGAAAAGTAGATGTGTTAAAAGTTACGGTCGGCTAGCTCCAAAGCCTCAGCTCTTTCCACTGTACCATGTAAAAATAAACCATATGACTTCAGATTGATGTAATTCCTTCCTTCTTAAGAGCTCAGAGCACCTGGAAAGCAGAACTTTAGGCATTTAACCATCCATTCGATACGAGCACGGAGAAATTGGGGTGATCTTGCTCCAAGGGATCATTTTTCCTGTATGCCAGCCCGACGCCAATGCCGTAAGAACTCAGCGATGAGCAAAACAAACAAGGAACTTGCAAGGGCCAACAGTGAGTGCAGCTTCCAAGACACACATCCTTCCAACACACATCACCCAGGGCCAGGGCCCAGAGGAATCCCTCATGTCTCAGTTGTGCCAGAAGCAAAGTGACACCTGACTCTCTGGTTCTTTGGCCAACCTTGAACAACTAACTGGGGCTCCATCTCTGACACCTGCCCCCTCATGCATCCTGTTCCGCAAAGTCTTTGCTAACAGGTTGGTTTTCAAGCTCAACTCTCCAATCCTTGCCCACTGAGTGAAACAGAACAAAGGAAGCTACAAAGACAGGGAATGGAATTCAAGAGACTCCACAGGGTGGGTCAAACTGTTAAAAGAATCCAAGATGAACTTAGGGATCCAGGCAAAGTCTTGGTCATTTACCATTTGCTCCAAACAACATACCTGTCAGGACACCCACCACACACACACTCCCCTTTCTTCAGAGGAAAATTGAACCTCTCAAGTGTTCCCTGGAACCTATCGCTCAAGTCCTTCCATAGTGGGACTTAATTTCTAAGAGAATAGAACAACGGGTCTAGGGCAGCCAAGAGAGACACAAGTGTGACAGGGGTCTCTCTATCCTGCAACTTTCCACACTCCAGAAAATGGGCTGGTTGGAAATGGACGTGGAGGGATGGCAAGGAGAAGCCATGCAAAACTGCAGCTGAAAGCTACCTCCCCCACCCTTCAGGGCCTCGCCTCAGTGTCAACAAATATGCAACCAATTAATGTAATTGCAGAGTTATTTATGGTGCCCAGCAAAGTGCAGCTGGAGCCTAAAAGACGAGGTTGAAAGCACGAGAAAAAAAATCTTTCCCAGTTTTCGAGTGCGTGGTTTTGCCAGTTGGTTTTTTTGGAAGGTTGCAAGGGTGGGATAGGAGGAGCGATATGTGGGTTTTGGCTTTTTTTTTTTTCCTTTGCTTTCAGCTGTTTCAGTCCACTTGTGGTATCCATGTGTTTGATGGTCACGGCCCCTTCCAATCAGTCTGCAGGTGTTCCTGCCTGTAGGGGAGAAAAATGAGGGAAGGCTGGAAGGAAAAAGCTAAAGGTCTTCCCATTTCAAATGTGACCTGACATCCCAGCCTCTTTCAAGGTGCCCCCACTAGGACTGTACCCGTCTTAATCCTCGTCCGGTGACCCTTCCCATAACCACCACCAGGCAGGCCGCACAGACAGACCCCAGCCCTCGAAGCCCCGCTCTGTGATTGTTCCGAGTGGCAGCTGTGTTGTCATCGTGCCCCTGTGCAAGACAGGTTTTAATTAGAGTTATTGAGGGGGTTGAATTGCACAATTAGGGCCATCGTTAATGGAGTCTCCATGTGTTCCTTTGAACAGTTGGGGCCCTACTTTTTGTCCCAGGGCAAGAGGGAGCGGCAGCTAATGAAGTTGCAGAGGGCAAAGGAGCGCAGCAAAAAGAGGGTACATGTACGTGGCCCAGGGAGGGGCATATTCAAAGGAAATGGAAGGAGGCCTGTGGTGGGGACACACACACACACACACACACTTGTTTTCATGTCTTCCTTTTCTAAAGCGTCCTTTGGAAGTTGTAACTGTGTGTGATATGCACATAGAAAGGGTCTTCTAAAAAAAAAAAAAAAAAAACTATGTAGGAATTTCAAAGTTTTTACCAGAATGGCCTTATCTTTTCATTCCACTCTCCATGAACATTTTCAAGTCCCCGCACATGCGTTTTTGATGCTTTACTGCTTGTGGAATTGAGGATTAAGAGTCCTTAGCCCTCCGTTCTCAGAAAGGCTGATTAGGCCACATGAGCCCAATTTCCCATTTCCTCTCTCTCCAGATGGCTATGTCTCTCTTTGAACTCCAGGAACCCTCATCCTCCATGCTTCCCTGAGAAGCCTCCAACACAAGAACTGGGGAGCCCCACTCCCACGGCTCTGAGCCTCCAACCCATGGACACGTGCAGAATGAGCAGCCCAGGAGGGAGGGTGTTGGTGACAAAGCCTGAAGCCTCTCACTTTCCAGATGTTCTTCCCAAGCCAACCTTGGTCAACGGCATTGCCAATCACAATCACCCCAGCTGCCTGAGGAGGTGGATAGCCAGGATTAAAAAAAAAAAAAAAAAAAAAAGGAATGCTGAACACAGATAGATTCGTTTATCTTTTAACTGAAAAAGATGGAAACTCACGCATGCTTTTTCACGGTAACACTTTCTATGACCTCAGTGGAGAACTGCCTTTTTCCATGAATTTCTTGAACTATCCTCTTGGGACAGAGCCCAGTTATAAATCAACTCTGTCTAGATGAGAAGGGAGCAGTTAAATTGAAAAACAAGGCCCAATTCAGTGCAATCCCAGATCCTGTGGCTGGTTTGGGGAGGGAGGGGGGGCACAAATAGTTTTGGGGACCAAAGAATGAATCATCCAGTAGACTAAAGCCACAGAAGGCTGTGGTCTTAGGAGAAGGTGGCTAGAGTCATACACAGGTTGTTGCCAAAAATGAAAATGAGGGGGCTGGTGTGGTGGGGGCATTGCAAGCTAATCCTCTGTCTGTAGCACTGGTATCTTGTTTGGGTGCCAGTTTGTGTCCTGGCTGCTCCACTTCCCATCCAGCTCCTGCTTGTGACCTGGCAAAGCAGTCAAGGACAGCACAAAGCTTTGGGATCCTGCACCCACATGGGAGACCTGGAAGGAGCTCCTGGCTCCTGGCTTCTAATATGTCCAGCTCCAATCATTGCACTGGTGAGTAAACCAATGGATGGAAGTTCCCTCTCTCTATATATAACTTTTTCAAGGAAAATATATAAATCTTTAATGAAAATCAGATTAAACCTCCCTCTCAGCACGATGGGATAGTAGCAGCAGGACTGACTGTCCACAGCAGAGTCCTCACCCAACTTATTCCAACATCAGGCCCAGGCTGCACTTCTGCCCAGAGACTTCACAGGACCTCACATTGTCTGTATCGTCTGTACTCCTCCACCAGCCAGGACTACTGCTGCCATGCAGAGCAAAGCTGGCAACTCTCTCTGGGACTGTCTTGGGGATGGGCATGCCAAAGCTGATGAGGAGGACAAGCAAAGGCACAACATTTGCCCAGCCCCACACACTCTGAGAACTATGGACAGGAACCCAGCTTAAAATGCTTCTTGTGCTCAACAAACCTTTGGTATCTGGGACACGGGCTGTTTGGCTTTGTTTGATTCAGCCAACTCTTCTCCTGACACTGCCCCCACTCCCAGAAAACCACAGGGCTGGAATTTCAGAACACCCCACGTGGTTAGTCAATCCGCTTCCCCCAAAGGCGAGATGACGGGCTGAGCCCTTCAACTTGGAACTTGCCAGTGCACACAGCATGCCAGGCTTTCCTAGCACAGCGGTTGTCATCAGAGGACTTCTGGTGATGTCTGGGCACATTCGGGGGCCACTGCATCTGGAGGGTAGAGGTCAGGGATTTGGTCAAACATCCAACACTGCTCAGGCCATCCCCCACAACCCCGGGGGCTGCAATGTCAACAGGACCAAAGAAGTTGAGAAAGCCTGCTTCCAAAGACAAACATAACTGGGTTCAAACTCCAGCCCTCCCCTCCCACCTCCCCAGCGCTGCGCAATTTCAGGCAGCCAGTCATCTCTCTAAGCCGGGGAATTCTGCCTCCACAAAATAGTAAAGATAAAGACCTCACTCGCAGTGAAAGCTACCTCCCTGGAGTAGTACAAGGAGTAGACATTCTTTTCTTTCTTCTTCTTTAAAAAAAAAAAGAAACTAAAAAGAATGTTCTGGGATATCTTTATTGGAATCGCTGGAAGAAGGTGGCATTTGGCTCATCACTGAAGAAGTCGTCCAGCCCTGAGGCCACTGATCCCGAGTGCTGCTTTCACCTGCCTCCTTTCCTGGTTGGACTTGAAGCACAGCCAGTGGAAGGTTGGGCGCCCGATCTGTTTGGGAGAGGGTTCCACGACGCCTCCCATTGGCGTCAATACACCCCCAGGGAAGCCCTCACAACCTGTGGCCAGCTGTTTTGTGGTCCCTGGCTGCGCCCCCAGAGACCCACCCAGTGCAGCCTCATTTCCGGTGGAAGTGGACTTGGGGAGCTCGGCCTTTTCTTTTGAACTGCAGGGGCCCAGCCAAACGTCAATTAGCGGAGCCCTGAAAAATGAGTGCGCTCTGTGCTGCTCTCCCGGGAGAGCAGCACGCCCCCGGGGCCGACCTGGGGTGGCTGCCCCGTTCCCCCTATTGTGCCTCCAACAAGGGCATTTTATTGAAAAGAGCTGAGTGCATCTAATGCAGTTATCCGTGTCCGCCCCATCGCGCCGTGGGCTGGGGCCGAGGCGCGCAGCTGCCGCCGCCTCACACGCTTGCCACAAAGGAGCGCGCCGTGGAGAATTTGCTCCCCTTTGAACCGCTCATCTGGTTTCCATTTTTGAAAGGTTCCCCAAACTTCCACCCAGCCCCACCTCCTCACCCCACCCCAGGGCCCTCCCTTCTTCCCCCTTGGCTCTGGGGCGGCACCCCTTGGGCAGCGCATCCCACTCCTCCCTGGCCAGCCTTCTGCACGTGCTGGAGGAGTGCGCTTTGCCCACTGGCTGTCCCAAGCCTACTGGGCACCCAGGGCCCTGCTCTTGGGCCATGCTGAACCACGACTCCAGGCCTGGGTCTCAGTTTCTCCATCTTTAAAATGCCTCGATGGATGTATTTCACCCACAGTGTCCTATGAGTCAGGGACACACTGATGGATACAACACGTGGCCAAGTGCAGAATGGAGCAAATAGGAAATGTAAATTGCCTTTTGTCTTTTCTACCAGTCTTTTTCCATGTTTACAAAGCCATCTACAAAATTATCGTCGTTCAATTGGGATCACATGGTGTATTCATCTTAATCTCCTGTTTTTATTTCTTTCTGGGGACTTAAAAATCTTTGACCATGTGATAGTTTTAAACAGCTGCAAAATCTACCATCCCAGGCTTGAACCATGACTGACTTAACTGTCCATCACTGTCGGGCATTGAGATTGTTTTCCTGTTTGCTTGGGTGGTAAACCCACCCCTACACTGGGGTAAACCACAAGGCAACTTTTTAAATAGAATCCTCAAGTGGCTTCCCAAGTTGACAGCAGGGTCTAAACCCCTGCCCCATTGTAAATCAAAGGCACAAGGCAGGCACTCCCACCTCTTCCTAGGGCTGGCACAAGGGGAAAGGTCATCACGGGCCACCTCCTCCCCTGCCTGACACCTCCCAGCACCTGCAAGTTGGAAATCCACATTGGAATCCTGGCCTGTGTAAATTATGACTTTGGGAAAATTGTAGAAACCTCAGCATCCTCTGCTACACAGTGACCACTCCGACCTCACATGGCCCTGTCGTATGCAGAGCTGTAACTAGGACCCAGCTGCCCTGGCTGTCCCATTTACTAACCCTGCCACATTGGGGCAAGTTTCCTAGTCCCTCTGGGCCTCAGTTGCCCTGTCTGTAAAGCAGGAAGCTGTAAAGCTTAGGTGAGATCATACACAGAAACAGCTGAGTGGCCCCTTGCTGCTCAGTCCCCTTGGCTATCGTTATCCAGTGCCTACCTGCTCTGCGTGCCATGCCTGAGGGCAGGCTCCCCCAGGAACTTGTTTCCTTTGCAGCCTAACAGGACTGGCCTCTTCCAAGCCAGCGTCAACGCAGGTTCCTCCCTTCACCTTCAGCTGGGCTCCACCAAAAGGATTCCATAAACTCAGAAAACAAGAGCCCAGATGGGATGCCATACTTTCAAGCCAAGAAACCAGGCTTTTGGGCACCCCCACCTGTCTCTGGGGTTTGGAAAGGAGTTGGGGGGCTGCCTTGCTCTGGCCTTCACTCCCATCCCTTACTCTCTCAGGACTTTCTGTTTGTCCAGATAAGACTAACATCAATAGCAGTCACCATTGACTGAGTCCCCACCAGAAGTCCAGCCCTGCAAAGTGTTAACAATGGCATCTGTGAATTATTAAGCCATGACACAATAAAGCACAAAAAATGGAGCTCAACATGCTTAAGCAGGGGTGTTTGGCCTAGCTGTTAAGACAGGCCAGGATGTCACATTCTATATCAGAATGCCTGCGCTCACTACCCAGCTCCTGCTACTAATGCCGGTTGCTTGTTAGTGCAGACCCTGGGAGGCAGCAGCGATGGCTCTGGTTGTTCCTGGCATTCACATGGAAGACGTGGATGGAGTTCCCAGCTCCCTGATTCAGCACTGTCCCATCCCCATCTGTTGTAGACCCCTCCCCTCCACTCTTCTCCTCTCTGTTCTTCTCCCCTGCCTGCTGCTTCTTCCCTCCCCTCTCTCTTCCCTTCCTTTCCCTTACTTTCTCCTCCTCCCTCATTTTTCTCTCTTTCTCCCCCTCTACATCACCCTTACCTCTGAAATACATGCATTTCTTGACAGAAGATTAGTTAAACAATTTGCCAAAGCGGTGGAGCAGAGATGTAACCTCGTGAGATGCTGATCGCGAAGTCCTGCCCTTCCTGGGCAGCACATTTCTCGGTGAGGCTGAAGCTGCAGAGTGGCAGTCTCCCCCACCCAAACCCCAGGGATATAAGTCCTGGGAAACCTAAAAATGGGAGGGCATTTGGGATAGGGTTGCTAGATAAAGCAAGCAAAGACACTCAGCTAACTTCAGAATTTGAATTTCGGGCAAACAACATTTGTAGAATACCCTACCCCCATGCAATATTTGAAGAAGCACTTAAAAGTGCTTGTCATTTATCTGAAATTCAAAGGAAACTGGGGATCCAGTATGTATCTGGCAACCCTAATTTACAGTCTCTATTACACTCCCTGGCAGCCAGTTCAACAACTAAGGGGCCTCTGGCGCACTCACAATGCATGATGTCACCTCTTCCTTTCCCACCTCAGAACCCCTTTTCTGGCTCAGGGATTGGGTGAAGAGTCTCAGATGGCAAGGCCAGAGCTTGAATTGCATGCAGTCTCCATCCCCATGCACCCACTCACATGATTTCAGTGCCCAACAGTGGTTACCACAGTCCAAGGGAAGATCTGTGTTTCCTGGCATAAAATTATTTAGCAGCACTGACATTTTTAAAAAATGTTGACAAGGTAAAAAAAATTCAGAATTCAAAAGACTCTCCTTTTAAGACTTGTTCAGGATTTGTGGGTTACAAGCAACAAAACTCCAAAACCCAAACTGACTCAGTATAGAGAGGAATTAATAGCTCATGTCAACTGAAAAGGTCTAGATGGCCATAAAGAGGGACCAGATGATTAAAAAATAAATAAATAAATAAAGTAAGTAAGTAAATAAATAAATAAATAAATAAATAAAAGTTTTTAAAAGGGGGGGAGGGTACAGGGAGGGGTTGGGCAAAAAATTTAAAAATGAATAAATGAATGAAAAAAAAAAGAAAAAAAAGAGGGGCCACATGCAAAACAACACAGTAGCCAAGTGGAAGCTACCCCCCCCAACCCAGTGCTCAAATATGGAGCCATGCCAGCAGCAAATTAAGTGGTATCAGACAATAAATATAAAATAAGCACTCAGGAGTCTGTACTTCAACTATTACAGAGATGTGGTTGGGAGGCAGGGAGTGGACATTTGGTGTACTAGTTAAGAGGCTCCTCGGGACTCCCACATTCCATTTTGGAGTTTCTGGGTTCCAGTCCCAGCTCCCCTCCTAATTCCAACTTCCCTGAGAGGCAACCGGTGTTGACTCAAGCACTTGGGGTCACTGCAACCCACATAGTTGCCCAATATGAGGAAAATGTCATGTAAGTTCCTGTTGGTAGGCATTTGGTGAAAATACTTAACCAGGACTCAAAACTGTCAAAATCACCAAAAAAAAAAAAAAAAAAAGAAAGAAAGAAAGAAAGAAAGAAAGAAAGAAAGAAAGAAAGAAAGAAAGAAAAGAAAAGAAAAAAGTAGGAAAATCTGAGAAGCTGTTATAACCAAGAGGAGCCTAAGGAAATGTGATGACTCAACGTGCTGCCAGGTCCTCAGTGGAACCATGAACCAGCAAAAGAAAATTAAGGAAAACTAAGAAAGCTCGAGTAATACGTGGATTTTATTTCATAATAGTATACTAATAGTGTATTCATTATAATAATTATTTCCTACAAATATAAGCTTTTAAAAGGGGAAAGACAGGTAAGAAGGCTTTTTTTTTCTTTTGGGGGGGTTTGTTTGTTTGTTTGTTTTTGCCATTTTTCTGTAAATCTAAAGCCAGGGGCTTCCAGAAGGTGGCACTGGGCACTCCGATAATGCCATCATTTTTTACTCTGTCTCGGTTTCACATGGAAGCGATAGGATAGCAAGGCCTCCACCACTGTGTCCTCTCTGGCTAGGGTTCAGCAGAAGGAACAGGGCTTCTCCCCACATGCCCAGAGTCCCCCAGGTCTCACAACTTGTGGTTGTGACATATGCTGAATTCTTGGAACCTCAGGCCTAAGAAGGCCTCGTTGACTTCCACATGCCACCTGGATACAGTGAAAAAATCGGGGTGGGCAAAAATCATCACTGTTCTTCATCCCTGTCAGCATGTTGGGTATGAAAAAGTATTTCTATAAAATGGTGATGATAATTTTTTTTTCTTTAATGTCCCTACTTGGGACCAGCCTTGTCCTGTGATTGGTTAATCTGTTTCCTGCAATACCAGCTTCTCTTATGGACACCAATATGATTCTTAGCTGCTCCACTTTCAATCCAGCTCTCTGCTAATGTACCTAGAAAAGCAACAGCAGATGGCCCAGTGCTTGGAGCCCTAGCAGATGGAGTACCAGTCTCCTGGTTCACCCACATGGGAAATCCAGATGGAGTGGCAGTGTCTCCCTGCACCCCCCACCACCACCTCTGTGTGTGTGTGTGTGTGTGTGTGTGTGTGTGTCCCTATCTCTTTATCTATATGCCTTCTAAGTAAATATTTATGAGAATAATACCCATACTTGCCAAAACAGTTACTACTCTACAATCTATTCATCAATTTTGATAACTAGCCCCTGCCAAGTTTGGACTTAGAGCTAAAGCATCCTTGGTGGGGAGCAGGGACAATGAATTGCAGATCATCCAGACATCTGTCTAGAATCTTATCTTGACTGCCTGGACAGAGCCCAAGAAGTGAGAAACCAGGAATGCCCCCCAAGAAGAGCTCTAACACTCAAAGAGGGTCAGGAAATGCTGCGTGCGCTCATGCTGACATATACTTGTGCTGATCACCAAACAAGTATGTGCATGAGCTCATCTGATCCCAACCAATATAACCTGTTGTGGGTCTTATCATACCCATCTCACAGGTAAGGAAATAAAAGCATAGAGGGCTTGAATAGATTTGCCCAAAAATCAGGGAGCTAGCAAGTGACACAGCTGGGATATGATCTCAATCTTTGGTTCCAGAATCACTATACTAGAAATCACTATTGAACACTATGAAGTGGACTTCACCCTAGAGGTCAAGACTCCAGTTAGGATTCCCATGTTTCAAATCAGAGCACTTGGATTCAGTTCCACCTTCAATTCCTGACTCCAGCTTCCTGCTAGCGCAGAACCTGGAAGGTTTCAGGGATGGCTCAAGTAATTGGGTCTCTGCCATTCACAACTGAGACCTGCCTTGAGTTCCCCACTTCCAGTGCAGATGCAAGTTTTGACCCATCCTAACCCCAGCTGTTATAGGTACTTGGAGAATGTACCAATGGATGAAAACCAGTCTCTCTCTCTCTCTCTCTTTTTCTCTCTCTCTCTCTCCCCCACCCCCATCCAGACCTGTCTCTCTCAGTCTGTATTTCTGTCTGTCACATACATAACTCAACAATTCAAAATCTAAAATAGGCAAAGCACCTCCAACACAAACAGTACCACTATCTGGATTCTCACCTGTTTTTCACTCCTGATTCACCTTTAAATTTCCTTTGATTGGAAAGTCACTGAAGTTTTAAACCTCAAGTACTGAGATTTCAGGAGAAAGTCATTTATCTTTTTTAATATTGAATTATTTTTATTTTTTATGATTTTTACATAGTTGGTTAGGGTGCAAAAGGTCAAGGGCCACAGGAAAAGGGTGGAACCATGATTTCCACATTCTCTCTCTCTCTTTTTCCCTTCCTGCAAGTAGGACAAGGGGGGAGATAAGGGGAGAAGCCACACCCAGCCTCCAAACGTCTCCATATCCTGGGATGGAAGACAGTCACCTGATGGCATTCCAGGGTCCCTGTTGTAGGGCATGCTCCGAGCATCTTGCTCAAGAGGTTTTGATAGTTCAACAGTTCTGAGTTACTGCCAATCTCACCACTCCAAGCACGATTAAATCTCTCCAGAATCCATTGGTTGTCATAGTTTACCTTAGCGTCTCCGTTTCCCCCTATATTCACTGTCAACACTTGGCTGCAGTAGTTGATCAATTCGTTCTGTCTGTCATCCTGTTATTGTACCAGGTGTCCTCTGCAGGCTCCAATGTACTGCCATATCCTCCATGTGCACCTGGATATGCTGTCCTCTGCTCTGTCTAAACCACCGGGGAGGCCCAGCTCTGACACATGCACTACACAGTAAGACCATGGAATCTGCAATTTTCTCCATGGTTGGGGTTCTGAGTCCAGTGATTCAGTTGAGGGGATCCCCACAAAAACTTCATCTGAGGTATTCCCACACCTGATTCTTGTGTGTGCTTGCCAATACAAGGTCTGGCACAGTCCATCGCACACACTGGTAGTTGCCATTGCTGGGTCAATTCTGTCTTCAGTCCTGTCTTCTATGCAAATTAGTGAGTGCTGGAGTCCAGCCGATCCTGCCCACTGCACACTCGGCCCCCCTCATGCAAACCAGTGGGTGCTGCAGCTTAGTTGGGCCCCCACCAAGCCTGCCCCCTGCCCTGGTTCCCGTGCTTGGCAGTATGTGCAGCAGACTGATCCAGTCTGTCGCACATCCCATTCAACTCTCATACATGTCAATAGGCACTGAAGTCTAGTTCAACCCAAGCAGCCCCACTATCCAGCCCACACATCTGCTGGCAGGTGCCACTCCCTATCTAATCATGCCTGCCCCATTTCTGATTCTCATGCTCACCAGTCGAAGTGGCAACCCAAGAGGGAGGTGGCTACTGTTTCCCTAACGGGCCCACTCCCACTCCTGGACCTTGCACTCTCCAGGTGGTTCTGTTATTTGATTTAGAAAGTCATTAATCTTTCTCTTTGCAACAGAAAATAAAAATAAGCTGGGGACAGGAGAACAGGGAGAAGCGACTGAACAGGCAACCCAAAGAGAACGCAGATTCTCAGGAGTGGGTTCCATTGGTACTTTTTTCTTGGCTTGTACATGGACTATTTTCAAGCCAACTTGAATTGTTTTTCCTCTTCTGAGGAAAATGTTGCATGACCAGTTTACCCTGTCTCCCCTACATCAGGGTGAGGCCCTAGCAGGTGTTCAGAATAGGACATCACCATGCAGGAAGACTCCTCACCCTGTAGAATGCTTCCTGGCCCAGGGTTCATTGGCTGAGAAACAGACCTGGGGACCTGGCATTCTGAACCTCTCCCAAGAAGTCCCCATGAGACCATCTGGGGTCTCGGTCCTTCACGCCTACTATTTGCCTGCACAGTCAGCATCAGAAAGTCACTCCAAAGCCAATTCATCATCTCCACCCAAGGGCCTGCTCCTCCACGTGAACCCCTACCAGGATCACAGATGCTGCTTCCCCTTGCCAGCCAGCCATGCCAACCAGAACCCTGCTCCTTCACTCCCCGTGGCCTCCCAGTTCTCAGGTCTTGAGAATTCATCTCCTCTGGGGCCCTCCGGTATATACCCTCCTCCCCAAATCCATGCCCATCCACAAGTTAATTCCTCCTCTCTCCTCACTTTCCTGTCACAGCTCCTTCAAATCCTATTTGCAAGTCATCTCTGCATTCCTGCATTATCGTCACATGGGGGGCAGCATTATCTTTCTGAAACCCAATGACACTCACTACCTAAAATAGTCCTTGGACCTTGGTACTCCTGAATGAAGCCTGAACTCGCAAAATTCCTGAGAACCCCTCATTCTAGGGATCATGGGAAAGGAAAGATAAATGAGGGGGGCATTGTTTTTGTCCCTAGAGAGTTGCAATGAAGCTAAGAGGACAAACAGGAGTCTGTATGTTTATGAAAAGGGCATTTAATGAAAAACTGCGTGGATTCCAAAAGATTTTGCAACAAAATCAACTTAGCATTTCATTTCTTTTGTGTGTGTGCAAACTGGTAGAAAGTACCCTGGTATAAATAGCATGCTGAGCCTGGTGCTTAGTCACAATTCAGTAAGTATCCTTCATAGTAACAATAACTGTCATCATTATGCTATTACATGAACTCATCACTACATGGTATCTGGTGGTTCTTGCTCTAAACAACCCTTTCCAGAACTTCCACTTCCTACACTCTCTGTCTGGGTATCAGCAACTGCTACATGGGGACATTTTGAAAAGGAGCCTTGAATTCCATGGATAAAAGACATTTCGACACCTGTGCTTCTCTGGACTTGTCTTTTAGCAACTGTTCCACTCCACGCAACACCCGGCCCCGACAATGCTTGCACTCACATCAGGCCAGGGGTGCCTGTGCTGCTTCAGGGAACGGGGCCACAGTCTTCCCTAGCCTTTCCCAGCCTCATGCTAGGGCTCAGTTGGGACACAGAGGCAGGCAAGGCAACTGAGAACTCGGCAGCTTCCCTACCAGCTGGCTCTCTTTGCCTAGGTAGATGGAAAGTCTGACACCCTTCGTTGTTTCAGAATATCAGCCTTGCTTGCATTCGCACAGGTACACACACACACACACACACACACACACACACACACACAATCCCCAGGTCATGTCCCAGGTCTCTGCCCTTTTGGCACCTGCCTTCTTCCACACCATCCCCGGCCACTTGCTGTACACTGAGCTCCACTCCCATCCAGTTTCCCAACCGTAGCCACTCAGCTGGATCTGGGAGCACGTCAGCAGTGGAGGAGCCGCAGCCCCAGCGTTGTGCAAAAACAGCCGGACCAGCCCCAGCTGCTCACACCTGCACTCCCCATTCTTTCCCGCTGTTTACACATTGTCATCTGCAATTAATGCTTTCCCAGGAACCACTGCGGGCTGATGGCCCCACCGCCACACAGGGACCCCATTCTGAGCCCTTGTGTCTGTTCAATTGAGCATGGGGCCCTGTGATTAAATTAAGGTCTGTAGCTCTGGCACTCTGCTCGCACTCCATCTCACCCTGTCTTGCTTCTGCCTCCCCTCCCTTCCCCCTCCTCTCCCCTCCGTCTCCTTCCGCTTTCCCTTCCCATTCATCACAGGGCCTCTTTGCAACTTGATGGGAGGAGGTGGGCAAGGGGGAAATGGGCTGACCTCTGGACAGGGAGGAAGAGTAGATATTTTCCATTTAAAGTGAGGATAAAAGGGGGGTGCATGACCTCTTGATGAGAGGGGCTCTGGAGGGAAGAGCCAGTGCTGGAATGAGAAGGAGGATGGTTGTATGGGGCTTTTACTCAACTCATTCATCAGCCCCCAGAAGCAGCAAGGTTGGCAGCATGCTTAGGAGGTTGGACAAACCTGTGCTTAATTGGGCTCTTGCTCAGCTTTAACCACCTTGAGTGTTGGTTTCTCTGAGTTGGAAAGAAGAATTTGAATAAGTCAGAGAACAGAGGTAACCCAGGGCAAGGCATTTTCAGGAGCAGAGAAATGGAGCAGGGGTGCGGGACCTTAATCCTCACTAGATAGGACATGGGTTTGCTAATATGGTGGGCGTGGAGATCCATGGAGGCCAAGCCATCCAGAGATGGGATCTAGAAGTAGGATAATTTTCTGTGCCAGGTCCAGAGCTTGGCCTTCATCCTGAGGTCACAGAGTTCAGCATCACTGTGCCTCAGGACCTGCTGGGAAGCAGACATGAAAATGCAGGATTCCTGATTCAGAGTTCATGGATCTGAGGTTATCTCAGGAAGCTGCATTTGTTTGGGATTTGATTCTTTACTTACTTGCTTATTTATTTATTGGAAAGGCAAAATGACAGAGACAGAGGGAGCGAGATCTTCCATCTACTGCTTCACTCCCCAAATGGTCACAACAGCCAGCCATGGGCCTACTGAAAACCAAGAACTCCCTCTGGGTCTCCACATGGGTGGCAACGAACCAAGTACTTGGGTCATCTACTGCTTTACCAGGTGCAATAGCAGGGAGCTGCATCAGAAGCAGAGCTTAGAGAGGCTCAAAGCAGCACCCCAATATGGAATGTGCCACCCTACTTCACAACACTGACCCCAGGGATCTGCATTCTAACAAGCACCACAGGAAACTCTGCTGCGTAAAACTGAAGAACACCCATGGAGAGGCACAGCCACCAGGTGTACAATGGCTGTCCTATATCTTTCCACAGTGGGAAAGATTGTTAGAGTTGCATTCTAAGTGGAAAAGTAGGGAAGCTTGAATTCGAGAAGTGGGAGAAGCCAGACCAAGAGAACCAGATCAATGAGAAACAGAATGACATAGTTCAGATGCCAGGAGGCAAGTACCTGAAATAGTGGTGAGAACAGAGAGCAAGAGAAATATTTGAAGATAAGCAGGCCGTGGTTGCCAACTGGCTGTGGAGTGGGGGAGATGGACAGTCATTGGGAGTGAGGATGCAACAAGCCAGAGGGAATGGGGCAGGATGAGTTCTGTGGCCAACTCAACGACAGGTTCCCTTAAGTAGACAGGAATGTGTGTCTGGAGCTCAGCCAAGAGACCTGAGTGGGGAGCTCCCCCAGGAAATCTCCATCCTCTGTTATCATCTCTGATAACAGAAATACCTGGGTTGAGTCTATGGAAAATATGATTCGATGGATTTAATGAAGAACCTGGACCTGGAGCTCCATATTTTTTTTTTTCAGTGCTACACTACAGGTGATTCTTACTCCTAGCATCCCAGGATGAGAACCACTAATGGGTTCTCATCAAAGCTAATGATTTCCCCCTGGTGGAAGGTACAGATGAGGGGAGAATAAAGCTGAGGATAAAACCTGGCAGCCTATTATTTCAGGGAAAGCCCCAGAAAGATGATCCAAGGAAAGTGGCCAAGGTAGAACACCAAGAGAAGCAGAGGAAAACCAAGACAGAGATGCACCCATCCTGGAAGCCAAGAAGGTGAAATCCAGGAAGGAACAGGAAGATGGAGCAGAAGGGCTGCCTGGGAGAGCCCACACAGGACAATGGCAGACCACTGGATTTAGTGATTCCTTAGCAGATTTGTAAAAGTGGCAGAGAAGGCAGAAACCAGTTTATGGCCATAATCTAGTCATTGGCATTGGTTTTCTCCAAAAGTGTGATAGGAGAAGGGAAAGAGAGAGAAGAAATGATAAAGCAATGAAAAGCTGTGATCCTATTGGAGGTGTGCATGTGTTTAGGGTAAAGAAGACATAGACATGGCTGTAGGCAAAGAGCAAAAAGCAGTAGCAATATTGAAGGCACCTTTGAGCACCACATTACATAACTGATGGAGCAAGAGTTAAGAGAAGATTAGAGGGAAGAAGAAACCTCCTTCCAGAGGGTTAAGCTAGGAGAGACATTGGCATCAGAGAAGGACATCTCTGGCATGACAGAAGATGGAGACAGGCAGGGAAGTGGAAAGAAGGTGGGCAGGAAGTGGTCTGAGATTTGGACTTGATGGTCCAGCACACTGCATAGCCAGGGGATGGTGGGGTTGAAGAGAAATGAAGAAGATGTAACAGAAATGCTTGGCTCATGGGATCCAGGCAGCGAGTGAAGCAGAAAAGAAGTGGTACCCTGAGAAAACGTGGAGGCCCACAAATAGCTGTCATCAGGGCAGGAGTGTACATGTAGCCCTGAACTCTGATTTTTTAATACTCTTCTCCAGTAAAGGCATCAGGACTCCTTGAAAAATTTTAAGAATTCTAAGACTCAGGCTCAAACTAGAAATAATGAATCCAAAGCATCTTTATAGTGCTAGAAAGTAAAGCAGTGTGCACATTCATTCTCCCTCTCTCTCTGTCTCTCTCTCTCTCTCTCTGTCTCTCTCTCTCTCTCTCTCTCTGCCTCTCTCTCTCTCTCTCTCTCTCTCTCTCTCTCACACACACACACACACACACACACACACCATGTTGTGGATCTCTCAAAGGGACATGGGAGCCAATTATTAGATCTATAATTGCCCAGTCCGTAACAGTGACAACAAAGTAAACCAATACCAGATTAGTCCCAAGTATCAAATAAATGCTGGGTACTCTTAACTGATGCAAGTAACAGAATAAATAACACGTACATTAGAGAAGAGACAGATCTCCCAAGCACAAGAATATGGAATTTTTGTGTAACAGTGTGACTCAACAAGGTGGAATACACCCTCGTTCTGCTTCAGTGTGAGCTGCGCATAATGACGTCCTTCTGAAGAAGGTGACATTAAGGGGAAAAGAAGATGCAATGGGAATTTATTATGAAGAATCCTAACAGGCATTACTTTGTCCAAGTGTTCAAGTTCAAGTCCACAGTGAAATAATGTTGACAGAATAGGTCCTATTATCATGTGATGAGAATGGCACTTTCTCATCTTTAGGGTTTTCCTCTCAAAATCCAAGACTCCCATCTCATCATGAGAAAGCTTCAGACATTTACCAACTGAAGGGAATTCTACAAGATGCCTGAACAGGAGTCCTTGACACTGTCAAGGTCATTAAACACAAGGGAAGATTAAGAAACTTCAAAGCCAAGGATCCTGGAGTAGAAAAATGGCATCAGGTGAAAACCAAGGCAAGCTGAACAAAGTGTAGACTTTACTTAACAGCAATGTATCAATATTGGTTCATTGATATGTTAGATGAAACCAAATTTTGCCCGTGCCTGCTCCCAGCGTGGCCATGGTTCTGCCCCAACAGAATCCAATCACACTTAACAATTTTCCTTTCAGTATGACGACTGTGTGCCAAGAGGAACATCCAAGAGAGCAAGGCATGGCATTTAAATGAAGCAGCCTCACTTTAGTTTCTTTTCAAATTGTATGGATCGGGCCCGGCACAGTAGCCTAGTGGTTTTAAAGTCCTCACCTTGCACATGCTGGGATCCCATATGGGCGCTGCTTCATATCCCGACTGATCCACTTCCCTTCCAGCTCCCTGCTTCTGGCCTGGGAAAGCAGGGAAGGACAACTCAGGGCCTTGGAACCCTGCACCCATGTAGGAGACCCCGAAGGAGCTCCTGGCTCCTGGCTTTGCATCAGCTCAGCTCTAGCCATTGTACCCACTTGGGGAGTGAGTCAGCAGATGAAAGATCTTCCTCTGTCTCTCCTTGTCTCTGTATATCTGACTTTCCAATAAAAAAATAAATAAAACAAATCTGGCCCTTGCACCATGACCTAGCAGCTAAAGTTCTCACCTTGAACATGCCAGGATCCCATATGGGTGCTGGTATTAATCCTGGTGACCCTGCTTCCAATCCAGCTCCCTGCTTGTGGCCCTGGGAAAGTAGTCAAGGATGGCCCAAAGTCTTGGGACCCCGCACCCATGTGGGAGACCTGGAAGAGGCTCCGGCCTCTTGGCTTCAGATTGGCTCAGCTCCAGCCATTGCGGCCGCTTTGGGAGTGAATCATCAGACTTCCCTTCTGTCTCTTCCTCTCTGTCTCTCCTCTTTGCATATCAACAAAAATAAATAAATAAATAAATATACAAAAACAAAATAAATAAAACAAAAATAAATAAATCTTTAAAAAACATTTTTGTAAGGAATGTAGGATTTGAGACTCCACAGCAGTTGTTGCATATATGCAGGTCTTAGCGAGCCACACCCCCAGGCTTGTTCACCCTCCCTCCATCCCCGTGTGCCTGCCCCCAAGTCCCCCAGGGCTTCTTGGCCAGCCTTGGCAGCACGTAGCTCAGCTCCAGCCGTGCGGAAGCCCCAGTTACCCTTGGCGAAAAGACCCAGGCTTGTGACTGGTCAAAGGACGGCTGTGGGTCATTTCAGCGTGAATTTGTCAAATTATTTCTTTCCAAGCAGGCAAGTATAGGAGTACAGGTGTGCTCAAGACTTGAGAAATTCAAGAGCTGTCTCCTTTTCCCCACCTGGCTGGTAGCAAAACTCCTGTCCAGGGTCTTCCATGCAAGTTCTGGGATATGAATCCTAGAAGGAGAAGCAAGTAATGTAGGGCCAGGCAGAGCCAGGCTCCGCTTGTCCCAGACGTAGAAAGAGCTGGCTGCAAGGAAGGGAGTCTGGGGTCTGAGCCAGGCTCTCAGGTGCAAAAATCTTGCACTTGGGGGATGATGAGGTGATCCCGAGACCGACCCATCACAGCCACCTCCACCCTGCAGCAGCAGCATGGAACTCAGTGGTATCCATGGTAGGTTTCCTAGCCCCAGTTCTGACAAAGCAAGGAGATGGCTCTTGGAGAGCGACAGCCTAGCAGCCCACATTTTACTGGAAGATGATTAAGTGGCTTGGAACCAGAAAGCGGTGCTGGTTGCGCATAATGAACTGTGAATTCACACTAAATTATTCCCCACAGAATGATTAATTTTATGTTACATGAATTTCACCTTAATAAAAAAATGATGTTCAACACAATGTTAGAGCAGAAAATGAATATTCAAGAATCAATTACCCTTTGAATAAAAACATTTAATGAACAAAGGGGAATGATGGGGACAGAATGTATTTTAAAATAGCACAAAAACAATGCAATATCTAGGACTAAACATAAAATAGGTGAGATGTATGGCTTACAGATATTTTAGATAACTGTATGATTAAGGAGAAGGCAAAAGGAACACGACTAGTTAGGAATGTTCGTAGAGAGGAACACTGGATATCGGGCAGCTGGTGATTCTATCCACAGTGCTCGACCAATCAAATGTGACCTTTATCAAAAGTCCCAACTTTTTCTGGAACTTGACAGACTTCCTGAGAGAATTCATTCAGAAACAATTTAGAAAATGCCAAGTGTCATCTCTGTAGCTTACCCGTGATCCCCCACAGCACACACAACCACTTTCTCTAGTCTCCTGGGTCTCCCGGGAGGACTCACGGACATTGTGGCGCTGCAAAAACTATGATTTCAAAACATTTGCCCTAAAAGAGACTTCTCTTTGAAGCCCATGCTCACAAACTTTTGAATTCCCATGCATGCGTTTTTGGGAAGGTGCAGGGGTGGAGACCTCAGGCTGTATAATCAGAGTTGACCCCAATGTTGCAGCTTGAGGTCATGTGTATATGGTGCTGGCCACATTACTTAACCCCGTAAGCCTCAGCTATCTCTTCTGTAAAATGGGAAGAACATTAACACCTATTTCATATGTATGAGGATTGAACTCAACGAGTCTGTGCGAGTGTCTAGTCTAGCTTTCATGTGTGATTATATTTTCATGAACTATTTATTTATTTATTTTTATTGGAAAGGCAGGAATAAAGAAGAAAGGAGAGACAGATCTTCCATCTGCTGGTTCACTCCCCTAGTGACCACAATGACCAAAGCTGAGCCGATCCAAGCCAGGAGCTTTTTCTGGGTCTCCCATGCAGGTGCAGGGTCCTAAGGCTTTGGGCCGTCCTCGACTGCTTTCCCAAGCCACAAGCAGGGTGTTGGATGAGAAGTGATGCAGTCAGGATACAAACCGGCACACACATGGGATCCCAGTCATACAAAGTGAGGATTTAGCCACCAGGCCATCGCACCAGGCCCCACGAATTAATTTTTAAACATAATGTTCTCTGCAAATCAGAGCATTTATTTTCATTATCCAGCGCTAAATCTGGCATCAACACCTGCTATGTGCTCAGAATATAATACTAGGGCTGTAGGTGGGACAAGCCACCACTTGGGACAACAGCATCCCATATCCTGGTGCTGGTTCGAGTTCTGGTTGTTCTGTTTCCAACCTAGCTCTCTGTGAATGCACCTGGGAAAGCAACGGGAGATGGCCCAAGTCCTTAGGCATCTACCATTCGCATGGGAGGCCTGGCTCCTAGCTTCAGCCTGACCCCACACCAGCTATTACAGCTCTTTGAGGAAATGAATCAGCAGTTGAAAACTCTCTGCAGTTAATTCTTACTCTCTCAATCACTCTTTCAAATAAATGAGTAGGTCTTTTTAAGAAAAGATTATCTGTGAAGAAATGAAGATGGAAATCCTGGCTCAGTGTCCAAGCCTGTGGATGGTGGGGAGGATTTCAGCATGCGAAAGCAACTTTCTCTGACTATCACCTGTGAGGGCTTCACAAGGGGCATGCACAATGGAAATGAGAGCCAATGTTAGGTGAGCGCCAAAACAACTGAAATTGACTCAGACAGTTTTTTCATCAGATGTATTTTCCATGGACTTTTGGAAGACAAAGTGTGGATAGATTTCAACGTTCTTCCACCAACATGAACTTAGCTTTTAATTCCATTTTCTGTCACCTTTGTCAGGTACCTTTCTATGATTTATAATGTTCAGGAAACTGGGAGCAGTATTATAAATGATGGTAATTGTGGATTATGGGCAGTCTCCGTACTTGGAGAGATTCCAAATAAGTCCACATGTCTCCACACCTATCTCAGTGTCACTGGCGAGCTGGTTTGCCTGGAGGTCATTCCAATGTCATTGCAAAAATGGCTACAAGCCTTCGTTTTGACTTTTCCTCCCCTGGAAGGTGATCACAGTTGAGGCCCCTTGGCTGACGGGCGAGCCTGGCTCAGCCCCACCTCATGTGTTTTTATTATTTGGCTCCTTTCTAAACAACAGGGGGAAAAAAAAAGATTGTTTCCTTGTAGAAAATGATTAACAAGTGAGAAGTAAATATAGTGAAACCTTTTAAGCATGTGCTTCAGGGCATGGCGCGATGGCTTGGTCACTTGATCCTCCCCTTGCAAATGCCAGCATCCAATCCGAGTGCTGATTCACGTCCCAGTGGCTCCACTTCCGATCGAGCTCCCTGCTTGTGCCTTGAAAGGCAGCAGAAGTGATCCAAAGCATTGGAACCCTGTACCCACAAGGGAGGTCCTAGGGAGGCTCCTGGCTCCCGGCTTTGGATTGACCCGATTCCAGCCATGGCAGCTATTTGGGGAATGAACCCATGGAGTATTGTTCAGCCATTAAAAAGAATGAAATTATATAATTTGCAACTAGATGGTCCCAACTAGAGACCATTGTGCTCAGTGAAATAAGTCAATCACAAAAAGACAAATGCCGGGCCCGGCGGCGTGGCCTAGCAGCTAAAGTCCTCGCCTTCAACGCCCCGGGATCCCATATGGGCACCGGTTCTAATCCCCCCCGGCAGCTCCACTTCCCATCCAGCTCCCTGCTTGTGGCCTGGGAAAGCAGTCAAGGACGGCCCAATGCATTGGGACACTGCACCCGCGTGGGAGACCCAGAAGAGGTTCCTGGTTCCCGGCATCGGATCGGTGCGCACCGGCCCATTGCGGCTCACTTGCGGAGTGAATCATCAGACAGAAGATCTTCCTCTGTCCCTCCTCCTCTCTGTATATCTGACTTTGTAATAAAAATAAATCTTTAAACAAAAAAGATAAATGCCATATTTTCTCTCTAATACAAGGAATCTATCATGCAAACTGGGATATATAGTGATGGAGTAATGGAGACTACCATATCCAGATGTGAAGACACAACACAAGATGCATCCCTACTTTCAAATAAAAGATGGACTCCCAACAAAAGTGTTGGACATATCTAGATAACAGGATGATGGACTGTCTGACATTGTCTGTACCAGCAATGTCAGGACACAAATAGCAGACTGATGGAACTGTAACTACTTACGAAGAAATGTACTGTTGTGACAATATGGGAAAAATCAGTTGGGAGTGGAAATTTGGGGAAGGGGAATCCCAAACTATG
The DNA here is from genome assembly GCF_030435755.1 of Ochotona princeps. Taxonomy (NCBI): domain Eukaryota; kingdom Metazoa; phylum Chordata; class Mammalia; order Lagomorpha; family Ochotonidae; genus Ochotona; species Ochotona princeps. The sequence goes on from NC_080857.1 coordinate 22,094,110, forward strand.
CAGAGTGTATGATAAAATTAAAACTGAAAAAAACCACAAAAACAAAAAAATTTTCTGGTTTTCATCCTTTCTGTTAATCTGCCTTTCCAATAGAAATAAAAATTTTTTAATGTGCTTAAGAGAAAGTCTGGAGCTCCCAAGATGCTTCTGTGTTGACCAATTCGGCAATTCTGTGATTTGGATGCTGAGCTGCAACCACATCTCCTGGCAGCTACCCAAGCAGTAGGTGCATGCACTTCAGAGCATACAGGGAAACTGCACATTGATACACTGAAACACCTTACACACAATAAGTGCTCAAGGATGCTCACCTCATTCACACCATCACGCTAGTAAGCCTGCATCCACATGCAATGAAAGGTACTTCTCTCTTTATGCCCTTTATTGCATGAACTTTTGAAATCCCCTTGAGTCAAAAAACTAATAGAGGCCACCGGCACAGAACCCACCCCCGTGCCCTGTTCCTCCCACCGCCACTGGAGGAGCCTTGTGTGCACGTCTGTGTATGGGGAGCCAAGTGCCACTGTCCCTCCCTGTGCATAAACTGGACTCCCTTGGTGGCCTCTCAGGGGAGAAGGGCACCCTCCAACAGCCAGTAGAACTGGTAACCAGCCCAGGCAGGCCCTGGACCGCAGTACGGCAAGGTGGAGGTACAGCCCTGGGCTCCACAGACTGCCCCATCTGCAAAGGAGCAGCGGCAGGAGGGAGGAAAGCCAGAGCAGGGCCACGGAGGCCTGCATGGGGTCCTGATGCCTCCTCCGACCGCCGCACTCAAGACAAAGTGAGCCTGCAGTCAGTCATTGCAAGCTTCTGCACCTTAAGTGGCTCTCCACTGAGGATGGTGTTGCAACCCAAGGGACATCTGCCAGCATCTGGAGAAACTCCTCTTGTCCCCCATGGGAAAGAGGGAGCTCCTGGGATCTGGAAGGTGGATGGCCATCATGCCCCCCAACAAAGAATGGTTCAGCCTGACATGCCAACAGTGCTAAAGCTGAGAAGCAGGTCAACACATTGTCTGACACCCACAGGTTGGGATTCCAACGTTGACCTGTACCAGCTTGTTCTGGGACTATGTCATAGCTCTGTGCCTCTGGTTTCTCATTGTAAGATGAGGTTAATGATACCCATCTTGTAAGGTGGTTGTGAGAAATAACAATCACATACAAAATGCCTGGCAAGGGACCCAGGGGAGTGCGACCTTGGAGCCTGGGTGGAGAAAAACTTCCAGCAGCTGGTAGCTGATGGGAGCACCCAAGCCAGGTCGGACACAATGCTTGGGGCCCTGGCCACAGCCACCACTGCCACGAGTCCTGGGCTTTTGGGTGGCCAGTGTGCCAACTGGTGCCAGGCTCGGTCTGCTGGCCACCCGGCAATGAGCTCTGGGGTGTTAGGGGTGTGGAATTGCTGCCTAGGTTCATGCATGAAAGAGGCCACTGTGCGTTGGTGAGCAATCAATCCTGAGGGACTCCCAATGACAGGGTAACTTTTCCTTGAAGTTAAGTGAGAGTATTGAGACCTGGTAGTTTGGAGGGGAGAGACTGGATGATCTGAATGGGTCAGATTGATACACCAGTGTACATGTGAGTCCTGTGTAGGACTTGTTACCACTGAACAATGTGACCATCACATGCCTGTCCATGTGAAAGCTAAGGTTGGGGGTCTGTCTAGCAGGGTTAGATCCTGACAGAATGTCTGATAAGGGACAGACAACAGTCTGGGCAGGTCCAGACTGCAGTACTCACATGTGCATCCTAAAACAGAGTGTGGGGCGGGCGGGGCTTCAATATTCACCAGCTCATACAAGGTCATGATGCAAGAGCAGGATATGCTGGACACTAGCCTTACTGCTGCCATCTATGAGATCTGGGTCTGGGAGTAGGTCAAGCGGAGGAACTTGGGAAACTCTCCTAGTAGATCATAACTCTCATTGACAATCACATGGTCCAGGCCTGGGGGTCAGGCAAGCTGCGCAAAGATTAAGTTGTAGAATGAAGAATGTGTTACTGATTGATTTGCACCGTCTACTGAGAACTTCTATTGAGAGCTTTAAGGTGAAACAAAAGGCAGAATTATCCTTGGCCATGACCGTAAAAAGTCCATGCCAGAGCTTGCGACTGCTTCTGTATAAATCAAGGGGACAGCTTTCTTGCATTGTCCATTATGATCCTGAAATTGTAGTGGTCCATTTCTTTTCTCTCTATGCCTACTCAATGCACCCTTCATGAGCTCCGAATTTGGCTGGAGCTGGACTCCAGCAGTTGGTTAATGTGTGGGTTGGTTATGAAAGAACCAGGCAGGGCCGAGCAAACCTTAACTTAGCAGCAAGAACAGAAATCAGGCTGGAGCACAGGTCATGCCGAGCTAGTCTCTTATACTGACTGGTTTGCATGACCCAGGGATGCCAGGCTACAGCTTCTAAGGCAAAGACCAAGACAGGTGAGGGGCTATGCCAAACTGGGTCAGAGCAACCACTGGCATGCATGGGATCTATGGCTGGGAACAGGCCTGGTTGAGGAGCTAAGGGAACACCCTGGCTGGGTTGGGGTTCCCACTGGTGAGTGGGGGCGGGCAGAGTGGAGCTGCATTTTGGTCTGGCTATGGCTGCAGTCTCCCTTGGCACAAATGTGGACTGGGGCTGGGCACACTGAGCTTGGCTAGACTCCAACACCATTTAGTGCTCTGGAGGACCAGAGTAGGTGTAGGACTGACTAGGCTAGGTCTTTGTCCCTACTGAGCCATGTATGAGCTGTGTCTGGGTGTGGACGAGCCTTGGCTGGGCTGAGCATCCAACAGTAAGAAGCAAAATGGGTTGAAGGCCAGTAAAGAAAGGCCACTGTTCTTGCCAGGATAGGAGGTGGACTAAGTAGGGCTGACCCATGGACCCACTGGTGTGTGCGAGATCTGACAATGGAAGAGGCTCTGATAGAAGAGCCTGGGAAACTCCTGTCAGGACACAGACCCTGGAGGTAAACGCAAGAACCATGATAGGGAGCAGCCCAGACCAGGCCAGGGAAAAGTACCCACCAGCAAACATTTGGCACAGGTTGGGGGTGGACCAGGCTGAACCGGTCCACATCACCCACTGGTGAATCAGCACCAGAATAGAGTGTGGGTCAGGTCAGGTTCAGTTGCAATACAAACCAGTACACATTCCTGCTGGGACTAAGTGCTGGCTGGGCTGGACTAGGATGTAACCCCCATCAGCGTGAACTGGAACTGGGGTTGGGCCAGGCCGGGCCAGGCTACAGCACCCACTGGTAAATGCCAAGGCAACATGGACCATGCCAGACTGGGCAGCAGCACTCAACCAGCACATGTGAGAACCAGGGGTGGAGGGGGCAAAGCTGGTAGGGGGAATGTGGAGGGCTTCCCTGCTGGACAGCCACTCCCACTGGAGAGCATGAGTTGAGAGGGGACCAGACCAGACCAGGCAGAGCTACAACACCTATGGGCCTCATGTGAGCTACATCAGGGAAAAGTCAGACTGGGCTCCGACTGTTCCTACTGTGCAAGCATAAATCAGAGTGGTTGAGGGTTGGTTGGGCTTTGCCACAGCATCAGCCAGTGCCACCCACGGTGGCACTAGGTGCTAATTTTATCAAGTTAAATTGCAGAACCACCTGGAAAGTACATGATCCGGGAGCAGGAGTGGGCCCAGTAGGAAAATAGTGGGCACCTCCCTCTTGGGTTGCCACTCCCACTGGAGAGCATGAAAACCAGGAATGGGGCAGATGTGGCTACACAGAACGGCACCCACCAGCATGTGTGTGGGCTGGGTAGTGGGGCTGGTTGGGTTGAACTAGGTTTTAATGTCCATTGACATGTATGAGAGCTAAATGGGAAGTGGGACAGACTAGATCAGTCTGTTGTACATACTGCCAAGCATGGGAACCAGGGTAGGGGGCAGGCCTGGTGGGGATTATGGGGAGTTGCCCCAACTAGGCTACAGCTTCCACTGGTTTGCATGAGGCCTGGGTGCGTGGTGGGCAGGATTGGGATGGACTGCAATACCCATTGGTTTGTGTAGAAGACAGGGCTGGAAACAAAACTGACCCAGCAATTGCAACCACCAGCATGTGCATGAGCTGATTGGGGCTACAGACTGTGCTGGACCCTGTACTGGCAAGCACATACAAGATTCAGGTCTGGGATCACCTCAGACAAAGTTTCTTTGGGGATCGCTCCAACTGAACTGCTGATCTCAGAACGCCAACCATGAAGAGAAGTGCGGGTTCCAAGGTCTGACCATGGAGTGCATGTGTCAAAGTTGAGCCTCCTCAGATGCTCAGATGGAACAGTGGACAGCATAGCCAGGTGCATATGAAAGATATGGCAGCCCATCGGGACCTGCAGAGAACACCTGGTACCACAACAGAGGACAGAGGACAGAACAAATCGATCATCTACCCCAGCCATGTGTTGGCAGTGAAAATCTGGGCAAACGAAGACTCTAAGATGGACTATGTTAGCCAGTGAATTCTGGAGAGATTTCATCGTAGACTGGCAGCAATTCAGAACTGTTGAACTATCAAAACCACTCGAGCAGTGCCCTGGGAGCATGCCCCACCTCGGGGATGGATGGGAAGCTGGATGAGACTTCTCCTTTTATCTCCCCCTTACCTCTGATACAGAAAATAATAATAATAATAATGTGGAAACAATGGTCTTACCTACTTTCCTGTAGCTCTTGGCCCTTTGTGCCCTAATCAACTATTAAAAGATTATAGAAATAAAATAACAATTAAAAAATGCCTGGGCCCGGCGGCGTGGCCTAGCGGCTAAAAGTCCTCACCTTGAAAGCCCCGGGATCCCATATGGGCGCCGGTTCTAATCCCGGCAGCTCCAGTTCCCATCCAGCTCCCTGCTTGTGGCCTGGGAAAGCAGTCGAGGACGGCCCAATGCTTTGGGACCCTGCATCCGCGTGGGAGACCCGGAAGAGGTTCCTGGTCCTGGCATCGGATCGGCGCGTACCGGCCCGTTGCGGCTCACTTGGGGAGTGAAACGTCGGATGGAAGATCTTCCTCTCTGTCTCTCCTCCTCTCTGTATATCCGGCTTTCCAATAACAATAAAATCTTTAAAAAAAAAATGCCTGGCACGCAGTAAATCTTCAATAAATGTTGCAGGTGTTCCCTAAAAGGGCAGAAAGCAGACTTAGTACCTTGGATACCTCTTTTAGAAGCCTTGGCATTTGGGAAAAAAAGATACGGGGCATGTAAGCAGAAGAAGCTTGCACTATTTCAGAAAACAACGATGCAGTGTAACACGGATGCATAAAAAAATAGCCAAGTTGTATTTAGACACAGTGCTTTAAGGAGTTGTGGATGGTGTGAAGCTATTTCACTCTCTCACGAAGGAGTGTCCATACCAACACACCACCCTGTCTCCAACAGCTCCCTGTTGATTCCCTGCCAGCCAGTCTCAGCAGTTCCAGTGTGCAGGGCAATCCCATCGAAGGTGATGTACTACCATCTGCTGGCAGAATTAAGAAGGGCAGCTAAGGTCTTGTGACATTGGTTTGGCTCTTAGGCTGAAGGGAATGTGACCATCTACACGCAGCTCTGTCATTTATTTCACAACATTCTAGAAGCTTCTGGGAATGCCAGCTGACAATACATTCTCCATTCCAGAATGAGGTGGAGATATTGGGGCTTCTGGGAAGCTGCGCACTTGGAGCCCTTTCAAATCAGTTTAACATGTTTAGTTGGAATAGGGATTCTCTACTTATTAGGAAAAAATTAAATACTCACTCAGGCTCATGTAAGGAATTTCCAACAGGTGGTGATACAAAAAGTCCATGGAAGCGGAATGAAAGGATAAGTTTAGGGACTGACCAATGTTGTGGTACAGTGAGTTAAGCCACCACCTGAGGCACCAGCATCCCATCTGAATACGAGGTCAAGTCCCAGCTGCACCACTTCCAATCCAGCTCCCTGCTAATAAATCTGGAAAAGCATCAGAGAAAGCCCCAACTACCTGGGCTCCTGCCACTCATGGAAACTTGGATGCAGCTCCAGGCTCCTTGTTTTATCCTAGCCCAGATTCAGATATATTGTGGCATTTGGGGAGTGAACCAGTTGATGGGAAATATCTCCTTTCTCTCTCTCTCTCTCTCTCTCTCTCTCTCTCTCTCTCTCTCTCTCTGCCTTTCAAATAAAAAATAAATAAATAAAAGAAAAAGAGGAAAACATGGAGAGTATCTGGACGGCCCTGACCTCACAGCTGACTGTACAGTCAGAGGAAACAGTGCCTAGGACTGGTAAAAGCGGACGCACACAAAGGGAAACCTGACTCAGAAGCTAAGGGGGGAGACAGCAACCAATGAGGAAAGAAGAGCCAGAATAAGACATTGTCCGAGGTGTGAAGCCAGCATGGATGACAGGGCCAAAGTGTGATGGAGAGCTTGTGTGCCCTGCTCTCTGCCTCCCACCCCTGAGAGGGGAACGCTCGGAGGAGGCTGAGCTGGTCCCTGCCAAGGCAGCTGGCATTAAGAGCTCAGGCAGCATCCCTGCCTCTCCAAGGATGATGGCGCAAAGGCTGACAAGGGTAACCTCGGTCATGTCACATCTGACTTGGGAGCAGAGGAGGGGTTCATAGCTGTCCTGACGCCACAGAGGTGACATGAGGCAAGAGCCGCACCAAGATTCTTTCTCATCCGAGCAGTGGGCAGGGGGTCTGAATGCCTCACATGTTTCTAAGCTAAGAAAAGCAGAGCCTTCTATGAAAGACAAAATTTACAAAGTTGCAGCAGAGGAAGGAGAAAGATGCTGTATGGAAAACGGCCCAAGTCTTTGGTCCCCGCCACCTGCATGCCATGGAGGAAGCTCCTGGTTCCCAACTTTGGCCTGGCCCAGCCCTGACCATGGCAGCCACTGGGGAGTGAATTAGTGGATGGAAGATTTCTCTCTCTCAATACTCAAATAAGAAATAAATAAATCTTTTTTTAAAATGCTATAGATCTTCGAAGTACATCTGCACAATGCAGTTTCCTTCCCAATGGTGTTAAGTGTGCATTTTCAGAGCATAGAGTATGCTATGGGGCTAGTACTGGTGTTATTTGGGGGTGAGCTAGGGAGGAAGCGAGAGGGGTGGAAGCCATCTGATTAACATTGGAGGGCTGCCTAGAGAAAAGATGAAGCAGCAGGAAGAATGACCAACTGCGGAGTCTATCTGCAGGTCACTCTACCTTTTCAAAAACTGTGCCTGCCATCATCAAGTGAGAGGTGTAGGAGCCGTGAATTCCAGAAGCCGATAAGCCACGGTAGTGGCTGCTTCAGCCTAACGCTGCCCCCTCATCAAGGACTTGGTACGAGAGGCACCCAGGCTGCCGCTGTGGGGGACACACACGCTGGGGAGAAGAACACACACCAGAAAATCAGCCTTTCCTGGAGATGATGAAATCATGAAATCAGACACCAAGACCCTTTCTTATCCGAGTATGGAGCTATAAATACCAGCTCATCCACTCAAGCCACAGGTGCAACAACTGGAGTTTAGGGGGAGAGGGAGCAGAGGAGAATGAAGGATTAGAGCAGGGAAAGCCAGGGGCCCACAGCCTCAGCAAAGAACCCCTGACACCTCTCTGCTTTCTGAACTTTGAACTCTGAACCCATTGGAGTCAGGGTCCAGTTGCCCGCAGCCCAAATCCCACTGAAGCAATTCAAGGATTGGAATGATTTCAAAAGCCCTGGTCTCGGGGGCTTAAACCTTCAGACAGGGTGCTGGTTTATTTTAAATCACCAAAGCAAATAAGGATTTTTTTTTAATTCAAAGAATTTACTGATATTCAAGATATCCTATCTTGGCCAATGATTCGTCAATTCTTGACATATTCCAGGCCTGCTCTCTGTGATAAAATTTGTTTAGGTTAGTTTTCTGGGAAACCTTGCTGAAATCTAGACTTCAGGAGTTGGCGCCTTAGCTCAACAAACTGATCCTCCACCTTCGAGCACCAACGTCCCATATGGGCACCAGTCCGAGTCTTGACTGCTCCACTTCCAATACAGCTCCCTGCTTATGGCCTGGGAGAGCCGCAGAGGACGGCCTAAGTCCTTGGTTCCCTGCACCCAAGTGGGAGACCCAGAGGAAGCTCCTGGCTTTGGGTCAGCTCAGCTCTGGCCATTGAGTCCATTTGGGAAATGAACCAGCAGATGGAAGATCCTCTCTGCCTCTCCTTCTCCCTGTAAATCTGCCTTTCAAATAAAAAGTAAATAAATCTTTAAAATATAACTAAATCTAAACTTCAAATCACATTTCAGTTTTTGTGTTAGAGAAGTATAGATTTATATTGTCTGAAAAAAACCATTTCTTAGGAGGGATGGGTATTGTAGCACGGCAGATTTAGCTGATGTTTGGGCTACGTGCATCCCGTATCAGAGAGCCAGTTTGAGTCCCACCTATCCTGCCTCTGGTCCAGCACCCTATCAGGCCACCTGCAAGACAGCAGGTGATGACTCAAGTCCTTGGGTTGCCACCATCTGTGGGATCACCCAGATGACGTTCCAGGTTCCTGGCTTCTGGTGTCCGGCTCAGTCCCCTCGGCCCTTGGAGTCTCCCGAGTCGTGCAGGGAACTGTCCCCACCAGGGTTTGGGATGATGTGAACAGGTAGAGGAACTTTGCTTCTCCCTGACTTTCCCTTGAATTCTCTTACCTTTAGAAAGTCTGCTTTACACTCCCATCTTGGAAGATAGCAAGTCTCTCTGTCTTTGGAGTTCGCATTGAGGAACTGAGTGTCCCCAGGTCCCCGTCTCCCTGCTGCTCTGGAATCCTTCTCTACAAGCCTGAGAGAACACAGCAGCCAGGCACCACAGGGGCCACAGCATACAGGACCCCGTGGGCTTGGGGAGGTGGCAACATGAGCAGTAAGCATTGTTATCCTGCCTCTTAGTGAAAGGTATCTGGTGAAGTGGTTAGCATGCCTCCGTAACAGAAATAAAAGTCAGCTGCTAAAGTAATGCACGGTACTCCTTCCAAAACATCAGGGAAAATGGAATGAAAAAAATAAGTCTACTTTGGTGCAAAAAAAAATTTTTTTTTAAATTCCATGGATATAAAAGATTCTCCAGAATTTCAACAGGAAGTGTGTATTATAAATCTCCACATGGGTTTCTAAATATTCAGGTCACCAAAATGAATTTATCTCTTAATTCTGCTGTTCCACAAACTTTTGGAAGTTCTCTCAGAGAACTGACTTGCCTTGAGGCATGTGACAGATGCACTTGTTGCTGGACAGCCTAAGACTTCGCCAGGAGGCCAACACACGTGTGCAGATCAGCAGAACTCAAGCCTCTGGGAGGCCCACAGCTCTGCCAGCCTGCAAACGCGTGACCCAGGCACACTGACGGGTGCAAATAGACATCCAACGCCAGCAGGAGGGGCTGGGTTTGAGGCTGGCCAAGAGCAACAGGCCCAAGTTCACCGGCCCATGGTCTTTGTCACATTACCACTCACGGAAAGCTTGCCTATATTTGCATCGTATGGACAAAACCTCTTCTACCTCTTCTACCTCTTCAATGAGGTCCAAAATAGCGCTGACAAAGTCTCCCAAGCCCTCCACAGAATCCCAAGGCTTCCAGGAAGCCAGCTGAGATCTCTCAACTCCGACACTGACAGTGCTATTCCAGGAGGTGGGATTTGTGTTTTCTTTGGGGGTGTTTGTTTTCTCCCCTCTCTAAAACACGAAGCCTGTGTAACTTGCGTTGTTTTAACAGAAAAGAAATCAATGCTGGCAAGAACATCTGATCTGATAGATCTCCTCGCTGCCCTCTGCCCCCTCCCGCCCGGGGCACTTTGCTCTCTCTGGGCCACTAAATGTTTGCTTAAGTTTGCAGGAGGGTAAGGTGTGCTGAGGGGGTTGAAGTGGGAGGCGTAGCTGACCGCACCAGTTCACAGGCTAAGTGATGTAGGAACCACAGAGAATGTGGCAAGAGTCAACAGTGTAGGTGATTCTAGCAGGATGACTAGGAGAACTTTACCAGTGAAGGTAACAAAATGTTAGTAGCTATTTCCAAGGAGGCAGGCTGAGCCCCCTGGGAAGCTTTAAACAATAAGGGTTGGAAGACCCAGGCACAAGGAGAATACCCTTGACACGCATGGGTGGCATTCTCCCACACTCACCAAGGGGACCTCTTCCACACACCCTAGTTCCAGCTCGCACAAAGGTCCAGTGCCCTCCCCACCACTACTTCCCCCCAATAGCATCCACCTGGCCCATCCACCCAGCTTGAGAAGGGTCCAGTTGTCTACTGTTAGGATCTTTCTCATCCCCAGAACCCACAGTGGTCCCCAACTCTGTGGTCCCAAAGGCAAACATTTACAGAAGTGTTTTCTGGCACAGAGAAGGATCAGAAGAGTCCTTGGATGTGGTTCCATAGCCTCCAGGGTAAACAGGCAGTTCTTTGAAACCCCTCTCCACTCTCCCACCCAGCAGCACAGGGCACAGGTTACACTTAAACAGATCTGTCCCCTAGTTTATAAAAACCCCTCTGCCTGCTATCTCGTGATTTGGTAACTCATACATATTTCCCAACCACATCTCAGAACACTGGGTTTTTTGCTGTCATTTCAACATATTAATATTCTATGTACCCCCTTCGCTAACCCACACCTCCCCCAGAGTCCCACCAGCTCCTCACAGACAGCAGAGCCCCCTGAAAAGCTGACATCTCTCCCAACCATCCCAGTGCCAGCGCTAGCCACTTGCAAGGTCCATGGTTCCTTTTTCAGCTACAGCTTGTAAATTTCTGTCACATGGGACCAAACACAAATGTCACCTTTCTAACCCACAATGCTGAAATCCAACGTTTTCTGAAATGTAGAAGTTCCACTGTGGCTCCTCTGAACTGATGGGAGGCTACTCCTGGGGGATTTGGGCCCTGGGATGGTTCATGAAAGATGAGTTGAAGTGTCTGGTGATGGAGCCAACTGAGAGATGTTACCTAAGGGGCAGCATCAGTACTACATCAGCTTTCCCAACTTTTGAACGGTAATGGAGGGCTTTGGGAAAAAATGTGAATCTGTGTTTACTCCTCTAAGCCTGACCTAAGTCTTCTGTAGCCCAATTTATTTTCTCTGATTTATTAAGCACTGGGATGGGAAGGATGAATTAAAGTCTGCTACTAATTTTTGCTGGTCTGGTTTTCTGCCCTGTACCTCCCACCATTTTAATTCCATACCATTTCAACACTCAAGTTCAGCTCCTGACTCTGGTTTTCTGAGGGAATAATGGTAGCTCTAGTTAGATTTCTGCCACCCACCGTGGAGACCTATTTTTAAAAACTTTTTAAAATAATTTTTAAAAACTTGTTGGAAGGTTTTGTTTTGTTTCTTCATTTGAATGGCAGGATTACAAAGAGAAAGTTGCAAAGATGGCCATTGTCTAGGAACTCAGTGTGAATACCTTCTTTTTTTTTTTTATTTTTATTTATTTTTATTGGAAAGCCGGATAAACAGACAGGAGGAGAGACAGAGAGGAAGATCTTCCGTCTGATGATTCACTCCCCAAGTGAGCGCAACGGCCGGTGCTGCGCCAATCTTCCAGGTCTCCCACGCGGGTGTAGGGTCCCAAAGCTTTGGGCCGTCCTCTATTGCTTTCCCAGGCCACAAGCAGGGAGCTAGATGGGAAGTGGGGCTGCCGGGATCAGAACCGGCGTCCATATGGGATCCCGGGGCATTCAAGGCGAGGACTTTAGCCATTAGGCCACGCCGCCGGGCCCGAATACCTTTTTTTAACAGATGAACTGGGTCTGGCTCCTATCTCCAATGATATGTCAGCTAGATCACTATTTAACACTGATAAATTTTCAGTTTTTATAATTTTATAAGGTGCTCAGTGTGTAATCTTTGTTGCTGTGAATAAGCCACAAATTTTGAAAGACTTTCAGTTTGTGCTCAGCTATTTTTCTTAAGTTACATTTGATAGCTGCATAATCCTGGTTTTGTATTATTTAACAAATGTTTTCAGCTCCTGACTGAGCAATGACAAAATAAGTATGTTTCTTCCTTTCTGTTTCTTTTTCTCCTCTCTACCTGGTCTTAAGTAATAATATATCTTGCTCACAGTTTTTGCTTTTAACCATCAAAAAAGCTTATGCTTATATTACTTCGTGTGTCAATTTTGATTCATCTTTTGACTCCCATGTGTGACAGATACAGCAATCAGTAAACTTAGTCTATATCTCACCACTATCCTTCACTAATATATATATCAATAGGACATATAATTTTTACATGCTTCTTAATTCCTTTAATGTATATAATTATTTGATTGTAGGGGTTTGCTGATATGGGTCCTGGGTTCGAATCCCACCAGCTCCACTTCTGATCCAGCTCTCTGCTAGAGTGCTTGGGAAAGCAGCAGAAGATAACCCATGTGCTACAGGCTCTGCACTCAAGTGAGAGACACCAATGAAGCTCTTGGTATGAGAATATATCCAATAGATAGCTGGAACAGTGGAGGCCTACAGAATCCTGTTGAGAAGAGGCTCTGGGAAAGAGGAGGCAGAGGGCCTCTCACCCAGAGTGCACTTGCCCCCAATGAATCCTTGGATGTACTTTCATGCTCTCCATGAAGATAGGCAAACATCTGTGCTCTGTCTAGTCAACCAAGGCTGGACAGTACTCCTTATCTATTCTCTATTTCAATAATGCTTTGACCAAGTCATCTTGTTAACTTCTTTGATATCTCTGTTCCAGACATGACCTAATTCTGAGTTATGTTTGAGCCATTGTTTTACAAAGTATATAAGAACTGTAACCCTGGAAATAAACTTTGTCAGTTGCCTAACAGAGCACTGTCCCCCCCATTTCTTTAGGTCGCTTCTCTTCCCCATGAACCTACAAGGTAAACTTGCAACTGGCGCCACACAGTGGATCTGAAGTAAGCAGAAAGTAGAAGAGACACTCCGTGCAGAAGGAGGTAAGCAGGAATTCGGAATGGGGCAAAAAGTAGGAAAGCGGAAGTATATTCCCTACACTGAGCTGCTTCGTCACTTTTTGAAGCAGAACAGCATTGTGGTTCCAAAGGCACAGCTGCAGCAGTGCTGGGTCACTGTGGTAGAACATAATCCTTGGTTGTCTGATGAAGGAACCTTAGTCTGGGAGAGAGCGAAGCAGAATATTTTAAAAGCTTATAGACAAGATGAGCACCTACTGGCGCAATTTTTGATCACTTCAGCTTTGGGCCAAGTGATGTTTCTCAGTATTAATAGGGTGAAGGTTGAAAATGTAGAAAAAGACACTGAAGACTCTTCATATGAATATGAGCTAAACCAATCTGGTAATTCTTATCTGCAACCTTTTATATTAAGATAATCTTTGTGTTCTCCATCGCATTGTTTAAAATTAATGAAAATTATTTTCTTTAGAAATATTTGAGTGATGGCATTATGTTAATTTAATCTATATTGTGTCATGTAAAAGGATCCTATCTCTATCAGATATTTTAAGCCTTCTTGGCATTCCTGACAGGTATTCAAAACTGAAAAGTTTCACATTTGAGGCCTCAGTCAGAGAGCAGTAGCCATCCTGTGTTCTGAAACCGGCTCAGTAGTCTGGAGGGGCCACCGTGATGATTAACATGGCCCCAGGTGCCAATCCCGGCTTCCTAGTTTGCAGGATTTACACTGACCTTTACCTATAAACAGGTATCTCACTATCTGATGTGTTTGTTTGAGTACTCATTTCTGGGACTCAAGAGGGCTGGACACAGCACAGCTTCTTGAATCAGAGTCCATACAAGCTGAGCCATTGTTATGGCCCATTAGGTTTCTAAATTGTGTGAGTGTGGTGGTCACCAATGTTTGTCTTAATGTATGTCTTTTTATTAAAATGGTTTGATTTAGCAGGTCCTTAGCCAAGGTAACTGATCATCAGAACTCTATTCTTAAAGTCTCCTGGGGTGTATTTTGCAAAATACAAAAAGTTATTGTTTTACAGTGGGTAAGCTCAGTCAGTACAGTATGGGACTCTTAATCCCAGGGTTGTGGGTTCAAACCCCACATTGGGCGCCAGTTGCAAGTTTACCTCGCAGATTCATGGGGAAATGGGGGGTGGGGGGGAAGTCAGTGCTCTGTTAGGCAATTGACAAAGTTTATTTCCAGGGTTACAGTTCTTATATGCTTTGCAAAACAATGGTTCAAACATAACTCAGAATTAGGTCATGTCTGGAACAAAGAGATCAAAGGAGTTAGCAAGATGACTTGGTCAAAGCATTATTGAAATAGAGAATAGATAAGGAGTACTGTCCAGCCTTGGTTGACTAGACAGAGTACAGATGTTTGCCTATCTTCATGGAGAGCATGAAAGTACATCCAAGGATTCATTGGGGGCAAGTGCACTCTGGGTGAGAGGCCCTCTGCCTCCTCTTTCCCAGAGCCTCTTCTCAACAGGATTCTGTAGGCCTCCACTGTTCCAGCTATCTATTGGATATATTCTGACATTTGGCTCCTGGTTTTTGCTGGCCCAGCCCTGCCTATTGTGGCCATTTGGGGAATGAACCAACATGTAGAAGTCCTCTCACCTGCACTCTGTGTAACTCTACATTTCATAAATAAATACATCCCACCCCAAAAAATTATTTTACCTTAGTTAGAATTACATTTATTCAAAGTTTATTAGCCTTTTTTTGCATAATTTCTTCAGTTATTTCTTAGTTAACCAACCCTTGAATTCTGGCAGTTTCCTCAAAAGAGATTCACAGAATTAGTACTCCATGAATGTCCAAGACTCACTGTGGTCTTTGTTATAGTGAAGGATGATGTAGATAACATCTTTTTTTTTTTGTCTTGTAAATCTTTCAGGTATTCATTACCTTAATTGTCCCCAGTACATAGCATAAAAAAATAGATTTTTATTCTATCTATTTTACTGTTTGCCCCCCCCCCCCCGTGAAACTCCAATTATGCATGTGTTGAGTATTATTTGCCTTTATTCCTAAAGAAAAATTTATTTTTATTGGGAAGGCAATTTTACAGAGAGAAGAAAAAATAGAGATCTTCCATCTGCTCACTCCCCAAATAGCCACAAAGGCTGAAGCTGAGCCAATCCAAAGCCAAGAGCTTCTTCCCAGTCTCCCACTTGAATGAGTACAGGATTCCAAGCACTTGCGTCATCCTCCACTGGATCAGAAGTGGAGCAACCAAGACTTGAACCTGCATCCATATGGGATGCCAGTGCCGCAGGTGCAGGATCAGTCTGACACGCTGCCACGTCTGTTCCCCATTGCCTTTATTTCATATCTGTCATTTTGTTTTCTGCTTTGCGTGGATCTAATTTGATATTGTCACCAGCCATCAGTAAATGGACAGGTTGTTCACATGAGGCTGTGCAGAGACCAGGACAGCCGACCAGGATAGCTGGATTGCCCCACCATTGTTTGGGAAGACAATACTTCATTCAGCTACTGCTCTTCCACATGAGTCCTTGGGTAGCTCATGTGTTGTTTTTTTTTTTTTTAAGATTTATTTATTTTTATTACAAAGTCAGATATATAGAGAGAGGAGGAGAGACAGAGAGGAAGATCCTCCGTCCGATGATTCACTCCCCAAGTGAGCCGCAACGGGCCGGTACGCGCCGATCCGATGCCGGGAACCTGGAACCTCCTCCGGGTTTCCCACGCAGGTGCAGTGTCCCAATGCATTGGGCCGTCCTCGAATGCCTTCCCAGGACACAAGCAGGGAGTTGGATGGGAAGCGGAGCTGCCGGGATTAGAACCGGCGCCCATATGGGATCCCGGGGCGTTGAAGGCGAGGACTCTAGCCGCTAGGCCACGCTGCTGGGCCCGCTCATGTGTTGTTAATACGAACACTTTACCCTCTCTTCCCAACCAGATGAGGTGCACTCCTCCCTGTATTGAATCTGGGATGCTCACAGTCACTTGCCTAGCAAACAATCTGTTGAACGTGACACCCTGGGGCTCCCCCACAGGATCTTAAGATCCCGTGATTCTCATCCAGCTCCCTGCTTGTGGCCTGGGAAAATTGTCAAGGACAGCCCAATGTGTTGGGACCCTGCGCCCGCATGGGAGACCCAGAAAAGGCTCCTGGCTCCTGGCTTCAAATTGGTGCACCTCTGGCCATTGCGGCTGCTTGGGGAGTGAATCAGAGGATGGAAGATCTTTCTTTCTCTCTCTCTACTCTGTATATCTGAAATTTCCAATAAAAACAAATAAATCCCTTGTAGCTTGGGCCCAAGCTGCCACATAAGAAGTCTGACTAAGCTGAGAGCTGGCTCTGAGAAAATGCATGCTGGCCATGTGCAGAAGCACACAGAGCGATACTTGACCAAGTCGGGTCCCAGACATAAACACACAGAAAAGCCTTGAGATGACTTAGCCACACTGTGGCAGCAGTCATGTGAGGCTCCTCCAGCAAGGACCATGAGCAGAATCCAGCCCATCCCAGAAATGAACAATACAGGATGCTTCAAGTCACCAGGGAAGGTTGGTTGGGCAGCAGTGAGTAACTGAGTACCTACTGAAGCTGTCTCTATAGCTGGCCAGTAACTGAGGTGTAAGGTGGCTTTCAAGAAGTCTGGCTCACGACAAGGACCAATCACAACCGTTCTCAGGTCGTATCCCTTAACACCAGGAGATGTTCATATTCCTGAACTCTCTGCCCTCTGTCCTCTGAGCTGCCCAGCACACTCAACTCCTCATCCGTTCACTTTCTGCTTCATGACTGCTGCCTGCTAGTGAGCACCTGGGAGCCTTCTTACATCTTCTGTAAATCACATTTCCCCTGGCTTCAGAACTATTATGTATGAGGTTTTCCCCCTTGCTCTTCCAATTGCATTGAGTGAAAATAAAAATAGAGAAGATGAACTGCAGGAAATCTGTTCTGCTTATAAAATTTTTTTAATTACTAAAATAAAAAGGAAAAATAAGAAAAAAATAAAAGAGAAATGCTGGCTCCTATCATCACTTTCGGACCACAGGTCATTACCATACTTTTACTTGCAACAATCTTCTACTAACAGCCACTGAGATCGCACTCAATACAGAGCCACACTGCAGTAAAAATACCTTTGCGTATCTGCTTTTTGTGTTCAAGCAATATCTCTACGGCATCATTTTCCGCGAGTAGAATTTTGAGGCCATGGGCAGTGGCTGACCAATGTTTTTGTTTTGTTTTTATGGCACTCAGAGCACATCAAGAGACAGCTCCGTTTAGCCAGAGCAGATGCTCAAGTGCTCCTGAAGCAAATCTACGCAGCTACCAACTACCACCACCGAATCGTTCTCGTGTGACTTTTGTCTGTTGAATCCAGCCTGTGAAAGAACCAGGCAAGGCCAGTTCGGAACAAACACACAGTCACAAGAATTTTACTAGGCCTCAGATAGCAGAGAAACTAAGGCATAGGATGAGGCAAAGTACAAAGAAAGGGCAACACAGCACCCCATAGCAGTGAGGGGCAGAAGCCAGGATGGTAAGCCAGGCATGCACTAGCTGTACACAGCAGGCGGCTAATTAACTGGATCCCAGTTTGGCTAATTTGTAGAAGAGTAAAAAGCAGCCACCTCCTTTTTTGAGGACTAAGAAATGTAGTCTTTATTCTTATTTACTAAATCAAAGGTAGCATCACTCTGATTCATCTTAAACAGATCTTTACACTCCCATTGGATGATAGTCTTATGGAATATGCATCAAGGTTTATTCATCCAGGATCCAAGACACAGATTGTTCCCAAAAATTTACTGTTAAAGAGAATACTTTAGTGTCCCTGCGTGGCAATCCAGAGGCTAAAGTCCTCACCTTACACATGCCAGGATCCAAGACAGGGCTATGCATTCCTGCTTTCTGCTCCAGCACATGTCCCCAGGAATGTGGCTCCCCTGGGCATACATTCATATCCCCAGCCAGGTCCCCTTTGAGCTGCCCTCTGAGACCCCAAACTCGTAAGAGCCCATGTGCCATCCCAACAGGTGTGGGGATAAGAACGGGGCTTCCCTAGCATGAAGGACACTGGCGTCCCCTCATCTCCCCGGAGGAGATCCAAGACACATCCTCCCTGGATGTCACCTGCCACCACCCTGGCCCACAGCTCCACAGACTAGCCATCTACATGCCAGAAACAATGATAACACTCTGATTCTGTCAGTCCCCAGGGGTTTGGGGGACAAATGGCAAATCATGGAGCATCCCATATTGGACAGAGTGCCAGTTCCAGTCCTGGCTGCTCTGCTTGGCTCAGCTCCCTGTTCATTCACCTGGGAAGGCAGTAGAAGATGGTCTGGGTGCTTAGGCCTCTGCCACCCATGCAGGAGACCCAGATGGAGTCTTCAGCCTGGTCCACCAGCATCTTGTTATAGACAATTGGAGATTAAATCAGAAGATGGAAGATCGGAGGGGGTGGGGACGGTGTATGTCACTCCAGTTTTCAAACGAACAAACAAATGCTTCAAATAAATAGTAGCCCATGGAACAGGAGCAGGATACCTTCTCCCAAGGGAGAAACTAAGGCATGAGAAGCTGAACCAGGAGTAGGAGCTGCAAGGAAGGGGCAGGGCTTGACACCAGCTAGCGCAGGTTC
This sequence comes from Ochotona princeps, assembly GCF_030435755.1. Lineage (NCBI taxonomy): Eukaryota > Metazoa > Chordata > Mammalia > Lagomorpha > Ochotonidae > Ochotona > Ochotona princeps. Next base: position 22,112,637 of record NC_080857.1, read on the forward strand.
TGCCTGGGTGCGCAGGTCCTGCCTGGGTTCCCAGGCCCAGGTCACCTGCACAGCAGGTTCTACGGAGGACAAAAGGGAGAGATAAGCCCTCTGCCCCTGGAGAAGGGCCAGATGTGTGGCATCCAGGAGGGAGTCAGAGGTCAGGTAGTCAGGGTGAGGCAAGGAAGGCCAGGCAGATAAGCCTCTGGGTTCTCTCTCTCCTCTGAGGCCACCACCAGAGAGACAGCTCCATTCATTGCATAATCCTCCTATTTGTCCAGAGCTACATTTTGTCCAAAAACCTCTCTGTCCGGACAGGCAATTCAAGAAGGCCTCCAGCAAGGACAGGCTGAGGAAGGGAGCTGACAGAAGAATCACGGTGGTCTTGCGGCGCCCCTTGGAAGCATGGAGGCCTACAACCAGTCTGCATCCTTCAACTTCAGCCTGCCACCCAACTTCGGCAAGCGCCCCACCGACCTGGCCCTTAGCATCATCTTGGTAGCCATGCTGCTCATCGTCATGCTCTCGTTGGGCTGCACCATGGAGTTCAGCAAGATCAAGGCTCACTTCCTGAAGCCCAAGGGGTTGGCTATCGCCCTAGTGGCCCAGTATGGCATCATGCCCCTCACCGCCTTTGTGCTGGGCAAGGCCTTCCAAATGAGCAAAATCGAAGCACTGGCCATCCTGATCTGCGGCTGTTCACCCGGAGGGAACATGTCTAATCTCTTCAGTTTGGCCTTGAAGGGGGACATGAATCTCAGGTAGGACTGGGGATTAAGAGGGTACATGTTGTAGCAGGGTGGCAGTGCAGGTGTCCCATTTGAGGGGAGGAGCTGGGCTAACACCAGGAGAGAATGTGCTGGGGCACAGGTGGCATGGGGAAGAGGGGTTGGGTAGACACAAGGGGAGGTGGCAGCTGAAGTTCACTGGCAAGCGTTTATGCTGGGCAAAGGCTGGAAAGCTATCTTTGCTTAACAAACAACACAAAGGGGCACCCAGAGGCATCCTGCCCAAATCTGAGAGGCATCTCAAGGGGGCACAGGGTTGCCTTAAGGGAGCATTGAGTGCACTCTCCTATGATTTGGGGGTGAAGGGAGCAGGCACAAGCTGTGAGCTTTGAGTCCAGAGAAATGACAGGGATCCAATCAGTTCCTAACATCATCAGGAAGATCAATGTGTCTCGAGAACCCTCTGGGCACCTCAAATTTCTGCAGCACAGGCAAGAGATTGCCACAATGATCCCAGGGAGATAGGCCATCTAGAATATCTGGTCTCCAACAGCCTTGCCTTGTACTTGCCCTGTACTCATGCAAAGGTACAACCAAGTAGACCCTAGAGTGTCCAAGCACCTGTGCAGGTTACGCTGGGCCTCAGCTCAGCCAAACAGATAGGAAGAAGGCAAGCAGCAAGCATAATGAGGAGGGATCTTCTCCCAGGAGCCCAAATTCTTCCAAGCAGGTGGGGCTCAGGCTACGAATGTCTCCCAAGGGACAGTTCAGAGCTGTTCCAACCATCTGTGTGCAGGCTGAAGCAAGCTCACCAGCAAAAGATCTTGCTTTATTGAAGTTTGTCTCTCCAGCCAGTTTCCTCTGGGTCAATCATCAGTGGAGATGTCATTCTAATCCTGGGCTGATGGTGGGATTCAGAGGATTTCTATATCTCTGTCCCTGAGTAAACTCCACTAAAAATACTAACCATGTGTGAAGGCCTTTGCTATACAAAGTAACGCTGGCTTAGGTTTTTGTTTTGCTTTAAAGATTTATTTGAAAGGTAAGGCTACATATAGAAAAGGAAAGACAGAGAGAGACCCTTCAATTTTCTGGTTTACTCCCCAGATGGCTGCAACAGCCAGGGCTGGGCCAGGCCAGAGTCAAGAACCAGGAGCTTCATCCAAGTCTCCCACATGTGTAACATAAGCCTAAGCACTTGGGCCATCTTCTGCTGCTTCTCCCAAACCATTAGCAGGGAGCAGAAGTGGAGCAACCAGGACAGACCAGTGCCCCTACAGGATGCTGATGTTGCAGGCTGAGGCTTTACCCACTACACTACAGCACCAGCCCCAACAATATCATAGGCTTTTAAATGAGAAACTCAAGCAGGAGCTGAGGCTTGCTGAGACCTGTCATGCTCTCAGTCCATGTGACTCCTGTCACTGAGGCCACTGATGGGCAGAAAGGTGGGAAGAGGGTGGTTGGCTTATGCTGTCTGCCATGGGAACATAAGTTCTTTCCATGCCTCAGCTAATCTCTTGCTGCAAAATGAGCCCTGGCCTGTGGGCAAGGCTTGTCACAGACCCCTCCATCCCAAGAAACCCAGACTATCTTAACTGTGGTGTAGGAGGCAGCAGGGGAAAGGGTATGCTAAGGGCTTTGTGTGGCTGCAGAGGCAGCAAAGCAGAGGGAAGCAGGGACAAGAGGGAGTTTTTGAGGATGGGTAACCAGGTGTCCCAGTGGGCTCTAATGAGGCATCTCCAGCAGCGTCTCCATCCCTGTGGTCCAAGGTCCCCACGAACCTGAGCCTCTTCAAGTTCAAAAACATGGCGCTCGTACCTTCCTGCTCAAGAAACCTCTTGTCCAGGTACCTAAGGGCTATCCCTCTCCCGGCACCTGAGACCCCAAGAACAAGGTGGAAACCTCATCCTCTATCATCCTTTGCTGAACCTAAATCCCAAAGGGAGCTCAGGGGGGAGTACTTGTTACCTGGATTATAATCAATTATAATTGTTACCTGGCCTTGATCATGAGCAGCAGCCGGCTCTTGCCCTCAACACCCAGACCAAGGTGTGTTGGAAGAAGCTCTATCACAAGATGAGGAAACCAGCTCTGAGACGCTCTGTTGAATGTGAGTGGCTCCCTAGTCTGTGCTTTCGGATGTCTTCAGGCCAGCATGTCCAAGAATAGCGTGATCGGAGGCTAGAGGCAGAGGCCCCACACCTGAGCAGAAGGCATTCCTGGAGAAGCTGGGTCCATGGCTATCCCAGCTTCCTGCTTTTCCAAATATAGAAATTCCATTTGCATCTGAAATTTCTTGAATTTCTACACTTTGGCAACTTATATTTTTGCTTGAAATGATGGTGAGAACCAAACTCTGCCTCTCAAAATGCCAGATGGAGTTCAGAGGTCCTTCTGTGTGTACTTTCTTAATGCACAACACTCTCCAGCATCCCTTTTAAAGTTAGGAGGAAGTCTGGAGACACCGATTCAATTTTATGTATTTTTTAAAAGATTTATTTTTAATGGAAAGGCAGACTTACAGAGGGGAGAGGCAGAAAGACCTGTCACTCTTCAAGTGGCTGCAACAGCCGCAGCTGAGCTAATCTAAAGCCAGGAGTCAGGAGTTTGTTCCAGGTCTCCCACATAGGTGCAGGGTCCCAAGGACTTGGGCCATCCTCTGAGTCGAACAGCCAGGACACAAACTGGTGCCCATATGGGATCCTGCCGCCTGAAGGTGGAGGAATTGCCAGCTGAAATATTGCACAGCCCCCAATTTCCTTTTATATTTTAAGTCTGGGGAATTTAAGTCTAGAGGCAGCCCTGGGCTCCCTCGGTCTATTCATTTGTTTCCCAGCTGTAGTGAAGCTGAGACAGTCGAGCCACCAGAGCCAGGCATACCAGTTCCTTCACTAGACAAGTTACAAAAACTGCATGAGTCTTGTCCATCAAGTCATGGTGGCCCATCAAGCCACAGTGTGCACGGTTTGTTGGGGACATGCTAACAGGCACTTGGCCTCCTATGATGGCTTCCCAAGTACTCTAGATTCACATGCCCCCAACACCCTACCAGACCACAGCAGAGAAAGAGCCAACAGCTACAGGGACAACAGTCACCAAAGGAGTCCCACCAGTCTCTCCATCATGATGCAGGAAGCCTAGCCAGGAGATGAAGCCTCTCCACCTCTGGGACTCTCCAAAGTTGCCCACTTCTCCAGGCACCCTGAGGATTTCCCCATAGTCCTCTCAACTTCTGCCTCCAAGGCCTCCATGGACAGAGACTCAAAACCAGTCCCTCAAAAAAAGTGTCCAGATGTCCAAAAGCCCAGTCTGAGCAATGCTCAGAGAACTCAAGGAGGAATTAAAAATTAACTCGAAGTGCCACTTGCTCCAAGACCATGCTTCCAAATCTCGGGTATCTCCCACCCCTGTCCCTCAGTGTCAATTATGGAGTGCAATGGTTGCAGACACTGGCAGGTTAGTGGTGGTGCTCCTTAACCAGCCCGCAGCATTTGGGTGTTTTGTGACACAGAGTCCCAGAGCAAACTCCAAAAGCCAAAACAAGCACGGCATGACTGCTCTAGCACACCAAAGCAAATACACAGGCTGGCCCTCCTGTGAGATCGATAGCTAGCACTATAGCTCTGTGTCCCAATTTCATTCCCCTCTATATCCCAAAAGGAGGACCTCTTGGAATTTCATATTTGTCATTTCTCACATGTCCAAAAATAAGATACCATGTTTGCCTGTTTAAAATTTGACAACGTGAGATAAGCATGGGACTAAGATACGGTATGCATCTGAAGTGCTATAGTTTGGCTCATGATCCCCCAGGGTCACATGTGAGACCATATATGGTTAAAACAAGAGGCTGGTACCTTCACTAGGTACCACTACTTGCACGCTAGGTTAAGCCACTACTTGCAATGCAGGCATCCCATGTCAGAATCCCAAACATCCAGTGCCTAAACCAGCTGAAGATGGCCTATGTTGCATAGGACTTCTGCCAGGCATGTAGGAGGCCAGGATGGAGTTCTGGACACTTGGCCTTGCCCTGCCTGGCCCAGTCCAGGAGGCTGCAACCATTTGGAGAATGAACAATAATTTAAAAGTTTATTTCACGGCCAGTTTAGAAACTCTGATATATTTACTAGCCATCTGAGCATCCATTCTTGGAACAGCTTCATTTTCGGCTTGTCTACGAGATTGTTACACTGGGTTATTATTTGCAAAGTTGTTCACCTATGTTGCAACAGTCTATTTAGAATTTGCGGCTTACCTTGACACCTTGATAAGAATGTCAGTTAGTTAAATCTGCCAGTATTTTTCCAGCATGGATTATGTTTTAAGAAATCTTTTACCATTGACAAAGTGACACAGTTATTCCCCTATATTTTCTTCTAAACATTTTAAATGTTTAGTTTTCATGTGGAGAGCTTCAACCTACAGTTTATTTTTTTTTTTTAAAGATTTATTCATTTTATTACAGCCAGATATACACAGAGGAGGAGAGACAGAGAGGAAGATCCTCTATCCGATGATTCACTCCCCAAGTGAGCCGCAACGGGTCGGTGCTGTGCCGATCCGATGTCGGGAACCTGGAACCTCCTCCGGGTCTCCCACGCGGGTGCAGTGTCCCAATGCATTGGGCCGTCTTCAACTGCCCTCCCAGGCCACAAGCAGGGAGCTGGATGGGAAGTGGAGCTGCCGGGGGGGGGGGGATTAGAACCGGCGCCCATATGGGATCCCGGGGCTTTCAAGGCGAGGACTCTAGCCGCTAGGCCATGTCGCCGGGCCCTACAGTTTATTTTCAATATAAACCTACAGTTTATATTGTGATCTATTTTTATTTTCTACATAAAAATACCCAGCTGAAATTTTTCCTAATTTGTAGAACCACTTCACTTAAAAATCAAGTGAACATGAGTTTGTTACTGTGCGCTTTCTTTCACTAGTCTTTGTATCTATCCTTGCTTCAGCATCAAGTTTTCTTAATGATAAAGACTTTCTAATGAAATTTGGTATCTGAAAGGTAGATCCTCATCCTGTGTTCTTGGAAATCGTTAGGCTCTTAGTCTTTAAGTACACCAAAAAAAAACCTTCAACATGAACTCCTATCTATAGATTTGGAGATGATTCCCATTCATAAATACAATATATTTTTTCTTAGGTGTTCTACTTTTTTATTAAGCTCTATATTCCATAACTGTTAGATACATTTTTTAATATCTTGTAATTTTTCTAAGTTGTGTATTCAAATACAAATTTACGTGGCTAACCATTTGTTCCAAGAATGTCAAGTCCCAATTTTTTAAAATGTTTTTAGAATCTCATAGGTCCTCTTTCTAGTTATAATGAAAAAGTCACCAGGACCAAGTCTGTGCTCAGCCCTATCACTGGTGAAAAAAGCAAAAAACAAGAAGTTCAGCTTCCTGTCTTCCCATCCCTATTCTTTTTCTACGTTCTGTTTTGCTGTGCTGCTGGAGGTCCATGCATTGTAAAGGTCATAAGAGAGACCCCAAGTCACCGTTGAAGTTTAAAGTTTGCTGCCACGTTTCTATACGTATCCTTTTCAGACTTAGGAATTTCCAATCTGCCTCTGGCGTGCTTGCTCTTCCCCGCATCTGAACACGCCGCAGCTTGGTGACTTCCTTCTGCACTAACGTGAATTCTTCCTTTGGCCTGAGTTAGCATTGCTGCCTGCTTCCTCGTTCCAGCATCACAGCCCTTCACAGAGTCCCGAAGTGCTACTGTCCTTCCTTTCTTCATGCTGCTGTTTCTGTTTAGGGTCCTTCTAACCTTGGCTGATTTCCCTTTGCATTTTTCTCATTTTTCTCTGCCAGGCGCTCATCCATTTCCAAAGCCCAGTGTCACTGCCTCATACCCAAATGCCTTGGCACATGAAATGTGCTTCATGTAGCAAATCCTTATATCTCAGTTGGACAAAGCTGCTACATCCAGTTATTCCCTAGGCTCTAAATACAACATTTAGCAAGACTGAGCCAGGTACTCTT